>NW_022881651.1:371820-743641 GCF_003369915.1 Drosophila miranda
GCCACCCAGGATGCGTTGTCAGTAGTATTGGCCTGGCCTCCTCGGCCACGTTCATCGTCGGTTTGTAGTTGCGTTTTGAATGGCTGCTGGTCCGGCCACCCAGATGAGGAGGTGTTTGTTTTGGCTTTGATTTTAATTCTTGTTTATTTGCAGGTACTGTCGGCGCTTGGATGTTATTTGTGGCGACCCTTGTCTGGTTTGTGTTGGCGTAAAACAGCAGGTGAGTATTTTGTGTTTTGGCAGTCTGTTTCTCCCTCCTGTTTCTTCTTCCTTTTGCAGGATTTGCTGGCGTCCGGCGGCTCAACACCAGGCCATCCCGCCCTCACATAATTGGCATGAGAGACGGGTGTAACCCAGTGGAGCGGCAACAGGCGCCAGCATCTGCGTCGTCATTGGAATTGGCAGCTGTTGGTTCGGAGTGGCGTGACGTCACGGCCATGGTCAGGCGGCAGCGTCATCAGAAGAGGCCTCCTTTTCCGCCCCTTTGGCAGAAAATTGATGATGTTGATGGCGAGGCAGCTTCTTGTTGGTCAGCTCTGTCTGGTGATTGGCAGGTGAGAGTGAATTTCTTGTGTTTTGGCAATTTTTTTGTGTTGGCGTGAATTGACTGTTTTTCTTTGTGTTTTAGTGGCTGGCCTCTGGACTTTTGTTGGATTGGCGGTAGTGCTGCTGATGAGGCCTCCAAATTTCGCCCATTATGCCTCGAGAGAATTGCAGGAGTGGCGAGGCAGCTGCTGGAGGGGCAGCTCTGTCAGTTTAATAGCAGGTGAGTATGTTTAATGGTCATTTACAGATTGTTGTTAATTGTGTTTAATTATTGTCTATTTTAAGGTGGCATTGGCATTAAACTTCTGCTATTTGTCGCAATCAGTAGACGCCGTATAATCCGTCGCTTTCGAAGTCGTCACTGGATAGGTCGTAGGACGTAGGTCCTCATAAGGCTCTTCATCGGTCCATTGGCTGTCGTCGTCCATATCAATATCCGGCTCACCGTCCGATATGGCTACTGCTGTTGCTGTATTGGCGGCTATTGGAACTGCTGCTGCTGTTGCTGCAGCCAATTTGGTGAGTTGCTCTGCCATCTGTTCGATCCTCCTTTCCAACTCTGTTATACGCTGTACGTATAATTGCAGGTTTTGAGCGCAGCTGCCATCGCACTGGGCGTCTGGCCGCTGCTGCTGCTGGTGTTGGCGTGGCGTCGGAGCATCATTCGCGATCGGCTGCATCGGCTGGACCCTCTGGTGTTGGCGCCCCCTGGTCGATGGCTGGGGATGTTGGTCGCCATACCGATGCTGCTGCCGATGCTGCCGATCCGGTTGGTGTTGGCGTTGCTGCTGCGGATTATGGAGTGGCTGTGGATGTGGCTGCTGCTGGCGACGTTGTATTGGCTGGTGTCGCTGTTGGCTTGGCTGTGGCTGCTGTCTGCGACGCTCCTCCTCCCTGGCGACCCTGTGGGCCACGAGCCTCTGCCTGGCTGCCTTGTAGGTTGGGCAACCCTTGTAGGCACTGATGTGCTGGCCCTGGCAGTTGGCGCACTTGGGAGCGACGTTCCTCGGCTTGCTGCACTCCGTCGTCAGGTGTCCACCCGCGCATTTCATGCAGACAGCAGCTCGTCTACAGTATGCGCGTGTGTGGCCACCGTCGCTGTGGCGTCGGCGCTCTGCATTGGCTGGGGCGTTGGTGTTGCCGCCTGCGCCGAGGGCTCTGCTGTTGCTGCTGCTATTGGCGGTGTTGGTGTTGGTGTTGTTGGCTGCTGCTGCTGCTGCTAGGGCGCCTCTGCGGGCCGCTCTGCCGCCGTCGCTGTGGCGTCTGGTTGACCCTCGTCTGGCCATTCCTCTGTCTGATGCGCTCACTGAGGATCTGCTCCGCATACATGGGGCATGAACAACCAGACCCCCCTCCACACGCGCCTCTCCGGGCTCTAATCGCAGACTGCTCGGCCAAGGACATCGGCCTAATTGTGGGGTGCGATGCCAATGCACATCCATGTCAGTGGGGAAGCACTGACACAAACGAAAGGGGTGAGTACCTTTTCAGTTACTTACTGACCACTCAGATGGTCTTACTAAACCGGGGTAGTGATCCCACCTTTATCATTAAAAACCGCAAGGAGGTCCTGGACCTCACGATTGCCTCTCATGAGATACAGCGTAACATTGTATCCTGGAGGGTCCTGGAAGAGCACTCTTCTCGGACCACAGGTACGTGGAAACTGTCTTCTCCTTCTCAGTACCGAAGCCAGTCCGATTCCGAAACATCAGGCGGACAAACTGGACTCGGTACTCTGATTACCTCTGTCGTGTTCTCCCTGAGCCCCCATCTGAGGAGGAGTTCTCCACGGAGGCCACGACTCGTCTTCTTAAGATCTTTACCGACGCCTGCAATAAGGCGCTCGACAAAGCATGCCCCTCTGGCAAGAACAGAGGCCGGAAGAAACCTGAATGGTGGAATCCGAAACTGGGTGAACTCCGGAAAGCCTCCCGGAGACTCTTCAATAAAGCTAAGGCTGAAAACGTTGAGCAAAACTGGGCCGAATACAAGGCCAGTCTGTCAACCTACAACAAAGAACTTAGAAAAGCCAAACGCGCCTCCTGGCGTAAGTTCTGCAGCGAAATCGAGAGTAACTCAGAAGCCTCACGCTTGCGCAGAGTTCTCTCGAAGACAACACCCACCCTGGGCTACTTGAAGAACACCGACCAGTCGTGGACTACGTCCAGCGAGGAGTCGCTAAATCTTCTCCTAAATACCCACTTCCCTGGCTGCGATGAAAACAGACCCAACTACCTCGCGCCTCCTTCTGTCGCCTCAAATGCCATCTTGGGACTGCTAAGCCAGGAGAACATTTCCTGGGCGATCAGAAGCTTTAAACCCTACAAGTCCGCGGGGCCAGACGGCATTTTCCCTGCCCAACTGATTCACGCGGGACATAAAGCCATTAACTGGCTCAAAATAATTTACGAGGGAATCTTCTCCCACGGGTGCATTCCTGACACCTGGCTTCAGACCAAAGTCGTATTCATACCCAAGGCAGGCAAGCCCTCGCACACTGCCCCAAAAGATTTCAGACCCATAAGTCTATCGTCTTTTCTTCTAAAGGCGATGGAGCGGCTCCTGGGGCTGCATCTAACGGCGTGCATTCCGTCCAGTCTGATCTCAGACTCCCAGCATGCCTATCGGAAGGGAAGATCCACCGAAACGGCCCTACACTCGATCACATCGATCATCGAAGCATCCCTTAGTTTTAAGGAGTACACCCTAGTAGCCTTCCTCGACATAGAAGGCGCCTTTAACAACATCCTTCCGACCGCCATCACGGGCGCACTGACGGATCTGGGCGTTGACTCCAGGACGGTGAGCCTGATCGATCAGATGCTACAATGCAGGACGGTTGAGGCATCACTGGGGACGTCAACGTGTACCAGATTTGTCAGCAGAGGCACACCGCAGGGCGGAGTCCTCTCGCCCCTCCTATGGAACGTGGCAGTGAACACACTGCTGCGGGAGATAGAGGGGGGTGGCTGCCGTGTGGTGGCGTACGCGGACGATGTTGCCATAGCATTCTCCGGAAAATTTCCGCAGACATTGTGTGAGTGCATGACAAGTACTCTCACGAAAATGTCGAAATGGGCAGACAAATGCGGGTTAGGCGTCAACCCGTCTAAAACGGAACTGGTGCTTTTCACTAGGAAGTACAAAGTTCCGGTACTGATTCCCCAAGACTATGTGGGGAAACGCTAGTCTTCAGCAACGACGCCAAGTATCTTGGCCTAATCCTCGATAGAAAGCTCGATTGGAAATTGAGCATAGAGGATAGAGTAAAGAAGGCCACAGTGGCCCTCTATACTTGCAGGAAAGCCATCGGACTAAAATGGGGAATGACCCCCTATATAGTTCGGTGGCTCTACACCGCCATCATACGACCAATCATGCTCTATGGAGTGGTGGTATGGTGGCCAGCCTTGGACAGAAGGACATGCCTCAATAAACTCAGCAGAGTTTAACGCATGGCAGAGCTATGCATAACTGGCGGGCTACGCACTACTCCAGGGGAAGCCCTGGATACTGTGCTGGACCTCCTCCCTGTGGATCTCATGGGAAAGAAGGTGGCAACACTTTCCGCCCTCAGAATGAGAGAAGCCAGACTGTGGAAAGCATCCGCGGTTGGGCACTCGGGAATCCTGATGAGACTCCCGCAATTACCAGAGAGGACAGATTACTGTATCCCCAGTGATCACCTCTCGACGCCCTTCCAGGTATCAATCCCATCTAGGGAGGACTGGGAGATGGGCGAACCAGGACCTGCAAATGCGGTCCACTTCTACACTGATGGCTCAAAGCTAGACGGCCGCGTGGGAGGCGGAGTCTACTGCAGCGAGCTGAACATCAGTCATTGCTTCAGGCTCCCGGATCACTGTAGTGTGTTCCAAGCGGAGGTTGAAGCCATCAAGGAGGCCATTTCGATCGTCTCCAAATTACTTCTAGATACGCACTTAGTGTGCGTCTTCTCGGACAGCCAAGCAGCTATCAAAGCTCTAGGCTCAATATCGTCGAACTCAGCGACTGTAAATGACTGCCGCAGGTCTCTGCACGAGATCGCAGAGCAGTTAGATCTCTTCCTTATATGGGTCCCCGGCCACAGGGACATCGAGGGGAATGACGCCGCCGACGAGCTAGCCAGGCAGGGTACTACGATTCCTCTCCTACCGGAGAGGGAGCAAGTAGCGATGCCCTTGGCTACGTGCAGGCTCCTAACGCACGAATTGTTCGAGCAAAATGCCAATAGGAGATGGCAGCAAATCGTTTCCTGTAAAGTCTCAAGATTGATATGGCCATATCGATCGAAGAAGCGCTCAGCAGAGCTGTATAAACTCAGCAGAGCACAGTGCTCTGCAGTTACTAGAGCCATTACGGGACACTGGCAGATCGGCACTCACGCCTCTAGACTGTCAATCCCTCATAACGACTTCTGCAGGAGTTGTCGCGACGAGGAGGAGGAGGAATCGGTCCCCCACTTCTTCTGTCACTGCCCAGCCCTTGGAAATCGTCGTCTTCGAATTCTCGGGGCCGCTTTCCTCACGGACATTTCGGACCTGTCCGTAATCAAACCAGGGACCTTGTCCAAATACATCCAAGCCACCGGATGGGACTGCCCTTAACCTGCAGTAGTATGCTCTCACGGTTCGGGCAACGCGAAGGGGCACATGCCCATGCGGCAACACAACGGACCTTTTATAGGTCCAAGTGAGCTTGGGGGCGGGAGGCTCTTACCCCCCCCCTCCCGGCTACCGCCTTAACCTAACCTAACCTAACATTCCATCATTTTGTGAGATGGAAAACTTGCAAATATCTTTAATTTGAGGATATTTTATGTAAATGATTATTAAATCAGCATTTCGAATTATTTTAACCGTTGCAATGTCCAGCAGATCAGACAGTTCAACAGGATGTTTTTCATGCTTATAAATGTCCTCTATTTCGTTTTAATTTAAAATTTTTGTATTGCAAATGTTTACTTTTAAGAGGGTTATGGTATCAACTAAATTTAGTAGGTCAAAAGTTATTAATTTTAAACGATGCTTTCTCAGTATCGTTTCTTCATTGAAGATGACATTTTTTAATGAATTTGATAGCAATTCAATTTCTTTGAAAAATTTGGAATTTATTACAAATTGTTTATTATTATTTTCAGTTAATTCATTTACTTAATTTTGTATTTTCAAAAAGTCGTCATGAAAATATTTAATATTTGATGTTATCTTTATGTATAATTCTGTTTCTATTGTTGATTATAATTTTATTCGGTCGATTTTCCTTAACTACCTGCTTTTTGTATCGGGATTAAAGTTTATTTCTTTCCCCGAATTTCTTTTCATAAACTACTTCTCCTATTTTATAATCTTTTTCTCTTCTATCTTTGTTATGTAGCTTAAGCATTTTGGTCTGAGCTTCCTTAAGTAATATTGGATTATGCTTGTGTTCTATTTTGTTATACAATATGTCATATGGCATTTGATTGGTCGTTGAATGTATCGTCAGGTTATATTTCAGTGCCGTCCTTATTATTATTTCTGAATAATCTGTTAGATTTAGTTCATCCTTGATGCACCGCGCTATTTCTGTTAGTGTGGAATGTACCCTTTCTACCTGACCATTTGAGGTGCTATGTCTGGGATCAGCATAATAAATAGTTAAGTTACTTCTTTGTATGAATGATCTAAATTGTGCTGAAGTAAAGCTTGGTTCGTTGTCAGTCATTAAAGATGTTGCTAACGGAAAGTGTTGCAAAATTTCCATTACCTTATTTACAATGTTTAATTTACATTGAATTTCCTTGACCACCAAGTACTTGGAATAAGAATCTATACAAGTTATGAATGTTAGGTTTTGGGCATAGTATATGTCTAAATGTAATTGATCTCCTTCTTTTGCTGGAATGGGAGCTTCCCCAATTGGAATTTTTACAGGGTGTCTGTGATATTTGTTTTTGTTACAGATCTCACAATTTTTTATATATTCTTTTAATTTTTTGTGCAGGTTTGGCCAATAATACAACTTAGTTATTTGTTTGTAATTTTCGTCTAGTCCTCTATGGGCTCTGCAATGTGTTTCTTCTATAATTATAGCTTTATCTTCTGAATTTACTACATCTTGGAGGAACTTTCTCGTGAAGAGAAATTTATTTATGAAGTTTTCCTTTAGCTTATTTTGGATAAGGTATAAATCTTCTAAAGTGCAGTGTATTCCTGTGGTTAAGTAAGGCTGAATAAATTCCTTTAAAATGATTAGCAGATTGTCAACCGTATCAAATTCAATAATATGTCGGGTATTTTCATAAACTTTTACTAACTCATGAACTGTGAATCTCCCTTGCGCTAATAGTAGCTGCTGTTTAAATTGGTTAAGAGGCTTGCTAGTCTCTTGAATGACGTTTTCAAAACTACTCTCTGCTGAATGCTGAGTATTTATGTCTGATTCTGATTCTGTCTGGTCGACATCACTATCTGTCATATGATTTATTTTAATCCGAGATAAAGCGTCCGCTACTACGTTAGTTGAGCCTGGCTTATAAATGATTTTTGGTGTGAAACTTTCTATGAAGTAATACCAACGTTTCATTTCAACATTTGGATTTTTTTGCGACATTGCAAAGGACAAAGGTTGGTGATCTGTATGTATTTCAATTCCACTCACTCCGTATAAATAATTTCGCAAATTTTTTAATGCCCATACAATAGCTAATAATTCCTTTTTATTAGTAGCATATAATTGCTCGGTTTTACTTAAAGTTTTAGAAATAAATGTTATGGGATTCCCATCTGGCGACAAAACTGCACCTATTGCTATGTCCGATGCATCTGTGGTTAATGTGAATTTTTGATTATAATCTGGTTGTACTAATTCAATATGTGCTATTAAACTGTCCTTTAAATTATTAAATGCTCCCATTGCTGGTTCATCCAGCTGTATTAATGTTTTCTTGGATGCCCTTCGTGAAACTTTCCCATTTACTCCACTCAGATATTTTGTTAATGGTTTGGCAATTGTAGCATAATTTCGGACAAATTTTTTGTAATACCCTGTTAGTCCTAAGAAGCTACGTAGCTCTCTGATATTTTTAGGAATTGGATAGTTTTGTATTGTGGAGATTTTGACTGGATCTGTTTTAATGATATTTTGGGAAACAATGTATCCCAGAAATTTGGTTTCCAATTGAAAGAATTTAGACTTTTCTAGGGAAATTTTCATGTGAGCGTATTGCAATATCTGTATTATATGAATTAGATCTTTATAATGTTGTTCTATAGTTTTTGAAAATATTATTATATCGTCCATATAGACATGACAAGTTTTCCCAACTTGTTCTCTAAGTATATCGTCCATTGCCCTTTGGAAAATTCTGGGAGCGTTCGTCAATCCCATAGGCATTCTTAGAAATTCATATTTGCCGTTATTTATGGAAAAAGATGTTTTTTCAATATCTGATTCCCTCATTAAAATCTGATAGAAACCTGACTCTAAATCAATGGCCGAGAAATACTTTGCCTTACCTAAATTGGCAAGGATTACTGAAGGATCTTGCATAGGGTATCTATCCGGTATGGTGTTTTCATTAAGTTTCTTAAAGTCTATTACTAATCTATGTTTAGGAGTTCCGTCCTCATTTACTCCCTTCTTTGGTACTACTATTACCGGTGAATTATATGGGCTTTTACTAGGTCTGATTATACCTTCATCTATCATTTTACTTATTTCGTTATTAACGAAATCGTTAACCGAATAAGCGTATGGATACTGCTTGCCATATACCGGTCTATCATGTTCAGTGTTAATCTCTCCTTTTATATCCGTTCTAAACGGTAACTGTAAATTTATATTGGCATGGCCTTCTTCGATGATAGATACCATTTTCTCTCTGAGATTTTCTAAATTGTCCTCTTTGTAGGTTATTGTGTTATACAATTTCATTTTTTTCAATTCAGAATTTGCATAATTTTGAATGTCGGATATTTCTACGACGGCGCGTTCAGGATTTTTGCATCCCAAACTTTTAAATTGTTCATTGTCGGATAATTCAACGACGGCGTGTTCAGGATTCTTTAATCCCAAACTATTCGAACTTTTAGTGTCGGATAATTCAACGACGGCGTGCTCAGGATATTTTAATCCCAAACTATTAAAACTTTGGATGTCGGATAATTCAACGACGGCGGGTTCAGGATATTTGAATCCCAAACTATTGACGGATAATTCTTCGTCGGCGTGCTCAGGATTTTTTGATCCCAAGCTATATAAACTTCCTTCTACCTTTACTGAATCACTTTTCATTTCTTTTTCTTCTTCAAAATATTTTTTTATTATATATTCCTTCAACGGAAGGATGGTTTTTCCTTCTATAAAGGTTAATTTGTTTAAAGAAAGGACCTCGTCATATATTAGTTTCTCCTCATTGTCTTTATAACTTAAAGTCCCCTTTCCTGTATCAATAACAGCTCCGATTTTCTTTAATAGGTTAAATCCTATTAGTAAATCTGCCTCCATTCCATCTATTTCATAAAACACTTGTTTTGTGTTGAAAATAGTTATATTATGGAAATATTTAATTATTGAAAACCCAATCACTGTAGCAATTTTCTTATAAATTGATAATTCTTTTTTATTTTCGTAAATTCCCTTTTTTATATAACAGGAAGTTGCTCCCGTATCTATCAAAACTTTTAATTCTCTGTTTATTTTTTTATCTACTCTTTTTAAGTAGGGCAGACCTACTTCGGGGGCTGATCTAAAAAATGGTCCTCCTCAATGTTTTTTAACCGCATTGCTTTATTAGCCGGTTTTTCCGACATTTCGTTTGGCTTTCGTTTCTGCGCCTGATTTTCGTTAGACTGATTATTCGGTACTACGTTTGCCCTAAAATGCTGAGCTTGGTTATAATTGTTATTATTTCTCCTATAATAACCGTTAGTATTCTCCCGATAATTTCTATTATTATTATTTCCCCTGAATTGATTGCTGTTCTGTCGGTTCTTGATTTGTATCGATTCGTCTACATCCATTAGTTCTGGGGCCTGATTTTGTTGTCTATTACCCAAGAAATAGGGTTGTCCCCATGACATGTTATTCCTCTGAAGATCCCTTTTTTGGTCGAATGGTGAACTATTAGTCCTTGGTTGTCGTTGGTTGAATCTTAATGTATTGTAGTTATTATTCCCTGAATTTCTGGGGCCACTGAATTGGTAGGCAAATTGGGCCCGAATGTTATTTGATTGCAATTCCTGTACCTTTGCCAAGGCATTCGGTAAATTTGGGGGATTCAATGAAAATAGGATTTCTGCAAGGCCGCCGTTTAGGCCAGTGACAAAAATGCGTAAGGCATTGTCTCTAATTTTCTTATTTGATTCTTTCGTGATTTCACTGTCCTTTCCGTGAGTCATTATTGTCTTATTTATTAACAAGGTAATTTTCTTGTTAACCTCGTTATAGAAATCTATTATTGAAAGGTTCCCTTGTCGGAGAACGCTTAACTCCTGTTCTATTATGTAAATTGGTCTCTTGTTACTGTAAACAAAGTCAAGTCGTGAAAGTATGGCATCAAAATTTAAAACTGTCCCGTGGTTGGTCAGTGCGTCATGTGCTGGTCCTGTTATTTTGTTTCTCAAAACTGTTAAGGCAATATAATATTGCTTACTTCCTTTCTTATATAACTTCACTGCAGTTTCTGCAGCTTCCCTCCATCCTACGTATTGGTTTAATCCACCATTGAAAATTGGTAGGGATTCTATTACCTTTAATGTGGTGTCATCTTTTATTGTCTCGTCTATTGTTTCTGCCTGATAATCTGATACCTGATCGGATTTAGTTTCTATTTGTTGTTTTAAATTTACAATTTGCTCCTGTACTTGTGAAATTTGAAGTGCTATCAATTGTTTGACCAGATCTGCAGTGAGATCGGTCCTTGTTTGTGAGTTAATCATTTTTAGTTTTTCAAAATCTAAAGTTAGTTGATCCACCTTAAATTTTTCTTATATGTTTGTTTTTATAATCTAATATAACCTAATTGAACTTATATATTTATTAATACAACTTTTTCTCACGAACTATCCGGTAGGGGTCGTCCTTCTTAGTTTGGCTGACAGATCTTCGAACGGGTCTTCCTTCTTGATTTGGCTGACAGGTCTTCGAACGGGTCTTCCTTCTTAAATTTCTTTGTTTAACTGGGTCTTCTGGGGGTCTTCCTTCTTTGGTTTAGCTGATAGTTTCACTTTCTTTGTGCTTTGGTTTGGTTGGTTTTGTTTAAAAACTTTGGTTTTTTTGGTTTTTTTTTGTATTTTTGAATTGTCTTGATTAGCTTTTGTATTTATTTGTATTTTGTATTGTATTTGTATTTTTATTTGTATTGTATAATGTATTTATTTTTGCACACCCTAAGCTCCGGTTTGTTTCCTTTTTATCTCACTTTTTATACCCGATACTCAAAATGAGTATTGGGGTATATTAGATTTGTGGTAAAAGTGGATGTGTGTAACGTCCAGAAGGAATCGTTTCCGACCCTATAAAGTATATATATTCTTGATCAGCATCAATAGCCGAGTCGATTGAGCCATGTCTGTCTGTCCGTCTGTCCGGCCGTCCGTCTGTCCGTCTGTCCGTCCCCTTCAGCGCCTAGTGCTCAAAGACTATAAGAGCTATGGACGATGTTTTGGATCCAGACTTCTGTGATATGTCACTGCTACAAGAACATTTCAAAACTTTGCCTCGCCCACTTTCGCTCCCACAAAGGGCGAAAATCTGTGGCATCCACAATTTCGACGATACGAGAAAACCAAAAACGCAGAATCGTAGAAGATGACTATATGTTTTGAACCAGATCGTATAATTATTATAGCCAGAATCAAGAAAACAATTTCATTCTTTCTCGCTCTGTCTCTCTCTAACACACAGGTTTCATGGTCGGTTTTGCCAATTGCAAAATATGAGTTCAAGAGCTAGACCAACCAATTTTGGTATCCACACTCCTGTGATATCGGACCTTGACCGTTTTGTGTCAAAATTTCGCCACACCCCCTTCCGCCCCCGCAAAGGACGAAAATCTGTGGCATCCAAAAATCTCAGAGACTATTAAGGCTAGAGTAACCAAATTTAGTATCCGCACTTCTGTTAGATCTCACTATAAAACGTATATCTCAGAATTTCGCCCCACCCCTTTCCGCCCACACAAAGGACGAAAATCTGTTGCATCCACAATATTGCAGATTCGAGAAAACTAAAAACGCAAAATCATAGATAATGACCATATCTATCAGACTGCTGAATCTGGATCAGATCGGATCATTTTTGTAGCCAAAAGCAAGAAATCAATTTGCAGTATCGGGTATAAATGTAGAGTTGCGGTCTCCGCAGCAACTCACAACGTTCCCCCTCGTTTTTTTTATGCATTCTCAGCGTTTTGCTGCACTTAATGAACAACAGGCGATGGTCTGGCCCGAGACGCTTTGTTTACACTTGGCATTAAAACTGGAAAAACAAAGGGAAATAACCAAAAATTCTAGTATGAAGAAAAAAGTACTCGGGTGTGGCAGAAAAAAACTACAATCTTGATCTACAAATGAAGTTTTTTTACAGTGAAATATATACTTGACTTGTAGTGAAACGCAGCCCCGAAATTGTCATCATAAAAACTTCGTAATTAAGATGAATGCGTGAGGAGATGGGGCTGGAGCTGAGACCAAGCATGAATTCATGCTGAACCGCCTCCGAGTGGCATCCGCAGATAAAAAGCAATAAAATATAGTTGTATACAAGAAATGTTTAGCTGGCACATGCATCGCATATACATGCTCTATATTGGGTAAATACATATGTACTACTCGTACTTGCTGTGCACTACATAAACAATTGGCTGGCCTACATCATGTACTCGTACAACACACAACAAAAGATTTGAGGGGGGTGTGTGTGGAGTAGGAGAATTGGGGGGGATGTCAGTCAGTGCCCCGCACGTTTCGATAATTTTGAATAATTTAATTAAGCCCAGACGAGGCGGCAGTACTGGGACTTTCACTATTCTCCCCGGAACCTGCAAAAGCCCTGAAAATGGCAAGATTTTCAAAAAAAAATTAATTAAAGATCACTTTGATTTAGCACCGCTTTTGGGACTACGCCCTTGTGTCCCGCTAAAAGTAGAAAACGAATAAACAAAAGCTTTACAGAGAAGTGACAGTGTAGGGAGATGAGTCAGCGGAACTAATTCGAGCGGGAGTTGCTTGCGGTGTCATTGCAACTCGGTATGCCCACCCTTCCTTGATCGCACCGGTCCAAATAGGCTGAGTAATGGGTAACGATCCCTAAAATAGACGCTCTACTTCTGCTAGGTTACGTCATTTCGGCGCCACATGATCCTTAATAACGGCAACAGTTAACGGGAATTCATTACAAACAGTTTATTCATTAAACTTTCCTACAAGCTCTCATGGCCGCTAAGAGGGTAGATATATATGTATAAAGGCAACTAAAGTAATAAGGATAATATGTTCAAATAATATCATGATGAAAGATCTTATTAGACTAGGGTCAACTAATTATAAAGAGTATATTCAGGAATAATGGTAATTACGTTACACAAATAGAAATATATTCGAATGGTTTTCAGTTGAAATGCAAAAACAAGGGACGGATGGGTGCATCTTTAAAGTGCACAGCAATTGCTTGTGGGGTAATCCCAATCATAAGTTCGGTTGTCGATAGATTCGGAATTGCAGAAAGTTACATTGCTTGCGAAAGAGCAGAACAAAACAAACACGTGAACAATTGGATTGGTCAGCGTTACAGTACGGCTGGGAAGTTTACGGTCGAGGCATGGAATCTTTAATGTTGCTTCGACGTTCACAGGTTATCACTCACATTACGATCAAATCCAACGATGAAAGCGCTTCCATGTGGTCGATGAGGGTGGCTGAAAACTTGTAAATATCAGTGTGTCAGAGTAGATAGGCGATACGCGCGAGTATTAGTTTTAGTTCCTTTCCTTCTAGCTGCACATTTCTTTATGATAAGCCAAACAAACCGAATCACACGAATTTAACTTTTAATGTTAATCCTAGGGTCAGTACAATAGTGGAGTTCAAAAGTATTATTCTAATATGAAGAAATGCATGGGCATAGCCATCATGATCGAGACACCGAATGACTTCATCAGCAACGCAAACAGTATTTCGGCACCGGTAAATGTCTTCTCCTTTAGCGTTACTGTTCGTATGCGGGCGGCGTAAGCGACGTAGCAATGACGAAAGTCACTGAAGAGGGAATAGTCAATTTCACACATATGTACATATGTATGTCACTGCACGCGTAGATAAAAGCCCATCGACCGTTTTTCACTGGTGTAGGCCGAGCAAGGCTTGTATGTGTGTGGACCCACGCCGGTACACGCTGCGGTAAATACAGTGATGCTCACATGTATGCAGACGCCACGCCAAAAGAAGATTTGAGGGCGAAGACGGCTAACACATACTGTAGTCGATCGGGACGCTGGGTATTTATATGTGTGGTAAGGTGACGAGACTGTAGCGGTTACGGCTTACGGCACTACGACCGTCGTTTCGTACGGTATTACGTACGGCCAAACCTATGGTTAGGTTTTTAAGAAAAAAAACGAACTTTAATTTTCTGTTGGCCGGCAGTTGGGGTACAATTTTCATTCACCCGATGGGTTCGGCCTTCGCTTAATAAACGTAGGAATGGTCGGCTGATCTTTTGACTAGATCTTAGCCACGATGGACACGCGGTATTAACGGTCGAGGTTAGAATTTTTCCTTTCACTGCACTACTTGAGTATTTTCCTCAGACGTCCGTCTGGGATCGCGAGTAAAAGTGGAAAGAACATGCCCAAGCCACTCTCCTTCCGCTTGAGCCCTTGGTTCTCTCATTCCCCTTTTCTCACCACACCTTGACAGTAGCCGCTGTTAACTTATGTCATTTTTTTCTTGCGCGTAACTGCCCAAAAGGTGCAAGGTGCATGTCTAAGGGAAGGGGAAACCGTGGGACGGTTATCCGATATTTTTGGTTGGACAGGCGCCACTACAACACCCCCCTACCAAGATCACACTTGGCAGTGATACAATGAAAAGAGTGATCCACGCCTGAAACCTCATTGTTTTATATCTTTAGAATGGAATTTTCCTAAGATTCGTCCTTGTACATAATTAATGTATTTTCAGCTGTAGAATGTAGAATATTTCAGCCTGTACAAGATTTTCAGCTGTAGAAGCCTGTACAAGATTTTCAGCTGTAGAAAGTAGAATATTTTCAGCCTGTACAAGATTTTCAGCTGTAGAATGTAGAATATTTCAGCCTGTACAAGATTTTCAGCTGTAGAAGCCTGTACAAGATTTTTAGCTGTAGTGTTCAATTTTTGTTTGTTGTTTGATTGATTTTTGAATTGATTGTTGTTGTTTGATTGATTTTGTTGTTCTGAAGGCTTGATCCACCGGTGACCAGGGACGCAGGATGGCTCTAAGCTATAGTATTTATTGTACGAGTAATAATCAACTAGCACAGAACTAGCATTTAACCCGTATTTAGAGCAGACTGTAAGTTTAAGTTAGTCTGAAATTGTTTTTATTAACATACGAATAATGAAATTGAACAAAACCCTTAATAATTTGTTGTCAGTAAGTAAGTAGTATATAATGGTTATATAGACAGTAAATATTGTATAAACGAATATCTTTACTATATGTACCATTTTGTACCAGAGTAAATATTTTTTAATTGCAAATGTTAGATTTATGCATTCTTGAATTTTCATTTCTTTTTCTTTTCGTTATAATAGTTTTATTATCTTTAATTGGTTTTCTGTTTTCGTTTTGTTTTTTTTTTTGCATTTGATATGATTCGGCTCAAAATGTGTGTGTTGTTTACGCACATATTATGGTTAATGGTTCTTAATCTTGTTCGTTACTCTTTTATTACCCTTTTTTTATATCTTTTGTTTTATAAATTAATCTTTAGCTAAGCTGAGGAGCGTAGCGTATCGGATCAAATCAATCAAAAGTTGATGGGTCTAAGGGGATAGCTAACGAAGCAGTCAATGGCAATGCCAATGGAAATCCAAATGGAAATTTATGCAAACCATGCGGCAAAACTAAAAAAAAAAACTAAACTAAAAACGCAGAATCATAGACGAGGGGGAACGTTGTGAGTTGCTGCGGACACCGCAACTCTACAGTTATACCCGATACTAAATCAGTATGGCTCTCCTCCGGCAGACGCCACTAATATTGAACCACACGACAAAGAGTGCGTGCGAGAGAGACAGAAAATCAGTCTGAGCGTGACGTCGGGCGCTGCGTGGCCACTGAAAATTGATTTCTTGCTTTTGGCTACAAAAATGATCCGATCTGATCCAGATTCAGCAGTCTGATAGATATGGTCATTATCTATGATTCTGCGTTTTTAGTTTTCTCGAATGTGCAATATTGTGGATGCAACAGATTTTCGTCCTTTGTGGGGGCGGAAGGGGGTGGGGCGAAATTCTGAGATAAACGTTTTATAGTGAGATCTAACAGAAGTGCGGATACCAAATTTGGTTACTCTAGCCTTAATAGTCTCTGAGATTTTTGGATGCCACAGATTTTCGTCCTTTGCGGGGGCGGAAGGGGGTGTGGCGAAATTTTTACACAAAACGGTCAAGGTCCGATATCACAGGAGTGTGGATACCAAATTTGGTTGCTCTAGCTCTTGAACTCATATTTTGCAATTGGCAAAACCGACCATGAAACCTGTGTGTTAGAGAGAGACAGAGCGAGAAAGAATGAAATTGTTTTCTTGATTCTGGCTATAATAATAATACGATCTGGTTCCGAATTTGCCCTCTAGAAGATATAGTCATCTTCTACGATTCTGCGTTTTTGGTTTTCTCGTATCTGAAGGGGACGGACAGACGGACGGACGGACAGACAGACAGGGCTCAATCGACTCGGCTATTGATGCTGATCAAGAATATATATACTTTATATATATACACTCAAACTGTGACATCATCGCCAGAACGAACGAGAGTTTTTGAAAAACGATTTTCGAATGTGGGCCGGCAATGGTCACGATCACTTTTTTGATGCCCTAAAAGGAAACGCCGAAGGTGGGTCGTTTTCTCAAGTGTCTATTGTTTCTTTCAAGAAAAGAAAATAAATAAGAAATAAACGAAATAATCGTGCCTGACCGTCAGTCGATCCCCTCAGATAGTGTGCAACAGCAGTAAACGGAGTCCAGTTCCATGTTTACCCAATCGGGTTCGGGAGTAATCCAAGCCTCGCTTCATTTGCATGGACTTTTGGCGTCGAGTGCTTCCGTCCTCACATACCACATTACACATGTACCGAGAGCTGAATTTGGCTTTCTTATTACCAATTACAATTAAATAATCCATCGATTAGGCGATATGTGGAGAGTCGAGCGACCAGGTCTCAGTTTCCCTCCCTCCCCATATACGACTACTACCTAAATCGTTGGCTGGGTTCATTCGTTTGCCGATCTGGCTCCGCCCACAAAGCTTTTTGTTCGGAGCAGAACCCAGCCGATTAGCTGCTTGCCAAATAGCACCTAATTCTTGGCCCTCAGCCGCTTATTTTGTTTGTTACTTATGTCTATGTCACTCATTTGTTTGTTAAAGCTTTGCGCTTGCTTGCCCTGCTAAACGCTCTCTGCCAGCTCGCTCTTCGCTATCTCCGCTTTGCGTCTGCCTACCGACGTCGGCCGAGCGAAGCTGCGCTTAGCGATCGGAGCGGCAATGTAAAGGGCAGGCAAGCCACACTTGCAATTTGGATGTCACGCATTAAAGAACATATCGTAATTTTATTTCTGCGCCGAGTTTTATTTAATTCGAAATAATTAGTCGGCCGATTGGGGATAAAAAACATTATCTCCACATAAAATTTGGCGACCCCGACGTGATCTCTGAGTTGCAGTGTCAATTAATAATCATTCGCGATCGACAATCGTTAGCCCTAGCAAATTTTCGGCGGTTAAGCACAATTCGGTGCTAAAACACACTTACATACACCTACATACACGCATTGCTGGCTATTAATTTCTCTGTCGCGACAATTCGGTCAGTGCAGTGCGGTAGGCAGTGCAGCGAACTCACTAATACACACAAGCGGAGTACAAAGCGGAATCGGACAGCTCGCACAGCCGCACAGCTAAAGGCATTAGCTGTAATCCCTTTGCTTTCGGTTCCCACGTTTATACGTATACAGGGTGTCTTTTTCGGTCGTGCTGAGTGACTCTTTTAAAACCTCAACATGGCAGCACCTGAGCCTACCAATGTCGCGAACGCAGCAATGCCGAGTGATGTAGATTTCTACAAGCACAAGGCCGAGTCCATCGCGCGCCAACTAAAGGCCATGGATCGCTTTCTCACCAAGGAAGAGCTTGCCGAGTTAGATGAGGCAGAACTTCAAGCTCGCTTAGAGCAAATCGAGCGAATGAATGCGGATTTCGATGCCGCTCAAACGAGCCTTGAAAGGCTGGATTTCCTGCAGTTAGCCCATGATGCCCGGCTGGACTTTTCGAATGTTTATGTCAAGGTTAGGTCCAGGCTGTCGCGGGAGTTGATGGCTGCTCGCACGGTAAATGTTGCCAATTCAACGGCTCGGCATACTCTCGAGGGGAATTCGTCGTTGTTCGCCTATAATAGTATAGGCCGTTCTCGAATGCCCGAGTTGCAGCTTCCGCGATTCGGGGGGAACTACATGGATTGGCCAGAATTCCACTCGATGTTCTCGACAATGGTGCACAAAGACCATCGTATACCAATCATCGAAAAATTCCAATATCTTCGTGGATGTCTAGATGGTGCTGCGCTGGATACGATTCATTCCTTGGAACTTTCTGAGGAGAATTACGACAAGGCGTTGACTTTGCTAATGTTGCGATTCGATAATAAACTGTTACATTTTCAGGCACACGTCAAGGCTATTTTCGGGCTGCAAGGGGTGGAGAAGGGCTCAGCTATCGGCTTGCGCGCGCTCAGCGACAAAATCAATTCGCACTTGCGTGCACTTCAGACCTTGGCGACCCCGCAGGAGATTTCGGATGGGTTGCTGATCTTCATCATAGGCACGAAACTGGACCACAAAACAAAGGAGAAATGGGAAGAGAACTTGCCGACGTCAGGATTGCCTCGGTGGTCAAGCATGGCCTCATTTTTGGAAGCGAGATGTCGGATGCTGGAGAATTTGGGATCAGCCATGGCAACAAGTCCTAGTCAACAGGTGGGAGAAGACAATCCTGTCACCCTTATCACCTCCAGTAACGACCATCCTAACCCCATATGTAACCATTGCAATTCCTCCGAGCATTACATATCTAGATGTCAGGCATTCCTGAATCTCTCTGCGTTTGAACGATACAAAGAAGCAAAGAAGAGCCGCTTGTGTTTGAACTGCCTCAACAAAGGCCATGAATTGCAGAGGTGCAGGTCAGGACTTTGCAGGCATTGCCAGGCCAAACATCACACGCTACTCCACATTCCATCGGGAACTGGTGCTTCATCTTCCTCTTCACCGGCCGAGGAATCGATCCAGCAAGAGGCCGCGACTGTGCTTCTAGCAAGCGGGTGTTCTAGCCCTCCCCCCTCGATCCAGAAATCTCAGCCTAGCCAGAACGTGTTGCTACCTACTGCCCTCGTCCATGTAACAGATCGTTATGGAGCACTTATCCCATGTCGTGCCATTTTGGATTCTGCATCACAGGCAAACTTTGTAACATCTAGACTTGCTGATCAGTTGCAGTTGGATCATTGCTCGTCTTATGTTCACATCTCTGGAATCGGAGATTCCATTCTACCTTCGAGCAAGTCTGTACATATAGTTGTACAATCCCAGGACGCAAGCTATCGAGCTTCCTTCGCTGCAATTGTCACCAACTCAATTACGGAAATGCAGCCTAACTTCGGCGTAGACGCAAAGGATTGGCCAATGCCGAATAATCTAAAACTAGCTGATCCTAATTTCTCCAAGCCCCAACGTATCGATCTGTTGATAGGTTCTGGTTTGTTCTTCGATTTAATGTGCGTCGGACAGATTCGACTATCAGCCCAATTGCCAACATTGCAGGAGACTAAACTTGGTTGGATAGTATCAGGAAGCATTGATAGCTCGGAGAATAAGCGTGCAGCTTTAGCCGCTTTTGAAAATTCCTCGTGCATCTCTATTGACGATTTTCGACCCACAACGCTGGAGTACCAAAACTTAGAGCAGCAATGCAGGAAGCAGCTGCTCGAGTGCCAGGTGCAAGTGGAAAAACTGCGATCGGAGAATCAGGAACTGCAGCGCGAACTTTTCCATATATTAAAAACCTACCTATCCACGCCAAATGAAATTCAACTTTCAACAGTTTCTACATTGCCAAATTTCCTGCCATTCTATGCAATTACAGAGGTTCCCGATTATCAAGACGTAGTCACGACAAGCCGCCTTCGTAAAGAAGCGCCGATTGCTGCGTTCGACGATCATCCCAGCGTAGCCGCCAGCTGCGCCCAAGCAAGCATCTTCAAGAGGGCCGTTGGAAAAATAGCGGTTCTGCCCCTTCAGGATGGATCTGTTGAAAGCCTTTGCCTTCCAACGGGGGGTGAATGTTCGGAGCAGAACCCAGCCGATTAGCTGCTTGCCAAATAGCACCTAATTCTTGGCCCTCAGCCGCTTATTTTGTTTGTTACTTATGTCTATGTCACTCATTTGTTTGTTAAAGCTCTGCGCTTGCTTGCCCTGCTAAACGCTCTCTGCCAGCTCGCTCTTCGCTATCTCCGCTTTGCGTCTGCCTACCGACGTCGGCCGAGCGAAGCTGCGCTTAGCGATCGGAGCGGCAATGTAAAGGGCAGGCAAGCCACACTTGCAATTTGGATGTCACGCATTAAAGAACATATCGTAATTTTATTTCTGCGCCGAGTTTTATTTAATTCGAAATAATTAGTCGGCCGATTGGGGATAAAAAACATTATCTCCACACTTTTGTTTATTCGTTTTCTACTTTTAGCGGGACACAAGGGCATAGTCCCAAAAGGGGTGCTAAATCAAAGTGATCTTTAATTAATTTTTTTTTGAAAATCTTGCCATTTTCAGGGCTTTTGGAAGTTCCGGGGAGAATCGTGAAAGTCCCAGTACTGCCACCTCGTCTGGGCTTAATTAAATTATTCGAAATTATCGAAACGTGCGGGGCACTGACTGACATCCCCCCCAATTCTCCCACTCCACACACACCCCCTCAAATCTTTTGTTGTGTGTTGTACGAGTACATGATGTAGGCCAGCCAATTGTTTATGTAGTGCACAGCAAGTACGAGTAGTACATATGTATTTACCCAATATAGAGCATGTATATGCGATGCATGTGTGTGTATCCACTTTAGTTAAGTTAAGCATGTGTCCATGTGCTTGTGAGCTGTCCGTATTTCGGTGCCAGCTAAACATTTCTTGTATACAACTATATTTTATTGCTTTTTATCTGCGGATGCCACTCGGAGGCGGTTCAGCATGAATTCATGCTTGGTCTCAGCTCCAGCCCCATCTCCTCACGCATTCATCTTAATTACGAAGTTTTTATGATGACAATTTCGGGGCTGCGTTTCACTACAAGTCAAGTATATATTTCACTGTAAAAAAACTTCATTTGTAGATCAAGATTGTAGTTTTTTTCTGCCACTCCCGAGTACTTTTTTCTTTTTACTAGAATTTTTGGTTATTTCCCTTTGTTTTTCCAGTTTTAATGCCAAGTGTAAACAAAGCGTCTCGGGCTAGACCATCGCCTGTTGTTCATTAAGTGCAGCAAAACGCTGAGAATGCATAAAAAAAACGAGGGGGAACGTTGTGAGTTGCTGCGGAGACCGCAACTCTACATTTATACCCGATACTGCAAATTGATTTCTTGCTTTTGGCTACAAAAATGATCCGATCTGATCCAGATTCAGCAATCTGATAGATATAATCATTATCTATGATTTTGCGTTTTTAGTTTTCTCGAATCTGCAATATTGTGGATGCAACAGATTTTCGTTCTTTGTGTGGGCGGAAAGGGGTGGGGCGAAATTCTGAGATATACGTTTTATAGTGAGATCTAACAGAAGTGCGGATACTAAATTTGGTTACTCTAGCCTTAATAGTCTCTGAGATTTTTGGATGCCACAGATTTTCGTCCTTTGCGGGGGCGGAAGGGGGTGTGGCGAAATTTTGACACAAAACGGTCAAGGTCCGATATCACAGGAGTGTGGATACCAAATTTGGTTGCTCTAGCTCTTGAACTCATATTTTGCAATTGGCAAAACCGACCATGAAACCTGTGTGTTAGAGAGAGACAGAGCGAGAAAGAATGAAATTGTTTTCTTGATTCTGGCTATAATAATTATACGATCTGGTTCAGAAGATATAGTCATCTTCTACGATTCTGCGTTTTTGGTTTTCTCGTATCGTCGAAATTGTGGATGCCACAGATTTTCGCCCTTTGTGGGATCGGAAGTGGGCGGGGCAAAGTTTTGAAATTTTCTTGTAGCAGTGACATATCACAGAAGTCTGGATCCAAAACATCGTTGCTATAGCTCTTATAGTCTTTGAGCACTAGGCGCTGAAGGGGACGGACAGACGGACAGACGGACGGACGGACAGACGGACGGACGGACAGACGGACAGACAGACATAGCTCAATCGACTCGGCTATTGATGCTGATCAAGAATATTTATACTTTATGGGGTCGGAAACGATTCCTTCTGGACGTTACACACATCCACTTTTACCACAAATCTAATATATCCCAATACTCATTTTGAGTATCGGGTATAATAATGCCATAAATTGGATAGACAATCCAAGCACAGTTTGCCAAAAAACAGACTTTATGGACAAGCAATTTAGTTTAGTGTTTACTCTGCTCTCCTCCTCCCACGCAGCTAGAGGGTCTCTCGATCTGATCACATCACGTATTCGGGAAGGGTATGGTAAAATATCATGTGAGAATGTTATAGCAGTGTAAGACAGTACGTATATAGTATAAATTATTGACAGACGATCGGAGAAACGCGGCTGATCCTGTGCAGCTGGACATATACATATTCAGTTTATCGCGTTAAAAACTTTACATTAATCACGTCTGTCCCCCTTCTACTTACTCTTTCCGAAGTGTTGTCATTTGCTGATTTCACTTTTGCAGCTGCACCAACACAAAGAACTTTAGTAGAGAATTCGGTGTGCAACTCAGAGCCAATTTTGTTGGGCAATTTCCTAGGCTCCAGCTCTCTCAGTCTCCAAATTCCAGATGTTCCCACAGACAGAAAGAAGAACAGGGCTGAAAGGTTTATAAATATAAATTCACTCAAAGAAAAAATGAGAAGTCGAAACAGTTTTCGAATCGCGAATGAAGATAATCTCATTATTATTTTTCTTTTAAAACTAGTAATAATGTCGTTGGACTCCCTTTCCTTTGTGACACACTTTATTCTCAAATTCCAGAGTGATACGAGTACTTTTTTTTTCCAGTGTTATAGTATATACATATGTGAGCTCCAAGAGAAGGGGGAATAAAATTCCACTCCAGACTCTGTGATTTCGACTGGTTTCCGTAGATGAAGCAAATGTTTAAGAGTTTAAGGGCAATTTGTTTTTTCCGAAGCTTTTCGCAATAAGTATAGATTACCTTGACTACATCAATATTTCTGAAAGTAGTGCTCTTAATTGCTAGGGTCAGATGCGACTGAGAGAGGAGTTGCTCACTTTTGAAATCGTTTGCTGTTAAGTTTTCTGTTAATTATTGTGATATTACGCCATTCTGTCAACCGATGTCTTAGTAAGACTTTGGGTCGAGCTTCAGCTTGGACAAACAATGAAGTTGTTTGTCAATTGCTTGGGCAAATACTCGTACTCAGGTGGAAAAACAAATACCAGAATGGGGAAGAGGTTAAGATGGGAGACAAGAAAATATCAAATAAAGGGCCAATAAAGGAAGGTGATTGTGCGATTCTGTTTATCTTATCAACGACAAATTTTGACCCCAGGGGCGTCATTTACAATCCTCAATTTGTTTGCATACTAAAGCAACATTAGCCGAAGAGCTACCTACAAAAGAGAAGACGATGTTTCCTGATTCCCAATTCGTAGGCTATTGATAAACAATCAGTGGGGGAATATTCAAATTAGCCAGGTCTCATGTGTGATTAGCCGATTTCTCACACATTTCAAGCATCAAAGCAGACAGAACGGAACAGAACAGAACAGAACACAACAGAGCGGAGAAGACGTTGAGCTGACGGCTGGAGGGATCAGATCCCACAGAAGAAGCCGCCTTGAAATTTACGAAAAGAGCCGCCTATAAATCGCAAGATTTCAGCACTGCCCAGGGCTTTATCTAAAGCTCCATTCGGAACAGTATTCAAATTCAAATTGCTAATTTATATTGATGTGTCGATTATTTTATGATTATTCTTTATGATCGTTAAATTTTGATATACCAAAAGGCGAGCGAGATCGAACACCAAACTTGATTCAAATTTGTAGATCACTTTGAACAATCAAGCCACTCCCTGAGTACTTCTCAGGCCTTGTCTTACCTTGTCTTCAGTTGGATTGTTATAATTTAATAACTACACGGGAGGGCAAATAAAGTCTGTAGTTCAGGTACCACAAAAACCACTTAAAGACGCTTTCTTTAATTGCCCCCAAAACGAAGATTTGGTTTTTATTTTTCGAGAAACCTGTGGGGTAGCTTTCGGCTGCGGATGTGGCTGTGACTGTGGCTCTGACTGTGGCTCTGCCTCCAGCTGCTGGCCAGCCCCTTGGACAGCCAGTCATTTGTGTGAAAATCATCGTAGCATGAAGCGTTGTCATATACCGTTTGTTGCGGGGGTCGGTTCACTCTCATGCTTTTGTTTCGGCCATTTCAAGGTCTGTACAGAAACCGTCTGTTGGGTCAGACCTCCCTCCATTGACCAGAGCAGAGCTCTAACAATGCGGGTTCTGGCATCATTTTCATAGAAACGGCATTAGAAGTTACTCATACGCAGCGTGGGTTGGATAAGATTAACGAAAGCCCACATAGACATAGCTCATCCTCCCCATTCTCACTTGACTCTTTGCAGACAGCAGAATGAGCTCTAACAACTGCGGTTTCATCGATCCGCAGGGCCAGTTGAGCGCAGCCCTCGCTAATCGGGACATACGGGAATTCCACACTGCCCTGGACAGCGGTGCCCAGGCCAATCGCCAGGACGATCGAATGCCTCTCAGGTGGGCTCCTGCATTCAGCTGCTGCTCGAGTAAGGACCCTCTCCGAATTTGGTGGATCAGGGCGAGTTCCCGCCCCTCCACCATGTGCTGAAAAATAGAAAGATTGAGGCAGGTACTAAGCTGGAGCTGATCCGACTGAGACGCCAGCGACAGCCCGGGCAGTCGGACAGCGGAGCATTGGCCATCCTCACCAATTGGAGGACGAGATGACTCCAATCGCATACATCGCCGATTCCAAGGAGCTGCGTTACCTGCTGCAGCACCCGCTTATCTCGAGTTTCCTCTTCCTCAAGTGTCACCGCCTCTCGGTGATCTTCTATCTGAACTTTCTACTTTACTCTCTCTTCACTGCCTCCATTATCACGCATACGCTCCTTAAGTTCCACGAAAGCGACCACACGGGCCTGACTGCCCTCTTCGGCCTGTTCTCTTGGATAGGGATTGTGTATATCATGATCCGAGAGGTCATTCAGCTTGCCATGTCGCCGCTGCTGTACTTCAGGTCCATCACGAACCTGATGGAGGTGGCTCTCATTGGCTTGTCGATCCTAACCTGCATGGAAGCCAGCTACGACAAGGAGACGCAGCGCATACTGGCCGTCTTCACCATTCTGCTGGTGTCCGTGGAGTTCTGCCTGCTGTTTGGCTACCTGCCAGTACTCTCAATTTCGACGCACATGCTCAAGCTGCGCGCCGTCTCCAGCAGCTTCATCAAGAGCTTTGCTCTCTACTCGATCTTTGTGCTTACGTTTAGTCTGTGCTTCTACATACTGTTTGGCAAGCCCCAGGTGGATTCCTCCTCTCCGAAGGACAGCACGCCAGAGCCAGCAAAGGAGGGAGAAGATGATGGTCACTTCAACACATTCTCCGTGCCCATCGAGGCGCTCATCAAGACGATTGTGATGCTCACGGCAGAATTTGATGCCGGTGACATAAAGTTTGACAGCGTCTACACTTACCTGATCTTCCTGCTCTTTGTGTTCTTCATGACCATTGTGCTGTTCAATCTCCTGAATGGTCTGGCTGTCAGCGATACTCAGGTGGGTTTATATTTCCTTTTCTTCCTCGGCTTTATCCAACTGTTTTCTCCCCTCTCTTTTCCCACAGGCCATCAAGGCCCAGGCGGAACTGATCGCGCCATTGTCCGCACCAATCTGCTGACCCGCTACGAGCAAGTTCTCACTGGCCGAGATGGACACGCTCAGACCTCATCGTCCCAGTTGAACAAAGGCTGTCGGTTCGCTCGAGGAAGACCATGAGCTAGTCACCGGTTCAATCGTAATTTTCTTCATGCTTTTCTTGAGTTTCACGCCCTCGTGGCTTTTCCCACACTTGGGACCCCACTAGGCAGAAAAGCGAAAGGAGAGAAAATCTTCACTGATGAATCGCCTGATCGGATCGGATGGGCTGTTTTATACTCACAACACATACTCATTGGCCGCATTTGCGAATCGCTGGGCTGTGTCCCGTTTCCAAAAAATCTGCACTAGGCAGGAATGCGGTCAAGGAAGGACTCGATTTAGTATTGAGGGAGGTTGAGAGTGGGGGCTTGTCAAGTCAACTGTTGGCAGTTGGATCCGACCACTGCTTGGAAAATTTCATGCCGTGCAAAAGTGTATGGGGAAAATTCCCCATATTGTGGGATCTGCCCCACCTCAAAAAGGTTATCCTTAAAAATGATATACATGAGTATGTGTTGTTGTCAAATATGTATGTCAAGGAATACAGGAAAGAAAATTACAGGAGTATCTTTGAGGCTCCGAAGTCGGTAGACAACTTGCCCGACTACCTAATGTCTGATAAAGTTAAAGAAATAATTAAAAATGAAATAATGAACTTATTACGCGCTGTTGAAAAACATTTCGAATTTAGAAACGAACCAATATGTTTTAACAACATAAACAGCAATACCTTCGAGGAACGTGGCAAGCACTTATCAACAATTTTTATAAACATAATGACAGTATCGTTTAAAGAAGATTTCAACAGAAACCCAGTATATTATGCTACAACTGTAGTGTTCATGGCTCTCCAAATAATGGACCAAAAAATTAAATTATTAAATAAGACGTTAGAAAATATTTTGTAGTATGTAGTATAATTATATTAATTTTAATAATAACAACAATAATAATAATAATAATAATTTGTTTTTTATTTTATTTATTTTATGTAGTATGTATTATACATATACTATACATAATTAATGTATTTTCAGCTGTAGAATGTAGAATATTTTCAGCCTGTACAAGATTTTCAGCTGTAGAATGTAGAATATTTCAGCCTGTACAAGATTTTCAGCTGTAGAAGCCTGTACAAGATTTTCAGCTGTAGAATTTAGAATATTTTCAGCCTGTACAAGACTTTCAGCTGTAGAATGTAGAATATTTCAGCCTGTACAAGATTTTCAGCTGTAGAAGCCTGTACAAGATTTTCAGCTGTAGAATGTAGAATATTTTCAGCCTGTACAAGATTTTCAGTTGAAGATTTTAGAATATTTCAGCCTGTACAAGATTTTCAGCTGTAGAAGCCTGTACAAGATTTTCAGCTGTAGAATGTAGAATATTTTCAGCCTGTACAAGATTTTCAGCTGTAGAATGTAGAATATTTCAGCCTGTACAAGATTTTCAGCTGTAGAAGCCTGTACAAGATTTTTAGCTGTAGTGTTCAATTTTTGTTTGTTGTTTGATTGATTTTTGAATTGATTGTTGTTGTTTGATTGATTTTGTTGTTCTGAAGGGTTGATTCACCGGTGACCAGGGACGCAGGATGGCTCTAAGCTATAGTATTTATTGTACGAGTAATAATCAACTAGCACAGCACTAGCATTTAACCCGTATTCAGACGTAACAGACTGTAAGTTTAAGTTAGTCTGAAATTGTTTTTATTAACATACGAATAATGAAATTGAACAAAACCCTTAATAATTTGTTGTCAGTAAGTAAGTAGTATATAATGTTTATATAGACAGTAAATATTGTATAAACGAATATCTTTACTATATGTACCATTTTGTACCAGAGTAAATATTTTGTAATTGCAAATGTTAGATTTATGCATTCTTGAATTTTCATTTCTTTTTCTTTTCGCTATAATAGTTTTATTATCTTTAATTGGTTTTCTGTTTTCTGTTTTCGTTTTGTTTTTTTTTGCATTTGATATGATTCGGTTCAAAATGTGTGTGTTGTTTACGCACATATTATGGTTAATGGTTCTTAATCTTGTTCGTTTCTCTTTTATTACCCTTTTGTATATCTTTTGTTTTATAAATTAATCTTTAGCTAAGCTGAGGAGCGTAGCGTATCGGATCAAATCAATCAAAAGTTGATGGGTCTAAGGGATAGCTAACGAGGCAGTCAATGGCAATGGCAATGGAAATCCAAATGGAAATTTATGCAAACCATGCGGCAAAAATAAAAAAAAAAAATAAACTAAAAACGCAGAATCGTAGACGAGGGGAACGTTGTGAGTTGCTGCGGACACCGCAAATCTACAGTTATACCCGATACTAAGTCAGTATGGCTCTCCTCCGGCAGACGCCGCTAATATTGAACCACACGACAAAGAGTGCGTGCGAGAGAGACAGAAAATCAGTCTGAGCGTGACGTCGGGCGCTGCGTGGCCACTGAAAATTGATTTCTTGCTTTTGGCTACAAAAATGATCCGATCTGATCCAGATTCAGCAATCTGATAGATATGGTCATTATCTATGATTTTGCGTTTTTAGTTTTCTCGAATCTGCAATATTGGGGATGCAACAGATTTTCGTCCTTTGTGGGGGCGGAAGGGGGTGGGGCGAAATTCTGAGATAAACGTTTTATAGTGAGATCTAACAGAAGTGCGGATACCAAATTTGGTTACTCTAGCCTTAATAGTCTCTGAGATTTTTGGATGCCACAGATTTTCGTCCTTTGCGGGGCGGAAGGGGGAGTGGCGAAATTTTGACACAAAACGGTCAAGGTCCGATATCACAGGAGTGTGGATACCAAATTTGGTTGCTCTAGCTTTTATGGGTTCTGAGATCCTTGAACTCATATTTTGCAATTGGCAAAGCCGACCATGAAACCTGTGTGTTAGAGAGAGACAGAGCGAGAAAGAATGAAATTGTTTTCTTGATTCTGGCTATAATAATTATACGATCTGGTTCAGAATTAGCCCTCTAGAAGATATAGTCATATTCTACGATTCTGCGTTTTTGGTTTTCTCGTATCTGAAGGGGACGGACAGACGGACGGACGGACAGACAGACAGGGCTCAATCGACTCGGCTATTGATGCTGATCAGGATTATATATACTTTATATATATACACTCAAACTGTGACATCATCGCCTGAACGAACGAGAGTTTTTGAAAAACGATTTTCGAATGTGGGCCGGCAATGGTCACGATCACTTTTTTGATGCCCTAAAAGGAAACGCCGAAGGTGGCTCGTTTTCTCAAGTGTCTATTGTTTCTTTCAAGAAAAGAAAATAATTAAGAAATAAACGAAATAATCGTGCCTGACCGTCAGTCGATCCCCTCAGATAGTGTGCAACAGCAGTAAACGGAGTCCAGTTCCATGTTTACCCAATCGGGTTCGGGAGTAATCCAAGCCTCGCTTCATTTGCATGGACTTTTGGCGTCGAGTGCTTCCGTCCTCACTTACCACATTACACATGTACCGAGAGCTGAATTTGAATTTCTTATTACCAATTACAATTAAATAATCCATCGATTAGGCGATATGTGGAGAGTCGAGCGACCAGGTCTCAGTTTCCCTCCCTCCCCATATACGACTACTACCTAAATCGTTGGCTAGATTCATTCGTTTGCCGATCTGGCTCCGCCCACAAAGCTTTTGTTTATTCGTTTTCTACTTTCAGCGGGACACAAGGGCGTAGTCCCAAAAGGGGTGCTAAATCAAAGTGATCTTTAATTAATTTTTTTTTGAAAATCTTGCCATTTTCAGGGCTTTTGCAAGTTCCGGGGAGAATCGTGAAAGTCCCAGTACTGCCGCCTCGTCTGGGCTTAATTAAATTATTCGAAATTATCGAAACGTGCGGGGCACTGACTGACATCCCCCACAATTCTCCCACTCCACACACCCCCATCAAATCTTTTGTTGTGTGTTGTACGAGTACATGATTTAGGCCAGCCAATTGTTTATGAAGTGCACAGCGAATACGAGTAGTACATATGTATATACCCAATATAGAGCATGAGCGGTTCTGCATGAAGTCATGCTTGGTCTCAGCTCCAGCCCCATCTCCTCACGCATTCATCTTAATTACGAAGTTTTTATGATGACAATTTCGGGGCTGCGTTTCACTACAAGTCAAGTATATATTTCACTGTAAAAAAACTTCATTTGTAGATCAAGATTGTAGTTTTTTTCTGCCACACCCGAGTACTTTTTTCTTCATACTAGAATTTTTGGTTATTTCCCTTTGTTTTTCCAGTTTTAATGCCAAGTGTAAACAAAGCGTCTCGGGCCAGACCATCGCCTGTTGTTCATTAAGTGCAGCAAAACGCTGAGAATGCATAAAAAAAACGAGGGGGAACGTTGTGAGTTGCTGCGGAGACCGCAACTCTACATTTATACCCGATACTGCAAATTGATTTCTTGCTTTTGGCTACAAAAATGATCCGATCTGATCCAGATTCAGCAGTCTGATAGATATGGTCATTATCTATGATTTTGCGTTTTTAGTTTTCTCGAATCTGCAATATTGTGGATGCAACAGATTTTCGTCCTTTGTGTGGGCGGAAAGGGGTGGGGCGAAATTCTGAGATATACGTTTTATAGTGAGATCTAACAGAAGTGCGGATACTAAATTTGGTTACTCTAGCCTTAATAGTCTCTGAGATTTTTGGATGCCACAGATTTTCGTCCTTTGCGGGGGCGGAAGGGGGTGTGGCGAAATTTTGACACAAAACGGTCAAGGTCCGATATCACAGGAGTGTGGATACCAAATTTGGTTGCTCTAGCTCTTGAACTCATATTTTGCAATTGGCAAAACCGACCATGAAACCTGTGTGTTAGAGAGAGACAGAGCGAGAAAGAATGAAATTGTTTTCTTGATTCTGGCTATAATAATTATACGATCTGGTTCAGAAGATATAGTCATCTTCTACGATTCTGCGTTTTTGGTTTTCTCGTATCGTCGAAATTGTGGATGCCACAGATTTTCGCCCTTTGTGGGAGCGAAAGTGGGCGAGGCAAAGTTTTGAAATGTTCTTGTAGCAGTGACATATCACAGAAGTCTGGATCCAAAACATCGTTGCTATAGCTCTTATAGTCTTTGAGCACTAGGCGCTGAAGGGGACGGACAGACGGACAGACGGACGGACGGACAGACGGACAGACAGACATGTCTCAATCGACTCGGCTATTGATGCTGATCAAGAATATATATACTTTATAGGGTCGGAAACGATTCCTTCTGGACGTTACACACATCCACTTTTACCACAAATCTAATATACCCCAATACTCATTTTGAGTATCGGGTATAAAAAGTGAGATAAAAAGGAAACAAACCGGAGCTTAGCGTGTGCAAAAATAAATACAATATACAATACAAATAAAAATACAAATACAATACAAAATACAAATAAATACAAAAGCTAATCAAGACAATTCAAAAATACAAAAAAAAAACCAAAGTTTTTAAACAAAACCAACCAAACCAAAACACAAAGAAAGTGAAACTATCAGCTAAACCAAAGAAGGAAGACCCCCAGAAGACCCAGTTAAACAAAGAAATTTAAGAAGGAAGACCCGTTCGAAGACCTGTCAGCCAAATCAAGAAGGAAGACCCGTTCGAAGATCTGTCAGCCAAACTAAGAAGGACGACCCCTACCGGATAGTTCGTGAGAAAAAGTTGTATTAATAAATATATAAGTTCAATTAGGTTATATTAGATTATAAAAACAAACATATAAGAAAAATTTAAGGTGGATCAACTAACTTTAGATTTTGAAAAACTAAAAATGATTAACTCACAAACAAGATCTCACTGCAGATCTGGTCAAACAATTGATAGCACTTCAAATTTCACAAGTACAGGAGCAAATTGTAAATTTAAAACAACAAATAGAAACTAAATCCGATCAGGTATCAGATTATCAGGCAGAAACAATAGACGAGACAATAAAAGATGACACCACATTAAAGGTAATAGAATCCCTACCAATTTTCAATGGTGGATTAAACCAATACGTAGGATGGAGGGAAGCTGCAGAAACTGCAGTGAAGTTATATAAGAAAGGAAGTAAGCAATATTATATTGCCTTAACAATTTTGAGAAACAAAATAACAGGACCAGCACATGACGCACTGACCAACCACGGGACAGTTTTAAATTTTGATGTCATGCTTTCACGACTTGACTTTGTTTACAGTGACAAGAGACCAATTTACATAATAGAACAGGAGTTAAGCGTTCTCCGACAAGGGAACCTTTCAATAATAGATTTCTATAACGAGGTTAACAAGAAAATTACCTTGTTAATAAATAAGACAATAATGACTCACGGAAAGGACAGTGAAATCACGAAAGAATCAAATAAGAAAATTAGAGACAATGCCTTACGCATTTTTGTCACTGGCCTAAACGGCGGCCTTGCAGAAATCCTATTTTCATTGAATCCCCCAAATTTACCGAATGCCTTGGCAAAGGTACAGGAATTGCAATCAAATAACATTCGGGCCCAATTTGCCTACCAATTCAGTGGCCCAGAAATTCAGGGAATAATAACTACAATACATTAAGATTCAACCAACGACAACCAAGGACTAATAGTTCACCATTCGACCAAAAAAGGGATCTTCAGAGGAATAACATGTCATGGGGACAACCCTATTTCTTGGGTAATAGACAACAAAATCAGGCCCCAGAACTAATGGATGTAGACGAATCGATACAAATCAAGAACCGACAGAACAGCAATCAATTCAGGGGAAATAATAATAATAGAAATTATCGGGAGAATACTAACGGTTATTATAGGAGAAATAATAACAAGTATAACCAGGCTCAGCATTTTAGGGCAAACGTAGTACCGAATAATCAGTCTAACGAAAATCAGGCGCAGAAGCGAAAGCCAAACGAAATGTCGGAACAACCGGCTAATAAAGCAATGCGGATAAAAAACATTGAGGAGGACCATTTTTTAGATCAGCCCCCGAAGTAGGTCTGCCCTACTTAAAAAGAGTAGATAAAAAAATAAACAGAGAATTAAAAGTTTTGATAGATACGGGAGCAACTTCCTGTTATATAAAAAAGGGAATTTACGAAAATAAAAAAGAATTATCAATTTATAAGAAAATTGCTACAGTGATTGGGTTTTCAATAATTAAATATTTCCATAATATAACTATTTTCAACACAAAACAAGTGTTTTATGAAATAGATGGAATGGAGGCAGATTTACTAATAGGATTTAACCTTGTGGAGATAATGTTTTTTATCCCCAATCGGCCGACTAATTATTTCGAATTAAATAAAACTCGGCGCAGAAATAAAATTACGATATGTTCTTTAATGCGTGACATCCAAATTGCAAGTGTGGCTTGCCTGCCCTTTACATTGCCGCTCCGATCGCTAAGCGCAGCTTCGCTCGGCCGACGTCGGTAGGCAGACGCAAAGCGGAGATAGCGAAGAGCGAGCTGGCAGAGAGCGTTTAGCAGGGCAAGCAAGCGCAGAGCTTTAACAAACAAATGAGTGACATAGACATAAGTAACAAACAAAATAAGCGGCTGAGGGCCAAGAATTAGGTGCTATTTGGCAAGCAGCTAATCGGCTGGGTTCTGCTCCGAACATTCACCCCCCGTTGGAAGGCAAAGGCTTTCAACAGATCCATCCTGAAGGGGCAGAACCGCTATTTTTCCAACGGCCCTCTTGAAAAGGCCTTTTTGAGTGCGGATGACGGCTACTCTGATGGTTCCATCTTTTCCTGGGATGACGCTCTCAATGCGGCCAAGCGGCCACCTTAATGGTGGCAGCGTTTCCTCCTTGATCATGACGAGCGCTCCTAGCTTGATGTTTGGAGACGATGACCGCCACTTGCTCCGCTCCTGAAGAATCGAAAGATACGCCGTGCTCCATTTTCTCCAAAACGCCTGCTTCATTTGACACAGCCGCTGCCATCGACTAAGTAGGTTGACCCGGAGAGGGGCCACATCTGGCTCGTCGAATGCAGCTTTCGGGGCTCCATTGAGAAAGTGGTTTGGCGTGAGCACATCTAGATCATCGGGACTTTCTGTAATTGCATAAAGCGGACGGGAATTTAACAAAGCAGAGATTTCACAAGCCAAGCCAATCTACAGTTATACCCGATACTAAGTCAGTATGGCTCTCCTCCGGCAGACGCCGCTAATATTGAACCACACGACAAAGAGTGCGTGCGAGAGAGACAGAAAATCAGTCTGAGCGTGACGTCGGGCGCTGCGTGGCCACTGAAAATTGATTTCTTGCTTTTGGCTACAAAAATGATCCGATCTGATCCAGATTCAGCAATCTGATAGATATGGTCATTATCTATGATTTTGCGTTTTTAGTTTTCTCGAATCTGCAATATTGGGGATGCAACAGATTTTCGTCCTTTGTGGGGGCGGAAGGGGGTGGGGCGAAATTCTGAGATAAACGTTTTATAGTGAGATCTAACAGAAGTGCGGATACCAAATTTGGTTACTCTAGCCTTAATAGTCTCTGAGATTTTTGGATGCCACAGATTTTCGTCCTTTGCGGGGCGGAAGGGGAGTGGCGAAATTTTGACACAAAACGGTCAAGGTCCGATATCACAGGAGTGTGGATACCAAATTTGGTTGCTCTAGCTTTTATGGGTTCTGAGATCCTTGAACTCATATTTTGCAATTGGCAAAGCCGACCATGAAACCTGTGTGTTAGAGAGAGACAGAGCGAGAAAGAATGAAATTGTTTTCTTGATTCTGGCTATAATAATTATACGATCTGGTTCAGAATTAGCCCTCTAGAAGATATAGTCATATTCTACGATTCTGCGTTTTTGGTTTTCTCGTATCTGAAGGGGACGGACAGACGGACGGACGGACAGACAGACAGGGCTCAATCGACTCGGCTATTGATGCTGATCAGGATTATATATACTTTATATATATACACTCAAACTGTGACATCATCGCCTGAACGAACGAGAGTTTTTGAAAAACGATTTTCGAATGTGGGCCGGCAATGGTCACGATCACTTTTTTGATGCCCTAAAAGGAAACGCCGAAGGTGGCTCGTTTTCTCAAGTGTCTATTGTTTCTTTCAAGAAAAGAAAATAATTAAGAAATAAACGAAATAATCGTGCCTGACCGTCAGTCGATCCCCTCAGATAGTGTGCAACAGCAGTAAACGGAGTCCAGTTCCATGTTTACCCAATCGGGTTCGGGAGTAATCCAAGCCTCGCTTCATTTGCATGGACTTTTGGCGTCGAGTGCTTCCGTCCTCACTTACCACATTACACATGTACCGAGAGCTGAATTTGAATTTCTTATTACCAATTACAATTAAATAATCCATCGATTAGGCGATATGTGGAGAGTCGAGCGACCCGGTCTCAGTTTCCCTCCCTCCCCATATACGACTACTACCTAAATCGTTGGCTAGATTCATTCGTTTGCCGATCTGGCTCCGCCCACAAAGCTTTTGTTTATTCGTTTTCTACTTTCAGCGGGACACAAGGGCGTAGTCCCAAAAGGGGTGCTAAATCAAAGTGATCTTTAATTAATTTTTTTTTGAAAATCTTGCCATTTTCAGGGCTTTTGCAAGTTCCGGGGAGAATCGTGAAAGTCCCAGTACTGCCGCCTCGTCTGGGCTTAATTAAATTATTCGAAATTATCGAAACGTGCGGGGCACTGACTGACATCCCCCACAATTCTCCCACTCCACACACCCCCATCAAATCTTTTGTTGTGTGTTGTACGAGTACATGATTTAGGCCAGCCAATTGTTTATGAAGTGCACAGCGAATACGAGTAGTACAGATGTATATACCCAATATAGAGCATGAGCGGTTCTGCATGAAGTCATGCTTGGTCTCAGCTCCAGCCCCATCTCCTCACGCATTCATCTTAATTACGAAGTTTTTATGATGACAATTTCGGGGCTGCGTTTCACTACAAGTCAAGTATATATTTCACTGTAAAAAAACTTCATTTGTAGATCAAGATTGTAGTTTTTTTCTGCCACACCCGAGTACTTTTTTCTTCATACTAGAATTTTTGGTTATTTCCCTTTGTTTTTCCAGTTTTAATGCCAAGTGTAAACAAAGCGTCTCGGGCCAGACCATCGCCTGTTGTTCATTAAGTGCAGCAAAACGCTGAGAATGCATAAAAAAAACGAGGGGGAACGTTGTGAGTTGCTGCGGAGACCGCAACTCTACATGTATACCCGATACTGCAAATTGATTTCTTGCTTTTGGCTACAAAAATGATCCGATCTGATCCAGATTCAGCAATCTGATAGATATGGTCATTATCTATGATTTTGCGTTTTTAGTTTTCTCGAATCTGCAATATTGGGGATGCAACAGATTTTCGTCCTTTGTGGGTGCGGAAGGGGGTGGGTCGAAATTCTGAGATAAACGTTTTATAGTGAGATCTAACAGAAGTGCGGATACCAAATTTGGTTACTCTAGCCTTAATAGTCTCTGAGATTTTTGGATGCCACAGATTTTCGTCCTTTGCGGGGCGGAAGGGGAGTGGCGAAATTTTGACACAAAACGGTCAAGGTCCGATATCACAGGAGTGTGGATACCAAATTTGGTTGCTCTAGCTTTTATGGGTTCTGAGATCCTTGAACTCATATTTTGCAATTGGCAAAGCCGACCATGAAACCTGTGTGTTAGAGAGAGACAGAGCGAGAAAGAATGAAATTGTTTTCTTGATTCTGGCTATAATAATTATACGATCTGGTTCAGAATTAGCCCTCTAGAAGATATAGTCATATTCTACGATTCTGCGTTTTTGGTTTTCTCGTATCTGAAGGGGACGGACAGACGGACGGACGGACAGACAGACAGGGCTCAATCGACTCGGCTATTGATGCTGATCAGGATTATATATACTTTATATATATACACTCAAACTGTGACATAATCGCCTGAACGAACGAGAGTTTTTGAAAAACGATTTTCGAATGTGGGCCGGCAATGGTCACGATCACTTTTTTGATGCCCTAAAAGGAAACGCCGAAGGTGGCTCGTTTTCTCAAGTGTCTATTGTTTCTTTCAAGAAAAGAAAATAATTAAGAAATAAACGAAATAATCGTGCCTGACCGTCAGTCGATCCCCTCAGATAGTGTGCAACAGCAGTAAACGGAGTCCAGTTCCATGTTTACCCAATCGGGTTCGGGAGTAATCCAAGCCTCGCTTCATTTGCATGGACTTTTGGCGTCGAGTGCTTCCGTCCTCACTTACCACATTACACATGTACCGAGAGCTGAATTTGAATTTCTTATTACCAATTACAATTAAATAATCCATCGATTAGGCGATATGTGGAGAGTCGAGCGACCAGGTCTCAGTTTCCCTCCCTCCCCATATACGACTACTACCTAAATCGTTGGCTAGATTCATTCGTTTGCCGATCTGGCTCCGCCCACAAAGCTTTTGTTTATTCGTTTTCTACTTTCAGCGGGACACAAGGGCGTAGTCCCAAAAGGGGTGCTAAATCAAAGTGATCTTTAATTAATTTTTTTTTGAAAATCTTGCCATTTTCAGGGCTTTTGCAAGTTCCGGGGAGAATCGTGAAAGTCCCAGTACTGCCGCCTCGTCTGGGCTTAATTAAATTATTCGAAATTATCGAAACGTGCGGGGCACTGACTGACATCCCCCACAATTCTCCCACTCCACACACCCCCATCAAATCTTTTGTTGTGTGTTGTACGAGTACATGATTTAGGCCAGCCAATTGTTTATGAAGTGCACAGCGAATACGAGTAGTACATATGTATATACCCAATATAGAGCATGAGCGGTTCTGCATGAAGTCATGCTTGGTCTCAGCTCCAGCCCCATCTCCTCACGCATTCATCTTAATTACGAAGTTTTTATGATGACAATTTCGGGGCTGCGTTTCACTACAAGTCAAGTATATATTTCACTGTAAAAAAACTTCATTTGTAGATCAAGATTGTAGTTTTTTTCTGCCACACCCGAGTACTTTTTTCTTCATACTAGAATTTTTGGTTATTTCCCTTTGTTTTTCCAGTTTTAATGCCAAGTGTAAACAAAGCGTCTCGGGCCAGACCATCGCCTGTTGTTCATTAAGTGCAGCAAAACGCTGAGAATGCATAAAAAAAACGAGGGGGAACGTTGTGAGTTGCTGCGGAGACCGCAACTCTACATTTATACCCGATACTGCAAATTGATTTCTTGCTTTTGGCTACAAAAATGATCCGATCTGATCCAGATTCAGCAGTCTGATAGATATGGTCATTATCTATGATTTTGCGTTTTTAGTTTTCTCGAATCTGCAATATTGTGGATGCAACAGATTTTCGTCCTTTGTGTGGGCGGAAAGGGGTGGGGCGAAATTCTGAGATATACGTTTTATAGTGAGATCTAACAGAAGTGCGGATACTAAATTTGGTTACTCTAGCCTTAATAGTCTCTGAGATTTTTGGATGCCACAGATTTTCGTCCTTTGCGGGGGCGGAAGGGGGTGTGGCGAAATTTTGACACAAAACGGTCAAGGTCCGATATCACAGGAGTGTGGATACCAAATTTGGTTGCTCTAGCTCTTGAACTCATATTTTGCAATTGGCAAAACCGACCATGAAACCTGTGTGTTAGAGAGAGACAGAGCGAGAAAGAATGAAATTGTTTTCTTGATTCTGGCTATAATAATTATACGATCTGGTTCAGAAGATATAGTCATCTTCTACGATTCTGCGTTTTTGGTTTTCTCGTATCGTCGAAATTGTGGATGCCACAGATTTTCGCCCTTTGTGGGAGCGAAAGTGGGCGAGGCAAAGTTTTGAAATGTTCTTGTAGCAGTGACATATCACAGAAGTCTGGATCCAAAACATCGTTGCTATAGCTCTTATAGTCTTTGAGCACTAGGCGCTGAAGGGGACGGACAGACGGACAGACGGACGGACGGACAGACGGACAGACAGACATGGCTCAATCGACTCGGCTATTGATGCTGATCAAGAATATATATACTTTATAGGGTCGGAAACGATTCCTTCTGGACGTTACACACATCCACTTTTACCACAAATCTAATATACCCCAATACTCATTTTGAGTATCGGGTATAAAAAGTGAGATAAAAAGGAAACAAACCGGAGCTTAGCGTGTGCAAAAATAAATACAATATACAATACAAATAAAAATACAAATACAATACAAAATACAAATAAATACAAAAGCTAATCAAGACAATTCAAAAATACAAAAAAAAAACCAAAGTTTTTAAACAAAACCAACCAAACCAAAACACAAAGAAAGTGAAACTATCAGCTAAACCAAAGAAGGAAGACCCCCAGAAGACCCAGTTAAACAAAGAAATTTAAGAAGGAAGACCCGTTCGAAGACCTGTCAGCCAAATCAAGAAGGAAGACCCGTTCGAAGATCTGTCAGCCAAACTAAGAAGGACGACCCCTACCGGATAGTTCGTGAGAAAAAGTTGTATTAATAAATATATAAGTTCAATTAGGTTATATTAGATTATAAAAACAAACATATAAGAAAAATTTAAGGTGGATCAACTAACTTTAGATTTTGAAAAACTAAAAATGATTAACTCACAAACAAGATCTCACTGCAGATCTGGTCAAACAATTGATAGCACTTCAAATTTCACAAGTACAGGAGCAAATTGTAAATTTAAAACAACAAATAGAAACTAAATCCGATCAGGTATCAGATTATCAGGCAGAAACAATAGACGAGACAATAAAAGATGACACCACATTAAAGGTAATAGAATCCCTACCAATTTTCAATGGTGGATTAAACCAATACGTAGGATGGAGGGAAGCTGCAGAAACTGCAGTGAAGTTATATAAGAAAGGAAGTAAGCAATATTATATTGCCTTAACAATTTTGAGAAACAAAATAACAGGACCAGCACATGACGCACTGACCAACCACGGGACAGTTTTAAATTTTGATGCCATACTTTCACGACTTGACTTTGTTTACAGTGACAAGAGACCAATTTACATAATAGAACAGGAGTTAAGCGTTCTCCGACAAGGGAACCTTTCAATAATAGATTTCTATAACGAGGTTAACAAGAAAATTACCTTGTTAATAAATAAGACAATAATGACTCACGGAAAGGACAGTGAAATCACGAAAGAATCAAATAAGAAAATTAGAGACAATGCCTTACGCATTTTTGTCACTGGCCTAAACGGCGGCCTTGCAGAAATCCTATTTTCATTGAATCCCCCAAATTTACCGAATGCCTTGGCAAAGGTACAGGAATTGCAATCAAATAACATTCGGGCCCAATTTGCCTACCAATTCAGTGGCCCCAGAAATTCAGGGAATAATAACTACAATACATTAAGATTCAACCAACGACAACCAAGGACTAATAGTTCACCATTCGACCAAAAAAGGGATCTTCAGAGGAATAACATGTCATGGGGACAACCCTATTTCTTGGGTAATAGACAACAAAATCAGGCCCCAGAACTAATGGATGTAGACGAATCGATACAAATCAAGAACCGACAGAACAGCAATCAATTCAGGGGAAATAATAATAATAGAAATTATCGGGAGAATACTAACGGTTATTATAGGAGAAATAATAACAATTATAACCAAGCTCAGCATTTTAGGGCAAACGTAGTACCGAATAATCAGTCTAACGAAAATCAGGCGCAGAAGCGAAAGCCAAACGAAATGTCGGAACAACCGGCTAATAAAGCAATGCGGATAAAAAACATTGAGGAGGACCATTTTTTAGATCAGCCCCCGAAGTAGGTCTGCCCTACTTAAAAAGAGTAGATAAAAAAATAAACAGAGAATTAAAAGTTTTGATAGATACGGGAGCAACTTCCTGTTATATAAAAAAGGGAATTTACGAAAATAAAAAAGAATTATCAATTTATAAGAAAATTGCTACAGTGATTGGGTTTTCAATAATTAAATATTTCCATAATATAACTATTTTCAACACAAAACAAGTGTTTTATGAAATAGATGGAATGGAGGCAGATTTACTAATAGGATTTAACCTTGTGGAGATAATGTTTTTTATCCCCAATCGGCCGACTAATTATTTCGAATTAAATAAAACTCGGCGCAGAAATAAAATTACGATATGTTCTTTAATGCGTGACATCCAAATTGCAAGTGTGGCTTGCCTGCCCTTTACATTGCCGCTCCGATCGCTAAGCGCAGCTTCGCTCGGCCGACGTCGGTAGGCAGACGCAAAGCGGAGATAGCGAAGAGCGAGCTGGCAGAGAGCGTTTAGCAGGGCAAGCAAGCGCAGAGCTTTAACAAACAAATGAGTGACATAGACATAAGTAACAAACAAAATAAGCGGCTGAGGGCCAAGAATTAGGTGCTATTTGGCAAGCAGCTAATCGGCTGGGTTCTGCTCCGAACATTCACCCCCCGTTGGAAGGCAAAGGCTTTCAACAGATCCATCCTGAAGGGGCAGAACCGCTATTTTTCCAACGGCCCTCTTGAAAAGGCCTTTTTGAGTGCGGATGACGGCTACTCTGATGGTTCCATCTTTTCCTGGGATGACGCTCTCAATGCGGCCAAGCGGCCACCTTAATGGTGGCAGCGTTTCCTCCTTGATCATGACGAGCGCTCCTAGCTTGATGTTTGGAGACGATGACCGCCACTTGCTCCGCTCCTGAAGAATCGAAAGATACGCCGTGCTCCATTTTCTCCAAAACGCCTGCTTCATTTGACACAGCCGCTGCCATCGACTAAGTAGGTTGACCCGGAGATGCGCCACATCTGGCTCGTCGAATGCAGCTTTCGGGGCTCCATTGAGAAAGTGGTTTGGCGTGAGCACATCTAGATCATCGGGACTTTCTGTAATTGCATAAAGCGGACGGGAATTTAACAAAGCAGAGATTTCACAAGCCAAGGTCTGAATTTCATCAAGAGTAAAAATGTAGGTCCCGACGATGCGATGAAAATGATATTTAGCTGCTTTAACAGCCGCCTCCCACAAACCCCCAAAATGAGGTGAGCGAGGGGGGATGAATTTCCAGTCGATTCCACTAGAAACGCAGAGATGTGACACAGCCGACGTATGAGGATCGCTGAGGAACATTTGCCGAAGCTCCAAAAGCTCATTTTTTGCTCCTACAAAATTTGTAGCGTTGTCTGACCAGATGATTCGAGGTTTGGGACGTAGACTTATAAAACGCCTTAATGCTGCCAGAAAGGATTCTGTAGATAGATCCCGAACGACTTCCAAATGAGTTGCTTTGGTGCTAAAGCATACGAAGACAGCGATGTAACATTTGATAGGAGGCCTGCTTCTGACTTCCGACTTGTGATAAAAGGGTCCGCAAAAATCAACGCCCGTTGTGTGGAATGCTGGATTAGTCCTTACGCGATCCGCAGGCAAGTTTCCCATGATATGTTCCCTCAGCACTGGCTTCAAACGAAAGCATCTAACACATTTGCGAATGATTCCCGCAACATATTTGCGTCCGCCAATAGGCCAGAATTTTTGCCGAAGCAGTCCGAGCAATCCTTGAGCTCCTGCGTGGAGAAACCTTTCGTGAAAGAAGATAATAATAGAGACAGTGACAGGATGTCCCTTAGGAAGCAGGATCGGGTGCTTCGCGTCGTAGTCCAATTCGGCATTTTGGAGGCGGCCTCCAACACGCAGCAATCCAAAGCTATCCAGAAATGGATTCAGTGAGGCCATCGTGCTTTTTGGGGGTAGGGCCTGTTTGCTGGCGAGGGTCCTTATCTCTTCCGAAAATTGTTGCTGCTGTATTGCCCTTATGAGCAAATGCGCACCATTTTTGATGTCGATTACGGTAAGTTGACCCTTCGACCGCGCTATGCCTTTGTCCTTGAGAATGTAGAATCGATATATGTAAGCAAAGACGCGCTGCATGGATCCGAATGAGTTTTGAAATTTGCAATCGTACGATACATCCCTTTCGTTTGAAACAACCAATGCTGCATGACGACGTTCTGGTACATCGGTCGGCAATTGCAAGCCTGCAGGCCACTCTGAGCTCTCAAGACGCAAGAATGGTGGTCCAGAGATCCAAAGGCTGCTATCCATTAGTTCAGCGGGCGTGGCTCCACGTGATATGATGTCGGCAGGATTCAACTTTGTGGGCACGTGATGCCAAGTCATTCCAGCGGTGAGCTCCTGAATCCGCTGAACTCGATTAGAAACAAATATATTAAAATTCAATGGTGATTCTCGAATCCAGGCAAGGGCTATGGACGAATCCGACCAGCAATGTATTTGGCATGGAGCTGATAATCCCTTAACTATGGTGGACACTAGTTCGGCTAATACGAGGGCAGCGGACAGCTCAAGCTTGGGGATAGTCATACTTTTCAAGGGCGCGACTCTGGATTTAGAGCATAAGAGATGACTTTGCACAATGCCAAGAGCTTCCGAACGCATGTATACACAGGCGCCATATGCTGCTTGGCTCGCATCACAAAACGCGTGCATTTCTAATCTGGCTTGCTGCCGAAGCACGTAACGTGGAAACTTAAAGTTTTTAACCATCGACAACTGCGAAGTCAGCTCAATCCAAGTCGTATGTAGATCCTGGGGCAGGCTTTCGTCCCAATTCAATTTTAGGCTTTCGTTCCATAGCGACTGCATAAATATTTTAGCTTTTGTGATGATGGGAGAGATGAGCCCTAGAGGATCGTAGAACCTAGCTAGTGTAGACAGGACCGAACGCTTCGATATTGGGCCTGCAGCGGTTCCGACGTAAGCGAAGCTAAACAGAAGATTGTCCGTGGTGGGATCCCAAACTAGACCAAGCGCCTTGGTTACTTCAGTCCCGTCATGAAAGGTAAGGAACTTTTCGCGATCCGCCTCCGATACGCCTTCCAAAGCAGCGGGTTCATTGGAACACCATTTACGTATGGGAAAACATCCTTTCGAAAGTAGCTCCTTTACCTGCTGACGAATTTTGATGACAGAATCAATGCTGTCCCCTCCAGATATGAGATCATCGACATAGAAATCTCTTCGAACAACATCAGCGCCAAGCGGAAAACGCAACTCTTCATCATTTGCCAATTGATGCATAGCACGAATTGCTAAGAAAGCGGCAGGTTTGGTTCCGTAAGTAACAGTCTCCAACTTGAACACCTGAATCTCCTCCTTCGGGTCATTGCGCCATAGTATGCACTGCACGTGCGTATCGGGATGGGAAACGCGTACACAGCGGTACATTTTGCAGATATCGCCACACAAGGCGACTTTAAAAAAGCGGAAACGAAGCAGAGTTATCAGAATTTTAGGTTGGATGGTGGGTCCAGCCATAAGCGCATCATTCAGTGATACTCCAGACGCTGTTTTGGCAGATCCATCGAACACTACGCGTAATTTGGTGGTTGTACTATCCTGCTTGTGGACGCAATGGTGAGGCAAGAAGTACTGCGGGAGGTCTGACTGCCGCGAAGCTGGCGACATGTGTCCTAAATCACGATACTCCTGAAGAAACTCCATATATTTTGCCTTAAGCTGTGCATTTTTTGCTAGCTTCCTCTCCAAATTGAGAAATCTACGTAGCGCCTGCTGATACGATTCTCCTAATTCCTCTAGACTGAATTTGGTTGGCAAACGCACGGAGTAAGCTCCGGACTCTAGGCGAATGCAGTTTGTGACGAAATGCTGTTCGCAATGAACATCTTCCTCCGAAATTGATGAGGGCGAATAATCTCCATCGACTTCCCAAAACCGCCTTACAATATCGCACAAATTAGTCTCGCAAGCGGAGATGACAGGGGGATCTTCAACGGCTGCTAGCGCCGCACGGGCTTTCTCAGAGTTTTTAATACTTCCTGACACTATCCAGCCAAGTTTCGTCTTCTGCAATGTTGGCAATTGGTCTGACAGTCGAATCTGTCCAACGCACATTAATTCGAAAAACAAACCAGCACCTATCAACAGATCGACACGCTGGGGCTTGGCGAAATTAGGATCAGCTAGTTTTAGGTTATTTGGCATTGGCCAATCCTTTGCGTCTAGGCCGAAGTTAGGCTGCATTCCTGTGATTGAGGCAGTGATAATTGCAGAGAGGAAACCGCGATAGCTTTCGTCTTGAGATTGCAGGACGATGTCCACAGCCTTGCTGGATGGTAGAATTGACTCTCCAATACCGGCGATTTTAACGTGAGACGGGTGAGGATCTAACTGCAGCTGATTGGCGAGTCTCGATGTTATAAAGTTAACCTGAGAAGCGGAATCTAAAATGGCACGACATGGAATAAGCGATCCAAAACGGCCCCTGACATATACGATTGCAGTAGCTAGCAGCACGTTTTGGCTAGGCAGAGATTTTTGACTCGAGGGGGGAGGGCTAATATATTTGCTTGCTACTAGGGCACTTGCAGGATCATGCTGGGTCGATTCCGTGCTCGGCGACGGCAACCCAGCGTCAGCGCCCGACTGCATGTGGAGCAGTGTGTGATGCTTGGCTTGGCATTTTCTACATGCCCCTGACTTGCAGCGTTGCAATGAATGGCCTTTGTTGAGGCAGTTTAGACATAAATGGCGCTTCTTCACCTCCTTGTATCGAGAAAAAACAGGGAGATCTATAAATGCCTGGCATCGGGATATGTAGTGCTCGGAGGATTTGCAATACTTGCATGTTGAGCTATTATGATCGTTAATGGAGGTGATTAGGGTGCTAGGTTTACTTTCTTCCACCTGCTGGCTAGGAATTGTTACCATAGCCGATCCCAAATTTTCCAGCATCCGACATCTTGCTTCCAAGAATGAGGCCATGCTTGACCACCGAGGCAATCCTGACGTCGGCAAGTTCTCTTCCCATTTCTCCTTGGTCTTGTGGTCCAATTTCGTGCCTATGATGAAGATCAGCAACCCATCGGAAATCTCCTGCGGGGTCGCCAAGGTCTGAAGTGCACGCAAGTGCGAATTGATTTTATCGCTGAGCGCGCGCAAGCCGATAGCCGAGCCCTTCTCCACCCCTTGCAGCCCGAAAATAGCCTTGACGTGTGCCTGAAAATGTAACAGTTTATTATCGAATCGCAACATTAGTAAATTCAACGCCTTGTCGTAATTCTCCTCAGAAAGTTCCAAGGAACGAATCGTATCCAGCGCAGCACCATCTAGACATCCACGAAGATATTGGAATTTTTCGATGATTGGTATACGATGGTCTTTGTGCACCATTGTCGAAAACATCGCGTGGAATTCTGGCCAATCCATGTAGCTCCCACTGAATCGCGGAAGCTGCAACTCGGGCATTCGAGAACGGCCTATACTATTATAGGCGAACAACGACGAATTCCCCTCGAGAGTATGCCGAGCCGTTGAATTGGCAACATTTACCGTGCGAGCAGCCATCAACTCCCGCGACAGCCTGGACCTAACCTTGACATAAACATTCGAAAAGTCCAGCCGGGCATCATGGGCTAACTGCAGGAAATCCAGCCTTTCACGGCTCGTTTGAGCGGCATCGAAATCCGCATTCATTCGCTCGATTTGCTCTAAGCGAGCTTGAAGTTCTGCCTCATCTAACTCGGCAAGCTCTTCCTTGGTAAGAAAGCGATCCATGGCCTTTAGTTGGCGCGCGATGGACTCGGCCTTGTGCTTGTAGAAATCTACATCACTCGGCATTGCTGCGTTCGCGACATTGGGAGGCTGGGGTGCTGCCATGTTGATGTTTTAAAGGAGTCTCTCAGCACGACCGAAAAAGACACCCTGTATACGTATAAACGTGGGAACCGAAAGCAAAGGGATTACAGCTAATGCCTTTAGCTGTGCGGCTGTGCGAGCTGTCCGATTCCGCTTTGTACTCCGCTTGTGTGTATTAGTGAGTTCGCTGCACTGCCTACGGGACTTCACTGACCGAATTGTCGCGACAGAGAAATTAATAGCCAGCAATGCGTGTATGTAGGTGTATGTAAGTGTGTTTTAGCACCGAATTGTGCTTAACCGCCGAAAATTTGCTAGGGCTAACGAATGTCGATCGCGAATGATTATTAATTGACACTGCAACTCAGAGATCACGTCGGGGTCACCAAATTTTATGTGGAGATAATGTTTTTTATCCCCAATCGGCCGACTAATTATTTCGAATTAAATAAAACTCGGCGCAGAAATAAAATTACGATATGTTCTTTAATGCGTGACATCCAAATTGCAAGTGTGGCTTGCCTGCCCTTTACATTGCCGCTCCGATCGCTAAGCGCAGCTTCGCTCGGCCGACGTCGGTAGGCAGACGCAAAGCGGAGATAGCGAAGAGCGAGCTGGCAGAGAGCGTTTAGCAGGGCAAGCAAGCGCAGAGCTTTAACAAACAAATGAGTGACATAGACATAAGTAACAAACAAAATAAGCGACTGAGGGCCAAGAATTAGGTGCTATTTGGCAAGCAGCTAATCGGCTGGGTTCTGCTCCGAACAAACCTATTAAAGAAAATCGGAGCTGTTATTGATACAGGAAAGGGGACTTTAAGTTATAAAGACAACGAGGAGAAACTAATATATGACGAGGTCCTTTCTTTAAACAAATTAACCTTTATAGAAGGAAAAACCATCCTTCCGTTGAAGGAATATATAATAAAAAAATATTTTGAAGAAGAAAAAGAAATGAAACGTGATTCAGTAAAGGTAGAAGGAAGTTTATATAGCTTGGGATCAAAAAATCCTGAGCACGCCGACGAAGAATTATCCGTCAATAGTTTGGGATTCAAATATCCTGAACCCGCCGTCGTTGAATTATCCGACATCCAAAGTTTTAATAGTTTGGGATTAAAATATCCTGAGCACGCCGTCGTTGAATTATCCGACACTAAAAGTTCGAATAGTTTGGGATTAAAGAATCCTGAACATGCCGTCGTTGAATTATCCGACAATGAACAATTTAAAAGTTTGGGATGCAAAAATCCTGAACGCGCCGTCGTAGAAATATCCGACATTCAAAATTATGCAAATTCTGAATTGAAAAAAATGAAATTGTATAACACAATAACCTACAAAGAGGACAATTTAGAAAATCTCAGAGAGAAAATGGTATCTATCATCGAAGAAGACCATGCCAATATAAATTTACAGTTACCGTTCAGAACGGATATAAAAGGAGAGATTAACACTGAACATGATAGACCGGTATATGGCAAGCAGTATCCATACGCTTATTCGGTTAACGATTTCGTTAATAACGAAATAAGTAAAATGATAGATGAAGGTATAATCAGACCTAGTAAAAGCCCATATAATTCACCGGTAATAGTAGTACCAAAGAAGGGAGTAAATGAGGACGGAACTCCTAAACATAGATTAGTAATAGACTTTAAGAAACTTAATGAAAACACCATACCGGATAGATACCCTATGCAAGATCCTTCAGTAATCCTTGCCAATTTAGGTAAGGCAAAGTATTTCTCGGCCATTGATTTAGAGTCAGGTTTCTATCAGATTTTAATGAGAGAATCAGATATTGAAAAAACATCTTTTTCCATAAATAACGGCAAATATGAATTTCTAAGAATGCCTATGGGATTGACGAACGCTCTCAGAATTTTCCAAAGGGCAATGGACGATGTACTTGGGAAAACTTGTCACGTCTATATGGACGATATAATAATATTTTCAAAAACTATAGAACAACATTATAAAGATCTAATTCATATAATACAGATATTGCAATACGCTAACATGAAAATTTCCCTAGAAAAGTCTAAATTCTTTCAATTGGAAACCAAATTTCTGGGATACATTGTTTCCCAAAATATCATTAAAACAGATCCAGTCAAAATCTCCACAATACAAAACTATCCAATTCCTAAAAATATCAGAGAGCTACGTAGCTTCTTAGGACTAACAGGGTATTACAGAAAATTTGTCCGAAATTATGCTACAATTGCCAAACCATTAAAAAAAAAATGTCTGAGTGGAGTAAATGGGAAAGTTTCACGAAGGGAATCCAAGAAAACATTAATACAGCTATATGAACCAGCAATGGGAGCATTTAATAATTTAAAGGACAGTTTAATAGCACATATTGAATTAGTACAACCAGATTACAATAAAAAATTCACATTAACCACAGATGCATCGGACATAGCAATAGGTGCAGTTTTGTCGCAAGATGGGAATCCCATAACATTTATTTCTAAAACTTTAAGTAAAACCGAGCAATTATATGCTACTAATAAAAAGGAATTATTAGCTATTGTATGGGCATTAAAAAATTTGCGAAATTATTTATACGGAGTGAGTGGAATTGAAATACATACAGATCACCAACCTTTGTCCTTTGCAATGTCGCAAAAAAATCCAAATGTTGAAATGAAACGTTGGTATTACTTCATAGAAAGTTTCACACCAAAAATCATTTATAAGCCAGGCTAGTAGCGGACGCTTTATCTCGGATTAAAATAAATCATATGACAGATAGTGATGTCGACCAGACAGAATCAGAATCAGACATAAATACTCAGCATTCAGCAGAGAGTATTTTTGAAAACGTCATTAAAGAGACTAGCAAGCCTCTAAACCAATTTAAACAGCAGCTACTATTAGCGCAAGGGAGATTCACAGTTCATGAGTTAGTAAGAGTTTATGAAAATACCCGACATATTATTGAATTTGATACGGTAGACAATCTGCTAATCATTCAGCCTCACTTAACCACAGGAATACACTGCACTTTAGAAGATTTATACCTTATCCAAAATAAGCCAAAGGAAAACTTCATAAATAAATTTCTCTTCACGAGAAAGTTCCTCCAAGATGTAGTAAATTCAGAAGATAAAGCTATAATTATAGAAGAAACACATTGCAGAGCCCATAGAGGACTAGACGAAAATTACAAACAAATAACTAAGCTGTATTATTGGCCAAACCTGCACAAAAAATTAAAAGAATATATAAAAAATTGTGAGATCTGTAACAAAAACAAATATCACAGACACCCTGTAAAAATTCCAATTGGGGAAGCTCCCATTCCAGCAAAAGAAGGAGATCAATTACACTTAGACATATACTATGCCCAAAACCTAACATTCATAACTTGTATAGATTCTTATTCCAAATACTTGGTGGTCAAGGTAAATTAAACATTGAAAATAAGGTAATGGAAATTTTGCAACACTTTCCGTTAGCAACATCTTTAATGACTGACAACGAACCAAGCTTTACTTCAGCACAATTTAGATCATTCATACAAAGAAGTAACTTAACTATTTATTATGCTGATCCCAGACACAGCACCTCAAATGGTCAGGTAGAAAGGGCACATTCCACACGAACAGAAATAGCGCGTTTCATCAAGGATGAACTAAATCTAACAGATTATTCAGAAATAATAATAAGGGCGGCACTGAAATATAACCTGATGATACATTCAACGACCAATCAAATGCCATATGACATATTGTATAACAAAATAGAACAAGCATAATCCAATATTACTTAAGGAAGCTCAGACCAAAATGCTTAAGCTACATAACAAAGATAGAAGAGAAAAAGATTATAAAATAGGAGAAGTAGTTTATGAAAAGAAATTCGGGGAATGAAATAAACTTCAATCCCGATACAAAAAGCAGGAAAATCGACCGAATAAAATTATAATCAACAATAGAAACAGAATTATCCATAAAGATAACATCAAATATTAAATATTTTTTTCCAGAAAATGTATGCGAATATACTAATACTGACTTCTGTTATATTGACGACTTCGGAAGTAATTGACTATACGCATAGTGGTTATCTATTGCTCGAAGACGACAGAGACGTTTACACTTATGAAACATACGCTGAACTTTTCCATATTACTAATTTGAGTTTTTATAGAGAGATAATTGATAAAGAATCCAAATATGTCAACAAATCAATTAATTCAGACGATGAGTGGGAAATATCAATGGACTTAAGTCTATTAAAATTAATGATTTCAGAATTAGTTCCAAAACGGAATGAAAGGGGAATAAATGAATTAGGTACCATTTGGAAATGGATAGCAGGCAGCCCTGATCATGACGACTTTTTGAAAATACAAAATAAAGTAAATGAATTAACTGAAAATAATAATAAACAATTTGTAATAAATTCCAAATTTTTCAAAGAAATTGAATTGCTATCAAATTCATTAAAAAATGTCATCTTCAATGAAGAAACGATACTGAGAAAGCATCATTTAAAATTAATAACTTTTGACCTACTAAATTTAGTTGATACCATAACCCTCTTAAAAGTAAACATTTTCAATACAAAAATTTTAAATAAAAACGAAATAGAGGACATTTATAAGCATGAAAAACATCCTGTTGAACTGTCTGATCTGCTGGACATTGCAACGGTTAAAATAATTCGAAATGCTGATTTAATAATCATTTACATAAAATATCCTCAAATTAAAGATATTTGCAAGTTTTACCATGCAAGAGCCATCTCACAAAATGATGGAATGTTAGTTATAAGTGAAAAAGTTTGTGAATGTAAGGAGAAATACTATTTAATGAATAATTTTAAAAGTGAAACTTTTAACTATTACGCACAAATAAATTTTAAGAATACCTGTTTCACCAATTAACTTAATGGCTTTAAAGCCAACTGCACTAAAAAAGGGAAAAAAACAAAGAAATAGACATCATTCAGGATGGTGCCATATTAGTTTCAGGCAAAAATATCGTAGACAATACTACTTTGTTAGGATCGTATCTCCTTATATTCAACAACACAATTGTAATAAATAATATAACCCACATAAATGATAAGGGTAAAATTCTAAGATATATATCGCATCATAGATATAGCGGTTTTGAATTAGTTGATTATATACAATCGAATGATAAGCAATTTTCTTTTGATAATGTTAATATTTTAAATCCCCTTATAACATTAGGTAATACGACCTTACCATTAACAACATTATTCTTAATCATTTTGATATTGATAATGTTATTTTACTTTGGCTATAAATTAACCAAATTTGTACTTATTAAATCAATAAGAATACCGTCAGAAGAAATAGTGGAAAGCAACATTCAAATACTGTCAGAAGAAATTAGAGCTCTATCAGAACTTCAAAATGTATCGGGACGAAACATTTAAGAATGGGGGGAGTTAACGTACCCAATTCTATTGAGCTCTTATACGAGTTGTAAACAATCTTTGGCTTTCCAAAACGAAAACAATTTCAATCTTGGGCCTCCGCCTAATTGATTTCTAAGATGTACAATCTCAAGGGCTCCCGCCGCAATCCCAATCTTTTACACTCGCCTAAATGGAAAACCAATGTTCGCCCACACCCGGCTTCTCATAAACAATCTCACTCCCGGCTTTCTGCAGATCCTGCACTTTAGGCATTTTACAGTTCTCTCTTTGGATGACGAAATCCAATACTCGGGATGGCGAAATCAATTGAAATGTTTATAGAAAAACTATTCCCGAAAGGGATCAACGATGCAAAGATCAGAAAGTTCAAGTCAGTCTTGATCCAGAAGCGACACCGCAAAGTCGAGCTAAAAATTAAGATCGCGCAAACCCTTTGCCCGGAATCCTTTGTGACCCTCTACTTAAATCTATATCAGTGAAGTTAGAAGTAAAATAAAAACTTTTTAAAAACACAATCCGCTACCGCAGTTATTTAATTTATACATGCTCTATATTGGGTATATACATATGTACTACTCGTACTCGCTGTGCACTTCATAAACAATTGGCTGGCCTACATCATGTACTCGTACAACACACAACAAAAGATTTGAGGGGGGTGTGTGTGGAGTGGGAGAATTGGGGGATGTCAGTCAGTGCCCCGCACGTTTCGATAATTTCGAATAATTTAATTAAGCCCAGACGAGGCGGCAGTACTGGGACTTTCACGATTCTCCCCGGAACTTCCAAAAGACCTGAAAATGGCAAGATTTTCAAAAAAAAATTAATTAAAGATCACTTTGACTTAGCACCCCTTTTGGGACTACGCCCTTGTGTCCCGCTTAAAGTAGAAAACGAATAAACAAAAGCTTTACAGAGAAGTGACAGTGTAGGGAGATGAGTCAGCGGAACTTATTCGAGCGGGAGTTGCTTGCGGTGTCATTGCAACTCGGTATGCCCACCCTTCCTTGATCGCACCGGTCCAAATAGGCTGAGTAATGGGTAACGATCCCTAAAATAGACGCTCTACTTCTGCTAGGTTACGTCATTTCGGCGCCACATGATCCTTAATAACGGCAACAGTTGACGGGAATTCAATACAAACAGTTTATTCATTAAACTTTCCTACAAGCTCTCATGGCCGCTAAGAGGGTAGATATATATGTATAAAGGCAACTAAAGTAATAAGGATAATATGTTCAAATAATATCATGATGAAAGATCTTATTAGACTAGGGTCAACTAATTATAAAGAGTATATTCAGGAATAATGGTAATTACGTTACACAAATAGAAATATATTCGAATGGTTTTCAGTTGAAATGCAAAAACAAGGGACGGATGGGTGCATCTTTAAAGTGCACAGCAATTGCTTGTGGGGTAATCCCAATCATAAGTTCGGTTGTCGATAGATTCGGAATTGCAGAAAGTTACATTGCTTGCGAAAGAGCAGAACAAAACAAACACGTGAACAATTGGATTGGTCAGCGTTACAGTACGGCTGGGAAGTTTACGGTCGAGGCATGGAATCTTTAATGTTGCTTCGACGTTCAAAGGTTATCACTCACATTACGATCAAATCCAACGATGAAAGCGCTTCCATGTGGTCGATGAGGGTGGCTGAAAACTTGTAAATATCAGTGTGTCAGAGTAGATAGGCGATACGCGCGAGTATTAGTTTTAGTTCCTTTCCTTCTAGCTGCACATTTCTTTATGATAAGCCAAACAAACCGAATCACACGAATTTAACTTTTAATGTTAATCTTAGGGTCAGTACAATAGTGGAGTTCCAAAGTATTATTCTAATATGAAGAAATGCATGGGCATAGCCATCATGATCGAGACACCGAATGACTTCATCAGCAACGCAAACAGTATTTCGGCACCGGTAAATGTCTTCTCCTTTAGCGTTACTGTTCGTATGCGGGCGGCGTAAGCGACGTAGCGATGACGAAAGTCACTGAAGAGGGAATAGTCAATTTCACACATATGTACATATGTATGTCACTGCACGCGTAGATAAAAGCCCATCGACCGTTTTTCACTGGTGTAGGCCGAGCAAGGCTTGTATGTGTTTGGACCCACGCCGGTACACGCTGCGGTAAATATAGTGATGCTCACATGTATGCAGACGCCACGCCGAAAGAAGATTTGGGGGCGAAGACGGCTAACACATACTGTAGTCGATCGGGACGCTGGGTATTTATATGTGTGGTAAGGTGACGAGACTGTAGCGGGTACGGCTTACGGCACTACGACCGGCGTTTCGTACGGTATTACGTACGGCCAAACCTATGGTTAGGTTTTTAAGAAAAAAAACGAACTTTAATTTTCTGTTGGCCGGCAGTTGGGGTACAATTTTCATTCACCCGATGGGTTCGGCCTTCGCTTAATAAACGTAGGAATGGTCGGCTGATCTTTTGACTAGATCTTAGCCACGATGGACACGCGGTATTTACGGTCGAGGTTAGAATTTTTCCTTTCACTGCACTACTTGAGTATTTTCCTCAGCCGTCCGTCTGGGATCGCGAGTAAAATTGGAAAGAACATGCCCAAGCCACTCTCAGGCATTTTCGTCTGGTTGGCGGTTATTTTGGTTTTTAGATTCTCATACTCAACTGAGTGAAACTGTGGTGAACTGAGATCTAGCAGACTGTCCATTTGGAGCTCGGAACGGTCTTCAGTATAGGCTCGGGACAGGGCGTCTGGCACTTTGTTGTTGTCTCCTTTTCGGTGATGAATTTGGAAGTCAAAACCTTGTAATTTTAACGACCATCTGGCGAGTCTAGAGCTCAAATCCGCTTGACTCATAAGCCATTTTAACGAAGCATGATCGGTAATAATGACAAATTCATGCCCTTCGATGTAGGCGCGAAACTTTTTAACACACAGTACAGCTGCTAAACACTCTTTTTCTGTAACCGAGTAATTTCGTTGGCATTGATTTAGCTTTCGAGACATATACATCTTCTACATCTTTTTGCATAAGTACTCCGCCCACGCCAGTATGACTCGCATCGCAGTGAATAGCGAATGGAATCCGAAAATTTGGACTATGCAAAACGGGAGCACTGCAAAGTTTACTTTTCAGGTCTTCAAATGCAAGTTGGGCCTCATTCGTCCATTCAAACTTACGTTTCTGTTTCAACGTGTCCGACAATGGAGCGGCCAGACCGGCATAATTTCGAATGAATTTATGATACCAGCCAGTTACTCCTAAAAACCTTCGTACCTGTTTGACTGAACGAGGTGTTGGGAATTCCCGAATGGCTGAAACTTTTTCTGGATCGGTTTTAATAGTTCCATCCCCAATGACATGGCCAAGGTATCTTACTTCCTTCAAACAAAATTTACTTTTTCGACATTAATTGTTAACCCAGCTTGTTTTAACCGAGATGCTAACTCGGATAACACACGCACATGGATTTCGAAAGTAGAAGATACAACGAGCAAATCATCTAGATAGACGAACACTTCATGTCGTAACTGAGAGGGTATAACTTTATCCATTAATTTACACATGGTTTGTGTCTCCCCGGGACGGTGAACGCGGTCTTTTCGCGAGCGTCTGAAGTCAATGGGATCTGCCAATAGGCATCCTTCAGGTCGATGCTAGAAAAATATTCAGCTTTTGGTAGTCGGCTTAATATTCCATCGATCAAAGGCATGGGAAATGCGCTCTTTACTGTGACTTCGTTGACCTTACGGCTATCGAGACATATTCTCACCTTTCCAGGTTTCCTAACGAGAACGACTGGTGACGACCATGGACTATCGGACTCCTCAATAACGCCAAGCGCTATCATTCTATCTACTTCCTCAAACATGACCTTTTCGACCGCAGGAGATACCGAATAGTGCCGCTGTTTAATTGGCTTTGCATCCCCTATATCGATATCGTGACTTATCCAGCTGGTTCGACCTAGACCTTCTTTGGCGAATGACGGGAACTTTTGGATAGCCTCTGACAACATGGCCTGTTGCGAATCCGTTAGGCTTATATGCATATGGTCATCCTTGGCTAAGGCAGCAACTTCGGGCTTGGCATTCTGGGTTACTACATCTGGAGGTAACAATTTAAATGCAGCCCAAAAGTCCATGCCAAGGTATAATTCTTGAGCGAGTGATGGTACTAAATACAATGTTATGGGTTTAGTTTCATTTCGAAACAGCACGGGAGTGGAGATCTTGCCTACAATTTTCTGCGCAGCTCCATCAGCAGTTCGCACAGATGCATTAACGGTTTTGACGGTCGCATGACTAACCTAACTCCCCTCCTATACAACTGATTGTTGCTCCTGTATCTAAAAGACCAGTGACTGTTCTCCCCAATAGTTGGACCTTTGCATACGGTCTTATGTCCTGCGCATTCCCAACTACGGCGGATAACAAGACTTTTCGTTCTTGCTTTCGTGCTACATTATACGCACATCTACGCAACTTCATTCGTAGGGAGCGTTGGCTACCATTCTCTATCTCTGTCCTGGTTGGGAAGTCTGGTATTTGTGACATGGCCGGTTGAAGTGGTAGCGAGTTTGTTTTTGATCTCGTTACTCCGTATTGGTGGATTTCGATACCATCTGTCTGCGTTTTTTGGATTGCATTTTCTACAAGAGGGCTTGTAAGTGTCAGCTTTCCCACACCCATAACAAAAAAAACTCCGCTCTCCAGTACATTCTTGGTAACGGTGACCTAGCTTCCCACAATTCCAACAGTTAAGGGTCATGGCATCAATACTTGCATCATCTACACCATCAGCATCGTCATCCGTCTCACTGAACGTTTGATGCATCTCATTAATATGTCGTTTAGACGCAGCACGCTGCAAAATTGTCGTAGATTTGGACAAGTTCTGCAAGAATCGCTCGCGAGTACGAACTATATGACGTAGCTCTGCGATACTCTTGATGGGTACATACAAGATTTCGTGTTGAATTTCTGGAACTAAATTGGCTTTAAGAGCTTCTAACAGATAGGGCTCAGTCATTGGCTGTACTAGTTTGTCTGCCAATGCGACTATTGCTTCATAAAATAAATCAAACGGTTCATTTGGCTTCTGTTTCCGCTGCGTGATCGCTGAGCGGATATCAAAGTCGGTACGTCGGTCTTTGAATTGTGTGCTACGCACAGGTCGGACCATCGGATGAGGGGGACACTTTTGTGGTATCGCCAGAACCATTCACTGGCACTGCCCTCAAACAGGTTACTCGCATATCTGGCTAACAGTTCAAAATTTCCATTTAAGGATTGGTTGGTCATGGCATTTACCCTATAAATGAAGTCGTCCACGCCAATGGAGGAATGACCTGAAAACCGTATTTTCCAATTTGAAATGATTTAGCTTATTCTATCAGCTCGTAGCTCTGAGACTGGCGGGGTCCCTCCTAGACTATATCTAGTTGGTGGCTCTCTGTCCGTCTGTCTTTCCGAACTACCCCCGAACAGTTGCTGAAACCTTTGTTGTTCTACTTCGTCGATGATTTGTGTATTGCTTGGTCGTGAACGAACACTTTCAATACTTTTACGGGACGCCGTTTGCTGAATCGATAATTTTTTCAGGCCAGTTTCTATGGTCTGCGCTAATATGTTGGTTTGAGCCTGCATTGCAGCTGCCAAAGCATCGGCAATAACCTGGTGTAGACCTGCATTGGTCGAAGCGGCATTTGCTTCCATTTGTACTTCCGAGCTAGTCTCACTAACAGTTGACCCGCTTGGGGCGTCTGCGTTGGGATCGGTTGCCCTACCCTTAGACCTAGTCTGGTGCATGGTTGTGCGGGGGTCTTGGCTTGCAGTCTGGACTGCGGCAATCTCCTCAGCTAAATTCAAAGCCGATGCATGCAAGCTAACGTGGCAGACAGGACAAATCTTTTTGGCTCCAGCTTTACGGTTAAAACAGACTCGGTGGAATTGGTGTCCACAGCTGGTGGTAATTAACTGAGCTAGGTAGTCAACTTCCTTGGCGCACGTACTACAAATTATTCCCTGATTCTCTATTTGAGCGAAATTCTCGGGACTACGACTTAGGGGCATGATTATCGAACAAAATCTGTTACCCAAAATCTGTCCCTAGCGGCACTAAATACGGACTAATTTATATATAAAGGCAAAGGAATAGAAATGACAAAATGTTTTTAAATAAAAGGATCATGATTCTGCTTCGATGCACATAAGAGATAACCTCGTTCGCTATCTAATCTCACTGTCTAAGAGACGAATTCGTGTAGAAAACAAAGATACTGAGTCGGATAGGTTCTTTCTACCGCGAGACAGGCGATAGCTTTTTGCCATACACACACCTGATTTCTATCAACGGCTGAATCCTATCACAAAAACTGGACCAAGTAGGTCTTACTTTTCATCAACTGGACCAAGAGCTTATTCTAAAAGCTTCAGGATTTCGACAGTCGACGACGCTCTTTATAGTTGGGAGGATGATAGAAAATAGAAAAAGCTGCAAATAAACTTCCTTGCGTATACTCTCAACTCCGCGAGATAGGTTATAGCTTGTCGCCATAAATTCACCCAATTTCGATCGACGGAGGGAATATCTACTTGCACTCGATCGATATACCGGCAGTGGTTAAGTCAGATGCAGCTTAAGTGGACTGGACCAAGAGCTTAATGGAAAACATCAGGATTTCAACAGTCTCTCTCGCTACACTATGCCTTCACAACCGATATTGAGGAAGTTAGCAAGGTTGTCTGAACCAAGAAGGATAAGGAATTTCCAGTCGGGTGTAGTTGACTGTCTTTCGGACATTTACTGGGGCTGTGACATCTCGGGCCCCACGTTGGGCGCCAATTATTATTTTTTTTTTTTTTAATTTATTATATATATATAAATATATATAGCTAATACTGTAACAGATAACGAGCAGGAGGCTAGGATCTGAAACGGTAGACGAGCAGATGGGTCTTCCTTCCCTTCCTTGATCGCACCGGTCCAAATAGGCTGAGAAATGGGTAACGATCCCTAAAATAGACGCTCTACTTCTGCTAGGTTACGTCATTTCGGCGCCCCATGATTCTTAATAACGGCAACAGTTAACGGGAATTCATTACAAACAGTTTATTCATTAAACTTTCCTACAAGTATTAAGGCAACTAAAGTAATAAGGATAATATGTTCAAATAATATCATGATGAAAGATCTTATTAGACTAGGGTCAACTAATTATAAAGAGTATATTCAGGAATAATGGTAATTACGTTACACAAATAGAAATATATTCGAATGGTTTTCAGTTTAAATGCAAAAACAAGGGACGGATAGGTGCATCTTTAAAGTGCACAGCAATTGCTTGTGGGGTAATCCCAATCATAAGTTCGGTTGTCGATAGATTCGGAATTGCAGAAAGTTACATTGCTTGCGAAAGAGCAGAACAAAACAAACACGTGAACAATTGGATTGGTCAGCGTTACAGTACGGCTGGGAAGTTTACGGTCGAGGCATGGAATCTTTAATGTTAATAGCAGACGTTCACAGGTTATCACTCACATTACGATCAAATCCAACGATGAAAGCGCTTCCATGAGGTCGATGAGGGTGGCTGAAAACTTGTAAATATCAGTGTGTCAGAGTAGATAGGCGATACGCGCGAGTATTAGTTTTAGTTCCTTTCCTTCTAGCTGCACATTTCTTTATGATAAGCCAAACAAACCGAATCACACGAATTTAACTTTTAATGTTAATCCTAGGGTCAGTACAATAGTGGGGTTCCAAAGTATTATTCTAATATTAAGAAATGCATGGGCATAGCCATCATGATCGAGACACCGAATGACTTCATCAGCATCGCAAACAGTATTTCGGCACCGGTAAATGTCTTCTCCTTTAGCGTTACTGTTCGTATGCGGGCGGCGTAAGCGACGTAGCAATGACGAAAGTCACTGAAGAGGGAATAGTCAATTTCACACATATGTACATATGTATGTCCCTGCACGCGTAGATAAAAGCCCATCGACCGTTTTTCACTGGTGTAGGCCGAGCAAGGCTTGTATGTGTGTGGACCCACGCCGGTACACGCTGCGGTAAATACAGTGATGCTCACATGTATGCAGACGCCACGCCGAAAGAAGATTTGGGGGCGAAGACGGCTAACACATACTGTAGTCGATCGGGACGCTGGGTATTTATATGTGTGGTAAGGTGACGAGACTGTAGCGGGTACGGCTTACGGCACTACGACCGGCGTTTCGTACGGTATTACGTACGGCCAAACCTATGGTTAGGTTTTTAAGAAAAAAAAACGAACTTTAATTTTCTGTTGGCCGGCAGTTGGGGTACAATTTTCACTCACCCGATGGGTTCGGCCTTCGCTTACTAAACGTAGGAATGGTCGGCTGATCTTTTGACTAGATCTTAGCCACGATGGACACGCGGTATTTACGGTCGAGGTTAGAATTTTTCCTTTCACTGCACTACTTGAGTATTTTCCTCAGACGTCCGTCTGGGATCGCGAGTAAAATAGGAAAGAACATGCCCAAGCCACTCTCAGGCATTTTCGTCTGGTTGACGGTTATTTTGGTTTTTAGATTCTCATACTCAACTGAGTGAAACTGTGGTGAACTGAGATCTAGCAGACTGTCCATTTGGAGCTCGGAACGGTCTTCAGTATAGGCTCGGGACAGGGCGTCTGGCACTTTGTTGTTGTCTCCTTTTCGGTGATGAATTTGGAAGTCAAAACCTTGTAATTTTAACGACCATCTGGCGAGTCTAGAGCTCAAATCCGCTTGACTCATAAGCCATTTTAACGAAGCATGATCGGTAATAATGACAAATTCATGCCCTTCGATGTAGGCGCGAAACTTTTTAACACACAGTACAGCTGCTAAACACTCTTTTTCTGTAACCGAGTAATTTCGTTGGCATTGATTTAGCTTTCGAGACATATACATCTTCTACATCTTTTTGCATAAGTACTCCGCCCACGCCAGTATGACTCGCATCGCAGTGAATATCGAATGGAATCCGAAAATTTGGACTATGCAAAACGGGAGCACTGCAAAGTTTACTTTTCAGGTCTTCAAATGCAAGTTGGGCCTCATTCGTCCATTCAAACTTACGTTTCTGTTTCAACGTGTCCGACAATGGAGCGGCCAGACCGGCATAATTTCGAATGAATTTATGATACCAGCCAGTTACTCCTAAAAACCTTCGTACCTGTTTGACTGAACGAGGTGTTGGGAATTCCCGAATGGCTGAAACTTTTTCTGGATCGGTTTTAATAGTTCCATCCCCAATGACATGGCCAAGGTATCTTACTTCCTTTAAACAAAATTTACTTTTTCGACATTAATTGTTAACCCAGCTTGTTTTAACCGAGATGCTAACTCGGATAACACACGCACATGGATTTCGAAAGTAGAAGATACAACGAGCAAATCATCTAGATAGACGAACACTTCATGTCGTAACTGAGAGGGTATAACTTTATCCATTAATTTACACATGGTTTGTGTCTCCCCGGGACGGTGAACGCGGTCTTTTCGCGAGCGTCTGAAGTCAATGGGATCTGCCAATAGGCATCCTTCAGGTCGATGCTGGAAATATATTCAGCTTTTGGTAGTCGGCTTAATATTCCATCGATCAAAGGCATGGGAAATGCGCTCTTTACTGTGACTTCGTTGACCTTACGGCTATCGAGACATATTCTCACCTTTCCAGGTTTCCTAACGAGAACGACTGGTGACGACCATGGACTATCGGACTCCTCAATAACGCCAAGCGCTATCATTCTATCTACTTCCTCAAACATGACCTTTTCGACCGCAGAAGATACCGAATAGTGCCGCTGTTTAATTGGCTTTGCATCCCCTATATCGATATCGTTCCCCTTTTCTCACCACACCTTGACAGTAGCCGCTGTTAACTTATGTCATTTTTTTCCTGCGCGTAACTGCCCAAAAGGTGCAAGGTGCATGTCTAAGGAAAGGGGAAACCGTGGGACGGTTATCCGATATTTTTGGTTGGACAGGCGCCACTACAAGCACTCGACGCCAAAAGTCCATGCAAATGAAGCGAGGCTTGGATTACTCCCGAACCCGATTGGGTAAACATGGAACTGGACTCCGTTTACTGCTGTTGCACACTATCTGAGGGGATCGACTGACGGTCAGGCACGATTATTTCGTTTATTTCTTATTTATTTTCTTTTCTTGAAAGAAACAATAGACACTTAAGAAAACGAGCCACCTTCGGCGTTTCCTTTTAGGGCATCAAAAAAGTGATCGTGACCATTGCCGGCCCACATTCGAAAGTCGTTTTTCAAAAACTCTCGTTCGTTCTGGCGATGATGTCACAGTTTGAGTGTATATATATAAAGTATATATATTCTTGATCAGCATCAATAGCCGAGTCGATTGAGCCCCGTCTGTCTGTCCGTCCGTCCGTCTGTCCGTCCCATTCAGCGCCTAATGCTCAAAGACTATAGGAGCTATAGCAACGATGTTTTGGATCCAGACTTCTGTGATATGTCACTGCTAAAAGAAAATTTCAAAACTTTGCCCCGCCCACTTCCGCTCCCACAAAGGGCGAAAATCTGTGGCATCCACAATTTCGACGATACGAGAATACGAGATACGATCTTCTGAACAAGATCGTATAATTATTATAGCCAAAATCAAGAAAACAATTTCATTCTTTTTCGCTCTGTCTCTCTCTAACACACAGGTTTCATGGTCGGTTTTGCCAATTGGAAAATATGAGTTCAAGAGCTAGAGCAACCAAATTTGGTATCCACACTCCTGTGATATCGGACCTTGACCGTTTTGTGTCAAAATTTCGCCACACCCCCTTCCGCCCCCGCAAAGGACGAAAATCTGTGGCATCCAAAAATCTCAGAGACTATTAAGGCTAGAGTAACCAAATTTGGTATCCGCACTTCTGTTAGATCTCACTATAAAACGTATATCTCAGAATTTCGTCCCACCCCCTTCCGCCCCCACAAAGGACGAAAATCTGTTGCATCCACAATATTGCACATTCAAGAAAACTAAAAACGCAGAATCATAGATAACGACCATATCTATCAGATTGCTGTATCTGGTTTAGATCAGATAATTTTTATAGCCAAAAGGAACAAATCAATTTGCAGTGGCTACGCAGCGCCCGACGTCACGCTCAGACTGATTTTCTGTAGAGGCGTCTGCCGGAGGAGAGCCATACTGACTTATTATCGGGTATAACTGTAGAGTTGCGGTGTCCGCAGCAACTCACAACGTTCCCCCTCGTCTACCGTCTACCGTCTACCCGGTACTCAAAATGAGTATTGGGGTATATTAGATTTGTGGTAAAAGTGGATGTGTTTAACGTCCAGAAGGAATCGTTTCCGACCCCAAAAAGTATATATATTCTTGATCAGCATCAATAGCCGAGTCGATTGACCCCTGTGTGTCTGTCCGTCTGTCCGTCCGTCCGTCTGTCCGTCTGTCCGTCTGTCCGTCCCCTTCAGCGCCTAGTGCTCAAAGACTATAAGAGCTATAGCAACGATGTTTTGGATCCAGACTTCTGTGATATGTCACTGCTAAAAGAAAATTTCAAAACTTTGCCCCGCCCACTTCCGCTCCCACAAAGGGCGAAAATCTGTGGCATCCACAATTTCGACGATACGAGAATACGAGATACGATCTTCTGAACAAGATCGTATAATTATTATAGCCAAAATCAAGAAAACAATTTCATTCTTTTTCGCTCTGTCTCTCTCTAACACACAGGTTTCATGGTCGGTTTTGCCAATTGGAAAATATGAGTTCAAGAGCTAGAGCAACCAAATTTGGTATCCACACTCCTGTGATATCGGACCTTGACCGTTTTGTGTCAAAATTTCGCCACACCCCCTTCCGCCCCCGCAAAGGACGAAAATCTGTGGCATCCAAAAATCTCAGAGACTATTAAGGCTAGAGTAACCAAATTTGGTATCCGCACTTCTGTTAGATCTCACTATAAAACGTATATCTCAGAATTTCGTCCCACCCCCTTCCGCCCCCACAAAGGACGAAAATCTGTTGCATCCACAATATTGCACATTCAAGAAAACTAAAAACGCAGAATCATAGATAACGACCATATCTATCAGATTGCTGTATCTGGTTTAGATCAGATAATTTTTATAGCCAAAAGGAACAAATCAATTTGCAGTGGCTACGCAGCGCCCGACGTCACGCTCAGACTGATTTTCTGTAGAGGCGTCTGCCGGAGGAGAGCCATACTGACTTAGTATCGGGTATAACTGTAGAGTTGCGGTGTCCGCAGCAACTCACAACGTTCCCCCTCGTCTATGATTCTGCGTTTTTAGTTTAGTTTTTTTTTTAGTTTTGCCGCATGGTTTGCATAAATTTCCATTTGGATTTCCATTGCCATTGCCATTGACTGCCTCGTTAGCTAGCCCCTTAGACCCATCAACTTTTGATTGATATGATCCGATACGCTACGCTCCTCAGCTTAGCTAAAGATTAATTTATAAAACAAAAGATATACAAAAAGGGTAATAAAAGAGTAACGAACAAGATTAAGAACAATTAACCATAATATGTGCGTAAACAACACACACATTTTGAACCGAATCATATCAAATGCAAAAAAAAAACATAACGAAAACAGAAAACAGAAAACCAATTAAAGATAATAAAACTATTATAACGAAAAGAAAAAGAAATGAAAATTCAAGAATGCATAAATCTAACATTTGCAATTACAAAATATTTACTCTGGTACAAAATGGTACATACAGTAAAGATATTCGTTTATACAATATTTACTGTCTATATAACCATTATATACTACTTACTTACTGACAACAAATTATTAAGGGTTTTGTTCAATTTCATTATTCGTATGTTAATAAAAACAATTTCAGACTAACTTAAACTTACAGTCTGCTCTGAATACGGGTTAAATGCTAGTGCTGTGCTAGTTGATTATTACTCGTACAATAAATACTATAGCTTAGAGCCATCCTGCGTCGCTGGTCACCGGTGGATCAAGCCTTCAGAACAACAAAATCAATCAAACAACAACAATCAATTCAAAAATCATTCAAACAACAAACAAAAATTGAACACTACAGCTAAAAATCTTGTACAGGCTTCTACAGCTGAAAATCTTGTACAGGCTGAAATATTCTACATTCTACAGCTGAAAATCTTGTACTGGCTGAAAATATTCTACATTCTACAGCTGAAAATCTTGTACAGGCTTCTACAGCTTAAAATCTTGTACAGGCTGAAATATTCTACATTCTACAGCTGAAAATCTTGTACAGGCTGAAAATATTCTACATTCTACAGCCGAAAATCTTGTACAGGCTTCTACAGCAGAAAATCTTGTACAGGCTGAAATATTCTACATTCTACAGCTGAAAATCTTGTACAGGCTGAAATATTCTACATTCTACAGCTGAAAATACATTAATTATGTATAGTACATGTAAAATACATACTACTAAAATAAATAAAATAAAAAACAAATTATTATTATTATTATTATTGTTATTATTATTAAAATTAATATAATTATACTACATACTACAAAATAATTTCTAACGTGTTATTTAATCATTTAATTTTTTGGTCCATTATTTGGAGAGCCATGAACACTACAGTTGTATCATAATATACTGGGTTTCTGTTGAAATCTTCTTTAAACGATTCTTTCATTATGTTTATAAAAATTGTTGATAAATGCTTGCCACGTTCCTTCAAGGTATTGCTGTTCATGTTGTTAAAACATATTGGTTCGTTTCTAAATTCGAAATGTTTTTCAACAGCGCGTAATAAGTTCATTATTTAATTTTTAATGATTTCTTTAACTTTATCAGATTTTAGGTAGTCGGGCAAGCTAGCGACTTCGTAGCCTCAAAGATACTCTTGTAATTTTCTTTCCTGTATTCCTTGACATACATATTTGACAACAACACATCCTCATGTATATCATTTTTTAGGATAACCTTTTTGAGGTGGGGCAGATCCCACAATATGGGGAATTTTCCCCTTACACTTTTGCACGGCATGAAATTTGCCAAGCAGTGGTCGGATCCAACTGCCAAGAGTTGACTTGACAAGCCCCCACTCTCAACCTCCCTCAATACTAAATCGAGTCCTTCCTTGACCACATTCCTGCCTAGTGCAGATGTTTTGGAAACGGGACAAATGTGGAAATACAAATAATGAATTTCATTCCCGTTAATTGGGATTGCAGCGACTGCAAGAATTTTCCATTTATGTACCGGTCCTTTTTTTGCATATTGGTACCACGGCATGTGATACTCATCCATGTAAATGGAAAATTCTGAGTCGCTTAGTTTCTGTAAATTTACAGTCATGTTAATGCGTCCATTCATTATGTTTCCTTGCATTTTCAGTTCTTCCAATGCGTCCGTTACCAGATTTTCGGGGGCCTGTACCTTTGTGCAATTCATTGCTCGCTTGAAGCCGACCAATATCGTTGACCAGATCATCGTTACCGACGATACCTGGAGGAAGAAAAGTCTGGTTCACCTGCTCCAATGTAATTGCCACAATCTACTCACCTTCAGTGTCGTCGTCGTCAACATCCATAGGCAATGTACTAACCAGCCGGTCCAGCGGTCCACACGGCAGATGTTCCTCTGCCTCTTTGTCCTGATACGGCTCGAACAGATTGAGTTCATTTATGTCCTCATCGAAACACGACAATTGCGACGGCTCCAACAGATTGAGTTCATTTATGTCCTCATCGAAACACGACAATTGCGACGGCTCGAACATATCTTCCTCTATGTCCTGATACGGCTCGAACAGATTGAGTTCCTTTATGTCCTCATCGAAACACGACAATTTATGCATTTCTGAATCTATCTTTTTATCCATCTTGGCGCGGTTCTTGGGTTACTCTTATTAACTTATTTCACTCTTTTCTCTATTTTTGTCGATCGTCGAATAACTCGCCTCAGACTTATCGCAGTATAATATCGCATAAAACCTATCGCAGTATCATATCGCAGTATAATATCGTATAAAACTAATTGCAGTATAATATCTCGATCGGTTAGGGTTAATATATGTTGCCTTACAATTATTTTATTTTTATTTTTATACATGTTGAAATCAGGAAACTAGACGCGGAATTATGTGATATTTATCGGTCCGTATCGTATAGCAACAAAATATCTGTAAACGTTCTTCCTTCTTGATCGTCGTATTCGAATAAATGTGTGTTGGCATATCGAGTACATTGGTATTTCTTATAATACTATCGATGAGTAAATACCAAAACCATACATGCCCCGTTATTTAAAATATAAATAAAGAACACAAAATAAGACAAAGATGTACATTAATTTGGGAGGTGTAAGAATTGACGGTGGACAGTGCCCTTTTTAATGTATTATGCGGGATATACTGGGACCATCTGCAAGGCCGAAAAGTGCAAAGCCCGAAAGCACAGGAAATTGCCAACATGACGTTGTCGTTCGGTGGAGCCCAAGTTTGCGACATAAGTGCAGCAGGAGTGATTAATTTTTAGTTTAGTGATTTTTTTTCTGGACCATCAACGTAAGGGTAAATAAATTAGTTACATTAATATTATATTCTTCTAATAATGTATTCCATTCAGCGGGGACGACGCACGCGAAGTATGCTGAGCCTGTTACTCCGGTGCAGAATATTTCTGTTCTGATGATATCTCAGGATATTGAGGATATTGACAACAATATGAACGGTGATACGGAGGAGTCGGCCACAACTCAGGATATTGAGGATATTGACAATATGCACGGTAATACGGAGGAGTCGGCCACAACTCAGGATATTGAGGATATTGACAACAATATGCACGGTCATACGGAAGAGTCGGCCACAACTCACGATATTGAGGAGAATATTGACAACATTTCTGACAATATTCACAATATTTCTGATTATACAGTCAATGATATGGAGTGTACTATTTCTGATGAAATATATGATTCGTCTGAGCCAGTGCACCACGTGGTGGAGAAGCAGGAGCAGGAGGTTCGGGAGGATCCGGACTTAAGTAAATAAGTAAAATTTAAAAAAAATACATATAATAACTTCTTAATTCTCCAGACATGTTTACTGAAGACATTCTTAGTACTGAAAGTGGAAAGGACAATTTGAAAACACCGATTTCCCCTAAGGCTTCGCCCCCCGTGCATGGCTGCAAGTGCAAACTATGCGGCAAAATGATTGGAAGGTTGAGCACCTTGGGAAACCACGTAATCAACCAACATTACACAGCAATAAGAGGTATGGTTTTAAGGAATTCGAAGACAATGCAAAAAATTGCTGCCGTTTTTAAGGAAAAAAAGTGACCGTGTTAAGACTATCAGAGGAAACTGGGGTGCCGGCTAGTATTTGAGGGCGATAGTCATATGCAGCGATGACTATAAAAAAATTGGGTACCGCTTGTGGGCCGCCAAGACGGATGCAGAGAAGCTGAAGGACATCAACCAATAACTGTTTCGTTTTTTAATTTTAATATTTGATTTGGCTTGAGTAGACTGATCCAGAGAAGCTGAAGGACATCAACCAATAACTGTTTCGTTTTTTAATTTTAATAATTGATTTGAGTAGAAAAACTCGCCTGTTATTCGTAAATGTAACGCCTGAAAATAAACTTATTGACAAAAAAGGGAGGAGTATTTATATTGTGTGGGCGCCTTTGGGCCAAGAAATCATCAAAGTTATTCACGTCGCACAGTTTGGGAAAAAACTGGACTGGAGTGGAGTCGACTGGAGGGACTGCAATGACACTTGCTTCGTTAAGCTTCTGGTCAACCGCCTGGCTGGTCTGCTTGAGCGCTCCATCGAATGGATTAACCTTCGCTCTGGATATACTGGATACCCTTTTGGATTACAGGACTACCCTCTTTAGCGCCTTTGGATGGATAAACAAAGTGCATGTCCTACATGGATTACAGCCGTATAGCGCATCATAAAAGGTAAGAAATCAAGCCACAAATTGAATGCAGAACACAGAAAATGCTTAACCCATGACACCACCAAAAGGGGGAGAGGGAGTAGAGGGGGATGAGTGCCCCCTATTAATCCTAAGTGCTTCCTGTGATTTTATGTAAATTTGTACACGGCGAACAGAGGACTCCAAAGAGACGTCTCGAGCAGCAATTCAATGTACAAATGACAGGTTGGCTGTGACACAAAACAGCAGCTTAAGGAAGATGTAAAGCCAAGCAAAAATATACCCCCCCCCCCCCCCTACCACTCTCCTTAACCCTTAATCCCAGAATGGTAGCCAACATTTCGGCCACACCAAGGAGTATGGTGGCATGGTATTTATCGCAAGTCCTATCCCAAACCAACAAAGCCGATAAACTATTGCAAGTCGCTGCTCTGCCCAGGGAAAGTACGTCACCTGACCTGTGATTCGAAACACAACATCGAAGTGGGCCCTGAACTATCACTTGGAGCCGTTCAGAACTGGCTCTGGAAATCATTCAGTACGAATATCTGGAGAGAGCGGCACAACACAGAGAACGGCAGCAAATATCGAAAGCACAGGGAACATAAAGTAAATAAAAATACAAATACAAAACAAAGCCCATGAACGAATATTTCCTCACAGGTGCTGGAATAAGATGAATCCAACTATTAACAATACACGTTCCCCATTCACCCGCTCGCGGGGTATTTTCGGATCCATGGGATCCTTCGTCTTTACCGACCAGCAGCAGCAGCAGCAGCCGGGGCTGCAGGTCCCCCCGAAGGTTCCACCGACAAGAATGGACTCAATGCGATGCCCTTCCTAGGCCAAATCCACACCAGTCCTCTGCTGTCCCGCCCAACGGGTCCAATAGGTCACGCTCACCCCCCCACCTTCCCTCCGATGGAGGATTCAGATGGGTGAGCGGCAGCAGCACAGACTCCCCTTCCCCCCAGGACATAACTTACCGCCGGCTCCCCTGCAGATTCAATGCTGTGCCACAGATGGCTTCGATGGGACCACCGCCCGTCTTGAGCTCCCTCTGGACAGGCGGCGCTTCTCCGGACAGCCGCGGAGGAGCTACTACGACGACCCCCACGAAGAGTACTCCGACTGCCGCTACGAGGGCGACTACGAGGGCGACTACTCGATGACCACCAATGAGGACCAAGAGGAGGAGTCGTGCTCCTGTCAGAGCCAGACCTGTCAGAGCCAGAGCGAGTTCAGCTCGATAGAGCGAACCGAGTCGGAGTGGGAGGAGCTCTCCGACGGCCCTTCTCCCAGGGTCTCTCCGCTGGAGTCCCTCGACCGCTGTGGCCAAGGTCGTGCTGCTGGTGCTGCAACTGCTGTGCTGCGCGGTGTTCTGGCTGGTCGAGAAGACCGTGGGCTTCAACGAAACCGTCGGCTCGAAGCGCCACCGATTGTGGAACAGCAAGTTCAAGCTGCGCACCATCCAGCGCCAGTTGCTGTGGCGCATGGGCAATGCCTGGGGCGACGAGACGCTCGTCTTCTTTGCCGTGCTCATGACCACGCCCTGGCTGTTCTCCCTCAGCCTCCTGGGATTCATCCTGTCCCTGGCGGCGCTCCTGAAGAAGACCGTCGAGCAGCTGGTGTTCCAGATACGCCTGCACCTCGTGCTCTAGGGGCAGCCATCGAGCAGAAAGCAGCAAGCAGTATCCAATCACACACTGACAGAAGACACACGGCCACACGCCCGACACTCCACCCCTCCCCTCAGAGATGTTTGCACTTCCATTTGGGCATCTATTTTCGTTGATGCTGGCATCGCAATACACGGAATCGTCTCTCCGTTTTTGGCCGCAATGAAAATAGATACCGAAATATTCGAAATTCAAAGTCAATTCCCACGAGAGAGAGCGAGACAGGCCTTCTTTTTTTGGTTTACGGCCTTTCTTTCTTCTGCCTTTGGCATCGCCCACTCCACTCTCTTTATTTTTCTTGCATTAAATTGGCAATAATATGAACTCGCCTTCTCTTTCTGCTTAGTAGTATTCCCCTGTCGCCGATAGCCCGCATCCTCTGCGTTCCAGAATCTGCGGAAGTTTCCAGCGGGGGCTACTGGCGTGCATCAGCCGTCGAGTAGATTGAATGGGAACGCTGCCAGCATATATGTACTATGTGTGTGTGTGCCCAACTAACGCAGACAACTGCGTTCTAGAATGAAATATTAATTCATTGGATACGCACACACAGATCCCCCTTCATCGCTCTCTGTTTCCCTCGGAGGGTGGCAGGGTACTGGGTGTCTACGTTGCTCGGCGCTGGCCTGTATCTAATCGCGCCTGCCTTGCTGTGTACCCACTGTAGATGCATATGTACATATAGTTGTTAATCAATGTCCGTTGATTGTCGCATCGTTGCCTAGAAAGGGAATCCCCCTAATATTAAAGCTGGGATCCTATGCCAGAGCAGAACGCAATACTTTTCATATACCACCTTGGGTTTCCTTAACCAATCCCATAACTTTCGACATTGACAATGAGCCTTCATCAGCATTCGTTCGCTCACAGTCATTATCATAATGATGATGATAATGATAATAATGTGCATGTGTGTGGTGTGTGACTCTCGTTTAGGACCTGAGCTCAAAAGTGCAATGCACGGCAGAAAAATCAACACGAGCTGATTCAAGGGGTAAAGATATGTATCTTTGGCACACCGAAGTGCCGACACTCTTTCAATTCAAGCTTGTTCACAGCCCAGCGATTCGCAAATGCGGCCAATGAGTATGTGTTGTGAATATATAACAGCCCATCCGATCCGATCAGGCGATTCATCAGTGAAGATTTTCTCTCCTTTCGCTTTTCTGCCTAGTGGGGTCCCAAGTGTGGGAAAAGCCACGAGGGCGTGAAACTCAAGAAAAGCATGAAGAAAATTACGATTGAACCGGTGACTAGCTCATGGTCTTCCTCGAGCGAACCGACTTCCTTTGTTCAACTGGGACGATGAGGTCTGAGCGTGTCCATCTCGGCCAGTGAGAACTTGCTCGTAGCGGGTCAGCAGATTGGTGCGGACAATGGCGCCGTTCAGTTCCGCCTGGGCCTTGATGGCCTGTGGGAAAAGAGAGGGGAGAAAACAGTTGGATAAAGCCGAGGAAGAAAAGGAAATATAAACCCACCTGAGTATCGCTGACAGCCAGACCATTCAGGAGATTGAACAGCACAATGGTCATGAAGAACAGATCAGGTAAGTGTAGACGCTGTCAAACTTTATGTCACCGGCATCAAATTCTCCCGTGAGCATCACAATCGTCTTGATGAGCGCCTCGATGGGCACGGAGAATGTGTTGAAGTGACCATCATATTCTCCCTCCTTTGCTGGGAGTACTGAGTACTGAGTACCGAGAGTACTGGCAGGGAGCCAACCAGCAGGCAGAACTCCACGGACACCAGCAGAATGGTGAAGACGGCCAGTATGCGCTGCGTCTCCTTGTCGTAGCTGGCTTCCATGCAGGTTAGGATCGACAAGACAATGAGAGCCACCTCCATCAGGTTCGTGATGGACCTGAAGTACAGCAGCGGCGACATTGCAAGCTGTATGACCTCTCGGATCATGGGATACACAATCCCTATCCAAGAGAACAGGCCGAAGAGGGCAATCAGGCCCATGTGGTCGCTTTCGTGGAACTTAAGGAGCGTATGCGTGATAATGGATGCAGTGAAGAGAGAGTAAAGTAGAAAGTTCAGATAGAAGATCACCGAGAGGCGGTGCCACTTGAGGAAGAGGAAACTCGAGATTAGCGGGTGCTGCAGCAGGTAACGCAGCTCCTTGGAATCGGCGATGTATGCGATTGGAGTCATCTCGTCGTCCAATTGGTGAGGATGGCCAATGCTCCGCTTGTCCGACTGCCCGGGCTCTCGCTGGCGTCTCATCAGATTCTTGTAGTTGATGATGATCTCGAAACTCTGGTCACCGGGCTTCTCCCCGTTGGTGGTCATGCAGGAATCGAAGTGCTTCTCCAGCATTTTCGGATCCATCTCCTGTATGGGAAGATCTCCGAACGCGCTTCTCGCCCCGATGTACGCTCCCTGCCGTAGAAGCTCCTGTGCCACCTTTGTGTTGCGATACTTGACCGCATAGGAGAGTGGCACCAGGCCAGCCTTGTCCGCCTCATTGATGTCCACACGATCGCTCTCGAGCAGCAGCTGGAAGCAGCGCTGGTGGGTACAGAAGTCGTCCAGCGGCTGCTCACCCAGGCGACTGATAACCGCGTTCAGCAGCTTGGAATGCGATGTCAGCCTCAGCTGCGGATGCTTCAACAGCTTCTCTAGCGCCCTGTGGTTGCCCCAGATTACGGCCAACTCCACGGGGTTGATGTCGCTCAATTTTGAAGGATTAATGTTGATGCCCGTCTCGAGGATGGCCTCAAAGGCTCGCTGCTTGCCCCGCTTGATACTCTCCGCCAGCAGGGACTGATACTCCTCCTGGTTGGCATTGCATTGGTTGTCTGCGTTTCCGCTGACGTTCTGGTGGTACTCCGCGAACTGTAGCTCGAACTGGTTCTCGTCTCCGTCCCGCAGCGTGCCGAGGAGTCGCTCGCAGTCGATCTCTGCTCCGGCCTCGCGCAGCTCCGGCAACGGCAGTTCCGGATACTGATCCCTCAGCATCTGGCGTACCTGCCCGTTCCGATAGCTGTCAATGTCCAACTGTGGTTGTTTCAGGAAAAGTCGGATCAGCTCCAGCTTAGTGCCTGCCTCAATCGTTCTATTCTTCAGCACATGGTGGAGGGGCGTGAACTCGCCCTGATCCACCAAATTCGGAGAGGCTCCGTACTCGAGCAGCAGCTGAATGCAGGAGCCCACCTGAGAGGCATTCGATCGTCCTGGCGATTGGCCTGGGCACCGCTGTCCAGGGCAGTGTGGAATTCCCGTATGTCCCGATTAGCGAGGGCTGCGCTCAACTGGCCCTGCGGATCGATGAAACCGCAGTTGTTAGAGCTCATTCTGCTGTCTGCAAAGAGTCAAGTGAGAATGGGGAGGATGAGCTATGTCTATGTGGGTTTTCGTTAATCTTATCCAACCCACGCTGCGTATGAGTAACTTCTAATGCCGTTTCTATGAAAATGATGCCAGAACCCGCATTGTTAGAGCTCTGCTCTGGTCAATGGAGGGAGGTCTGACCCAACAGACGGTTTCTGTACAGACCTTGAAATGGCCGAAACAAAAGCATGAGAGTGGACCGACCCCCGGAACAAACGGTATTTGACAACGCTTCATGCTACGATGATTTTCACACAAATGACTGTCTGTCCACGGAGCTGGCCAGCAGCTGGAGGCAGAGCCACAGTCAGAGTACAGTCACAGCCACATCCGCAGCCGAAAGCTACCCCACAGGTTTCTCGAAAAATAAAAACCAAATCTTCGTTTTGGGGGCAATTAAAGAAAGCGTCTTTAAGTGGTTTTTGTGGTACCCGAACTACAGACTCAATTTGCCCTCCCGTGTAGTTATTAAATTATAACAATCCAACTGAAGACAAGGTAAGACAAGGCCTGAGAAGTACTCAGGGAGTGGCTTGATTGTTCAAAGTGATCTACAAATTTGAATCAAGTTTGGTGTTCGATCTCGCTCGCCTTTTGGTATATCAAAATTTAACGATCATAAAGAATAATCATAAAATAATCGACACATCAATATCAATTAGCAATCAATTGGTTACGCTTTATGCTTTGAATACTGTTCCGAATGGAGCTTTAGATAAAGCCCTGGGCAGTGCTGAAATCTTGCGATTTATAGGCGGCTCTTTTCGTAAATTTCAAGGCGGCTTCTTCTGTGGGATCTGATCCCTCCAGCCGTCAGCTCAACGTCTTCTCCGCTCTGTTGTGTTCTGTTCTGTTCTGTTCCGTTCTGTCTGCTGTCTGCTTTGATGCTTGAAATGTGTGAGAAATCGGCTAATCACACATGAGACCTGGCTAATTTGAATATTCCCCCACTGATTGTTTATCAATAGCCTACGAATTGGGAATCAGGAAACATCGTCTTCTCTTTTGTAGGTAGCTCTTCGGCTAATGTTGCTTTAGTATGCAAACAAATTGAGGATTGTAAATGACGCCCCTGGGGTCAAAATTTGTCGTTGATAAGATAAACGAATCGCACAATCACCTTCCTTTATTGGCTCTTTATTTGATATTTTCTTGTCTCCCATCTTAACCTCTTCCCCATTCTGGTATTTGTTTTTCCACCTGAGTACGAGTATTTGCCCAAGCAATTGACAAACAACTTCATTGTTTGTCCAAGCTGAAGCTCGACCCAAAGTCTTACTAAGACATCGGTTGACAGAATGGCGTAATATCACAATAATTAACAGAAAACTTAACAGCAAACGATTTCAAAAGTGAGCAACTCCTCTCTCAGTCGCATCTGACCCTAGCAATTAAGAGCACTACTTTCAGAAATATTGATGTAGTCAAGGTAATCTATACTTATTGCGAAAAGCTTCGGAAAACACAAATTGCCCTTAAACTCTTAAACATTTGCTTCATCTACGGAAACCAGTCGAAATCACAGAGTATACGGAGTCTGGAGTGGAATTTTATTCCCCCTTCTCTTGGAGCTCACATATGTATATACTATAACACTGGGAAAAAAAAGTACTCGTATCACTCTGGAATTTGAGAATAAAGTGTGTCACAAAGGAAAGGGAGTCCAACGATATTATTACTAGTTTTAAAAGAAAAATAATAATGAGATTATCTTCATTCGCGATTCGAAAACTGTTTCGACTTCTCATTTTTTCTTTGAGTGAATTTATATTTATAAACCTTTCAGCCCTGTTCTTCTTTCTGTCTGTGGGAACATCTGGAATTTGGAGACTGAGAGAGCTGGAGCCTAGGAAATTGCCCAACAAAATTGGCTCTGAGTTGCACACCGAATTCTCTACTAAAGTTCTTTGTGTTGGTGCAGCTGCAAAAGTGAAATCAGCAAATGACAACACTTCGGAAAGAGTAAGTAGAAGGGGGACAGACGACATAAATGTAAAGTTTTTAACGCGATAAACTGAATATGTATATGTCCAGCTGCACAGGATCAGCCGCGTTTCTCCGATCGTCTGTCAATAATTAATACTATATACGTACTGTCCTTCACTGCTATAACATTCTCACATGATATTTTAGCATACCCTTCCCGAATACGTGATGTGATCAGATCGAGAGACCCTCTAGCTGCGTGGGAGGAGGAGAGCAGAGTAAACACTAAACTAAATTGCTTGTCCATAAAGTCTGTTTTTTGGCAAACTGTGCTTGGATTGTTTATCCAATTTATGGCATTATTATACCCGATACTCAAAATGAGTATTGGGGTATATTAGATTTGTGGTAAAAGTGGATGTGTGTAACGTCCAGAAGGAATCGTTTCCGACCCCATAAAGTATATATATTCTTGATCAGCATCAATAGCCGAGTCGATTGAGCTATGTCTGTCTGTCCGTCTGTCCGTCCGTCCGTCTGTCCGTCCGTTCGTCTGTCCGTCTGTCCGTCCCCTTCAGCGCCTAGTGCTCAAAGACTAAAAGAGCTATAGCAACGATGTTTTGGATCCAGACTTCTGTGATATGTCACTGATACAAGAAAATTTTAAAACTTTGCCCCGCCCACTTCCGCTCCCACAAAGGGCGAAAGTCTGTGGCATCCACAATTTCGACGATACGAGAAAACCAAAAACGCAGAATCGTAGAAGATGACTATATCTTCTGAACCAGATCGTATAATTATTATAGCCAGAATCAAGAAAACAATTTCATTCTTTCTCGCTCTGTCTCTCTCTAACACACAGGTTTCATGGTCGGTTTTGCCAATTGCAAAATATGAGTTCAAGAGCTAGAGCAACCAAATTTGGTATCCACACTCCTGTGATATCGGACCTTAACCGTTTTGTGTCAAAATTTCGCCACACCCCCTTCCGCCCCGCAAAGGACGAAAATCTGTGGCATCCAAAAATCTCAGAGACTATTAAGGCTAGAGTAACCAAATTTGGTATCCGCACTTCTGTTAGATCTCACTATAAAACGTATATCTCAGAATTTCGCCCCACCCCCTTCCGCTCCCACAAAGGACGAAAATCTGTTGCATCCCCAATATTGAAGATTCGAGAAAACTAAAAACGCAAAATCATAGATAATGACCATATCTATCAGATTGCTGAATCTGGATCAGATCGGATCATTTTTGTAGCCAAAAGCAAGAAATCAATTTGCAGTATCGGGTATAAATGTAGAGTTGCGGTCTCCGCAGCAACTCACAACGTTCCCCCTCGTTTTTTTTATGCATTCTCAGCGTTTTGCTGCACTTAATGAACAACAGGCGATGGTCCGGCCCGAGACGCTTTGTTTACACTTGGCATTAAAACTGGAAAAACAAAGGGAAATAACCAAAAATTCTAGTATGAAGAAAAAAGTACTCGGGTGTGGCAGAAAAAAACTACAATCTTGATCTACAAATGAAGTTTTTTTACAGTGAAATATATACTTGACTTGTAGTGAAACGCAGCCCCGAAATTGTCATCATAAAAACTTCGTAATTAAGATGAATGCGTGAGGAGATGGGGCTGGAGCTGAGACCAAGCATGACTTCATGCTGAACCGCCTCCGCCTAAAAAGCAACAAAATATAGTTGTATACAAGAAATGTTTAGCTGGCACCGAAATACGGACAGCTCACAAACACATGGACACATGCTTAACTTAACTAAAGTGGATACACACACATGCATCGCATATACATGCTCTATATTGGGTATATACATATGTACTACTCGTACTCGCTGTGCACTTCATAAACAATTGGCTGGCCTACATCATGTACTCGTACAACACACAACAAAAGATTTGAGGGGGGTGTGTGTGGAGTGGGAGAATTGGGGGGATGTCAGTCATTCGATAATTTCGAATAATTTAATTAAGCCCAGACGAGGCGGCAGTACTGGGACTTTCACGATTCTCCCCGGAAATTCCAAAAGCCCTGAAAATGGCAAGATTTTCAAAAAAAAATTAATTAAAGATCACTTTGATTTAGCACCCCTTTTGGGACTACGCCCTTGTGTCCCGCTAAAAGTAGAAAACGAATAAACAAAAGCTTTGTGGGCGGAGCCAGATCGGCAAACGAATGAATCCAGCCAACGATTTAGGTAGTAGTCGAATATGGGGAGGGAGGGAAACTGAGACCTGGTCGCTCGACTCTCCACATATCGCCTAATCGATGGATTATTTAATTGTAATTGGTAATAAGAAATGCAAATTCAGCTCTCGGTACATGTGTAATGTGGTATGTGAGGACGGAAGCACTCGACGCCAAAAGTCCATGCAAATGAAGCGAAGCTTGGATTACTCCCGAACCCGATTGGGTAAACATGGAACTGGACTCCGTTTACTGCTGTTGCACACTATCTGAGGGGATCGACTGACGGTCAGGCACGATTATTTCGTTTATTTCTTATTTATTTTCTTTTCTTGAAAGAAACAAAAGACACTTGAGAAAACGAGCCACCTTCGGCGTTTCCTTTTAGGGCATCAAAAAAGTGATCGTGACCATTGCCGGCCCACATTCGAAAATCGTTTTTCAAAAACTTTCGTTCGTTCTGGCGATGATGTCACAGTTTGAGTGTATATATATAAAGTATATATATTCTTGATCAGCATCAATAGCCGAGTCGATTGAGTCCTGTCTGTCTGTCCGTCCGTCCGTCTGTCCGTTCCCTTCAGCGCCTAATGCTCAAAGACTATAGGAGCTAGAGCAACGATGGTTTGGATCCAGACTTCTGTGATATGTCACGGCTACAAGAATATTTCAAAACTGCGCCCCGCCCACTTTCGCCCCCACAAAGGACGAAAATCTGTGGCATCCACAATTTTAAAGATACGAGAAAACCAAAAACGCAGAATCGTAGAGGATGACTATATGTTCTAGAGTTCTAGACTATATAGATATTATCAGATTGCTGAATCTGGTTTAGATCTGATAATTTTTATAGCCAAAAGGAACAAATCAATTTGCAGTGGCTACGCAGCGCCCGACGTCACGCTCAGACTGATTTTCTGTAGAGGCGTCTGCCGGAGGAGAGCCATACTGACTTAGTATCGGGTATAACTGTAGAGTTGCGGTGTCCGCAGCAACTCACAACGTTCCCCCTCGTCTATGATTCTGCGTTTTTAGTTTAGTTTTTTTTTTTTATTTTTGCCGCATGGTTTGCTTAAATTTCCATTTGGATTTCCATTGCCATTGCCATTGACTGCCTCGTTAGCTATCCCCTTAGACCCATCAACTTTTGATTGATTTGATCCGATACGCTACGCTCCTCAGCTTAGCTAAAGATTAATTTATAAAAGAAAAGATATAAAAAAAGGGTAATAAAAGAGTAACGAACAAGATTAAGAACCATTAACCATAATAAGTGCGTAAACAACACACACATTTTGAGCCGAATCATATCAAATGCAAAAAAAAAAACAAAACGAAAACAGAAACAGAAAACCAATTAAAGATAATAAAACTATTATAACGAAAAGAAAAAGAAATGAAAATTCAAGAATGCATCAATCTAACATTTGCAATTACAAAATATTTACTCTGGTACAAAATGGTACATATAGTAAAGATATTCGTTTATACAATATTTACTGTCTATATAACCATTATATACTACTTACTTACTGACAACAAATTATTAAGGGTTTTGTTCAATTTCATTACTCGTATGTTAATAAAAACAATTTCAGACTAACTTAAACTTACAGTCTGCTCTGAATACGGGTTAAATGCTAGTGCTGTGCTAGTTGATTATTACTCGTACAATAAATACTATAGCTTAGAGCCATCCTGCGTCCCTGGTCACCGGTGGATCAAGCCTTCAGAACAACAAAATCAATCAAACAACAACAATCAATTCAAAAATCAATCAAACAACAAACAAAAATTGAACACTACAGCTAAGAATCTTGTACAGGCTTCTACAGCTGAAAATCTTGTACAGGCTGAAATATTCTACATTCTACAGCTGAAAATCTTGTACAGGCTGAAAATATTCTACATTCTACAGCTGCAAATCTTGTACAGGCTTCTACAGCTGAAAATCTTGTACAGGCTGAAATATTCTACATTCTACAGCTGAAAGTCTTGTACAGGCTGAAAATATTCTACATTCTACAGCTGATAAATGCTTGCCACGTTCCTCGAAGGTATTGCTGTTCATGTTGTTAAAACATATTGGTTCGTTTCTAAATTCGAAATGTTTTTCAACAGCGCGTAATAAGTTCATTATTTCATTTTTAATGCTTTCTTTAACTTTATCAGACATTAGGTAGTCGGGCAAGTTGTCTACCGACTTCGTAGCCTCAAAGATACTCTTGTAATTTTCTTTCCTGTATTCCTTGACATACATATTTGACAACAACACATCCTCATGTACATCATTATTTAGGATAACCTTTTTGAGGTGGGGCAGATCCCACAATATGGGGAATTTTCCCCTTACACTTTTGCACGGCATGAAATTTGCCAAGCAGTGGTCGGATCCAACTGCCAACAGTTGACTTGACAAGCCCCCCTCTCAACCTCCCACAATACTAAATCGGGTCCTTCCTTGACCGCATTCCTGCCTATTTTTATTTTGGAAACGGGACAAATGTGGAAATACAAATAATGAATTTCATTCCCGTTAATTGGGATTGCAGCGACTGCAAGAATTTTCCATTTATGTACCGGTCCTTTTTTTGCATATTGGTACCACGGCATGTGATACTCATCCATGTAAATGGAAAATTCTGAGTCGCTTAGTTTCTGTAAATTTACAGTCATGTTAATGCGTCCATTCATTATGTTTCCTTGCATTTTCAGTTCTTCCAATGCGTCCGTTACCAGATTTTCGGGGGCCTGTACCTTTGTGCAATTCATTGCTCGCTTGAAGGCGACCAATATCGTTGACCAGATCATCGTTACCGACGATACCTGGAGGAAGAAAAGTCTGGTTCACCTGCTCCAATGTAATTGCCACAATCTACTCACCTTCAGTGTCGTCGTCGTCAACATCCATAGGCAATGTACTAACCAGCCGGTCCAGCGGTCCACACGGCAGATGTTCCTCTGTCTCTTTGTCCTGATACGGCTCGAACAGATTGAGTTCATTTATGTCCTCATCGAAACACGACAATAGCGACGGCTCCAACAGATTGAGTTCATTTACGTCCTCATCGAAACACGACAATTGCGGCGGCTCGAACATATCTTCCTCTGTGTCCTGATACTGCTCGAACAGATTGAGTTCCTTTATGTCCTCATCGAAACACGACAATTTATGCATTTCTGAATCTATCTTTTTATCCATCTTGGCGCGGTTCTTGGGTTACTCTTATTAACTTATTTCACTCTTTTCTCTATTTTTGTCGATCGTCGAATAACTCGCCTCAGACTTATCGCAGTATAATATCGCATAAAACCTATCGCAGTATCATATCGCAGTATAATATCGCATAAAACTAATTGCAGTGTAATATCTCGATCGGTTAGGGTTAATATATGTTGCCTTACAATTATTTTATTTTTATTTTTATACATGTTGAAATCAGGAAACTAGACGCGGAATTATGTGATATTTATCGGTCCGTATCGTATAGCAACAAAATATCTGTAAACGATCTTCCTTCTTGATCGTCGTATTCGAATAAATGTGTGTTGGCATATCGAGTACATTGGTATTTCTTATAATACTATCGATGAGTAAATACCAAAACCATACATGCCCCGTTATTTAAAACATAAATAAAGAACACAAAATAAGACAAAGATGTACATTAATTTGGGAGGTGTAAGAATTGACGGGGTGGACAGTGCCCTTGTTAATGTATTATGCGGGATATACTGGGACCATCTGCAAGGCCGGAAAGTGCAAAGCCCGAAAGCACAGGAAATTGCCAACATGACGTTGTCGTTCGGTGGAGCCCAAGTTTGCGACATAAGTGCAGCAGGAGTGATTAATTTGTACTTTTTTTTCTGGACCATCAACGTAAGGGTAAGTAAATTAGTTACATTTATATTATATTCTTCTAATAATGTATTCCATTCAGCGGGGACGACGCACGCGAAGTATGCTGAGCCTGTTACTCCGGTGCAGAATATTTCTGTTCTGATGATATATCATTATATTGAGGATATTGACAACAATATGAACGGTGATACGGAGGAGTCGGCCACAACTCGGGATATTGAGGATATTGACAATATGCACGGTGATACGGAGGAGTCGGCCACAACTCAGGATATTGAGGATATTGACAACAATATGAACGGTCATACGGAGGAGTCGGCCACAGCTCACGATATTGAGGATATTGACAATATGCACGGTGATACGGAGGAGTCGGCCACAACTCAGGATATTGAGGATATTGACAACAATATGCACGGTCATACGGAGGAGTCGGCCACAACTCACGATATTGAGGAGAATATTGACATTTCTGACAATATTCACAATATTTCTGATTATACAGTCAATGATATGGAGTGTACTATTTCTGATGAAATATATGATTCGTCTGAGCCAGTGCACCACGTGGAGGAGAAGCAGGAGCAGAAGGTTCGGGAGGATCCGGACTTAAGTAAGTAAATAAGTAAAATTTAAAAAAAATACATATAATAACTTCTTAATTCTCCAGACATGTTTACTGAAGACATTCTTAGTACTGAAAGTGGAAAGGACAATTTGGAAACACCGATTTCCCCAAAGGCTTCGCCCCCCCGTGCATGGCTGCAAGTGCAAACTATGCGGCAAAATGACGCCATAAAGTATATATATTCTTGATCAGCATCAATAGCCGAGTCGATTGAGCCCTGTCTGTCCGTCTGTCCGTCCCCTTCAGCGCCTAGTGCTCAAAGACTATAGGAGCTAGAGCAACGATGTTTTGGATCCAGACTTCTGTGATATGTCACTGCTACAAAAATATTTTAAAACTTCGCGCTGCCCACTTCCGCCCCCACAAAGGACGAAAATCTGTGGCATCCACATTTTTAGAGATACGATAAAACCAAAAACGCAGAGTCGTAGAGGATGACTATATGTTCAAGAGTGTAAAATCTCAACCAGATCGTATAGTTATTATAGCCAGAATCAAGAAAACAATTTCATTCTTTCTCGCTCTGTCTTTCTCTAACACACAGGTTTCATGGTCGGTTTTGCCAATTGCAAAATATCAGTTCAAGGATCTCAGAACCTATAAGAGCCAGAGCAACCAAATTTGGTATTCACACTCCTGTGATATCGGACCTTGACCGTTTCGTGTCCAAATTTCGCCACACCCCCTTCCGCCCCCGGAAAGGACGAAAATCTGGGGCATCCACAAATCTCAGAGACTATTAAGGCTAGAGTAACCAAATTTGGTATCCGCACTTCTGTTAGATCTCACTATAAAACGTGTATCTCAAAATTTCGCCCCACCCCCTTCCGCCCACACAAAGGACGAAAATCTGTTGCATCCACAATATTGCAGATTTGGGAAAACTAAAAACGCAGAATCATAGATAACGACCATATCTATCAGATTGCTGAATCTGGTTTAGATCGGATATTTTTTGTAGCCAAAAGCAAGAAATCAATTTGCAGTGGCTACGCAGCGCCGGACGTCACGCTCAGACTGATTTTCTGTCTCTCTCGCACGCACTCTTTGTCGTGTCGTTTAATATTAGCGGCGTCTGCCGGAGGAGAGCCATACTGACTTAGTATCGGGTATAACTGTAGAGTTGCGGTGTCCGCAGCAACTCACAACGTTCCCCCTCGTTTAATTTTAATATTTGATTTGGCTTGAGTAGACTGATCCAGAGAAGCTGAAGGACATCAACCAATAACTGTTTCGTTTTTTAATTTTAATAATTGATCTGAGTAGAAAAACTCGCCTGTTATTCGTAATTGTAACGACTGAAAATAAACTTATTGACAAAAAAGGGAGGAGAATTTATATTGTGTGGGCGCCTTTGGGCCAAGAAATCATCAAAGTTATTCACGTCGCACAGTTTGGGAAAAAACTGGACTGGAGTGGAGTCGACTGGAGGGACTGCAATGACACTTGCCGGCTGGCGGCCTGTTGGAAATTTTAAGCCTCGTTAAGCTTCTGGTCAACCGCCTGGCTGGTCTGCTTGAGCGCTCCATCGAATGGATTAACCTTCGCTCTGGATATACTGGATGCCCTTTTGGATTACAGGACTACCCTCTTTAGCGCCTTTGAATGGATAAACAAAGTGCATGTCCTACATGGATTACAGCCGTATAGCGCATCATAAAAGGTAAGAAATCAAGCCACAAATTTAATGCCGAACACAGCAAATGCTTAACCCATGACGCCACCAAAAGGGGGAGAGGGAGTAGAGGGGGATGAGTGCCCACTATTAATCCTAAGTGCTTCCTGTGATTTTATGTAAATTTGTACACGGGGAACAGAGGACTCCAAAGAGACCTCTCGAGCAGCAATTCAATGTACAAATGACAGGTTGGCTGTGACACAAAACAGCAGCTTAAGAAAGATGTAAAGCCAAGCAAAAATATAGCCCCCCCTCCCCCACTCTCCTTAACCCTTAACCCTTAACTCCTTAATCCCAGAATGGTAGCCAACATTTCGGCCACACCAAGGAGTATGGTGACATGGTATTTATCGCAAGTCCTATCCCAAACCAACAAAGTCGATCAACTATTGCAAGTCGCAGCTCTGGCCAGGGAAAGTACGTCACCTGACCTGTGATTCGAAACACAACATCGAAGTGGGCCCTGAAATATCACTTGGAGTCGTTCAGAACTGGCTCTGGAAATCATTCAGTACGAATATCTGGAGAGAGCGGCACAACACAGAGAACGGCAGCAAATTTTGAAAGCACAGGGAACATAAAGTAAATAAAAATACAAATACAAAACAAAGCCCATGAACAAATATTTCCTCACAGGTGCTGGAATAAGATGAATCCAACTATTAACAATCCACGTTCCCCATTCACCCGCTCGCGGGGTATTTTCGGATCCATGGGCCCCTCGCCTTTACCGACCAGCAGCAGCAGCAGCAGCCGGGGCTGCAGGTCCCCCCCGAAGGTTCCGCCGACAAGAATGGACTCAATGCGATGCCCTTCCTAGCCCAAATCCACACCAGTCCTCTGCTGTCCCGCCCAATGGGTCCAATAGGTCACGCTCACCCCCCCACCTTCCCTCCGATGGGGGATTCAGATGGGTGAGCGGCAGCAGCCCAGACACCCCTTCCCCACAGGACATAACTTACGCCTGGCTCCCCTGCAGATTCAATGCTGTGCCACAGATGGCTTCGATGGACCACCGCCCGTGTTGAGCTCCTCTGGACAGGCGGCGCTTCTCCGGACAGCCGCGGAGACTACTACGACGACCCCCACGAAGAGTACTCCGACTGCCGCTACGAGGGCGACTACGAGGGCGACTACTCGATGCCCACCGAGGAGGACCAAGAGGAGGAGTCGTGCTCCTGTCAGAGCCAGACCTGTCAGAGCCAGAGCGAGTTCAGCTCGATAGAGCGCACCGAGTCGGACTCGGAGTGGGAGGAGCTCTCCGACGGCCCTTCCCCCAGGGTCTCCGCTGGAGTCCCTCGACCGTTGTGGTCAAGGTCGTGCTGCTGGTGCTGCAACTGCTGTGCTGCGCGGTGTTCTGGCTGGTCGAGAAGACCGTGGGCTTCAACGAAACCGTCGGCTCGAAGCGCCACCGATTGTGGAACAGCAAGTTCAAGCTGCGCACCATCCAGCGCCAGTTGCTGTGGCGCATGGGCAATGCCTGGGGCGACGAGACGCTCGTCTTCTTTGCCGTGCTCATGACCACGCCCTGGCTGTTCTCCCTCAGCCTCCTGGGATTCATCCTGTCCCTGGCGGCGCTCCTGAAGAAGACCGTCGAGCAGCTGGTCTTCCAGATACGCCTGCACCTCGTGCTCTAGGGGCAGCCATCGAGCAGAAAGCAGCAAGCAGTATCCAATCACACACTGACAGAAGACACACGGCCACACGCCCGACACTCCACCCCTCCCCTCAGAGATGTTTGCACTTCCATTTGGGCATCTATTTTCGTTGATGATGGCATCGCAATAGACGGAATCGTCTCTCCGTTTTTGGCCGCAATGAAAATAGATACCGAAATATTCGAAATTCAAAGTCAATTCCCACGAGAGAGAGCGAGACAGGCCTTCTTTTTTTGGTTTACGGCCTTTCTTTCTTCTGCCTTTGGCATCGCCCACTCCACTCTCTTTATTTTTCTTGCATTAAATTGGCAATAATATGAACTCGCCTTCTCTTTCTGCTTAGTAGTATTCCCCTGTCGCCGATAGCCCGCATCCTCTGCGTTCCAGAATCTGCGGAAGTTTCCAGCGGGGGCTACTGGCGTGCATCAGCCGTCGAGTAGATTGAATGGGAACGCTGCCAGCATATATGTACTATGTGTGTGTGTGTGCCCAACTAACGCAGACAACTGCGTTCTAAAATGAAATATTAATTCATTGGATACGCACACACAGATCCCCCTTCATCGCTCTCTGTTTCCCTCGGAGGGTGGCAGGGTACTGGGTGTCTACGCTGCTCGGCGCTGGCCTGTATCTAATCGCGCCTGCCTTGCTATGTACCCACTGTAGATGCATATGTACATACAGTTGTTATTCAATGAACCGGTGACTAGCTCATGGTCTTCCTCGAGCGAACCGACTTCCTTTGTTCAACTGGGACGATGAGGTCTGAGCGTGTCCATCTCGGCCAGTGAGAACTTGCTCGTAGCGGGTCAGCAGATTGGTGCGGACAATGGCGCCGTTCAGTTCCGCCTGGGCCTTGATGGCCTGTGGGAAAAGAGAGGGGAGAAAACAGTTGGATAAAGCCGAGGAAGAAAAGGAAATATAAGCCCACCTGAGTATCGCTGACAGCCAGACCATTCAGGAGATTGAACAGCACAATGGTCATGAAGAACAGATCAGGTAAGTGTAGACGCTGTCAAACTTTATGTCACCGGCATCAAATTCTCCCGTGAGCATCACAATCGTCTTGATGAGCGCCTCGATGGGCACGGAGAATGTGTTGAAGTTACCATCATCTTCTCCCTCCTTTACTGGGAGTACTGAGTACTGAGTACTGAGAGTACTGGCAGGGAGCCAACCAGCAGGCAGAACTCCACGGACACCAGCAGAATGGTGAAGACGGCCAGTATGCGCTGCGTCTCCTTGTCGTAGCTGGCTTCCATGCAGGTTAGGATCGACAAGACAATGAGAGCCACCTCCATCAGATTCGTGATGGACCTGAAGTACAGCAGCGGCGACATGGCAAGCTGTATGACCTCTCGGATCATGAGATACACAATCCCTATCCAAGAGAACAGGCCGAAGAGGGCAGTCAGGCCCGTGTGGTCGCTTTCGTGCAACTTAAGGAGCGTATGCGTGATAATGGAGGCAGTGAAGAGAGAGTAAAGTAGAAAGTTCAGATAGAAGATCACCGAGAGGCGGTGCCACTTGAGGAAGAGGAAACTCGAGATTAGCGGGTGCTGCAGCAGGTAACGCAGCTCCTTGGAATCGGCGATGTATGCGATTGGAGTCATCTCGTCCTCCAATTGGTGAGGATGGCCAATGCTCCGCTTGTCCGACTGCCCGGGCTCTCGCTGGCGTCTCATCAGATTCTTGTAGTTGATGATGATCTCGAAACTCTGGTCACCGGGCTTCTCCCCGTTGGTGGTGATGCAGGAATCGAAGTGCTCCTCCAGCACTTTCGGGTCCATCTCCTGTATGGGAAGATCTCCGAACGCGCTTCTCGCCCCGATGTACGCTCCCTGCCGTAGAAGCTCCTGTGCCACCTTTGTGTTGCGATACTTGACCGCATAGGAGAGTGGCACCAGGCCAGCCTTGTCCGCCTCATTGATGTCCACACGATCGCTCTCGAGCAGCAGCTGGAAGCAGCGCTGGTGGGTACAGAAGTCGTCCAGCGGCTGCTCACCCAGGCGACTGATAACCGCGTTCAGCAGCTTGGAATGCGATGTCAGCCTCAGCTGCGGATGCTTCAACAGCTTCTCTAGCGCCCTGTGGTTGCCCCAGATTACGGCCAACTCCACGGGGCTGATGTCGCTCAATTTTGAAGAATTAATGTTGATGCCTGTCTCGAGGATGGCCTCAAAGGCTCGCTGCTTGCCCCGCTTGATACTCTCCGCCAGCAGGGACTGATACTCCTCCTGGTTGGCATTGCATTGGTTGTCTGCGTTTCCGCTGACGTTCTGGTGGTACTCCGCGAACTGTTGCTCGAACTGGTTCTCGTCTCCGTCCCGCAGCGTGCGGAGGAGTCGCTCGCAGTCGATCTCTGCTCCGGCCTCGCGCAGCTCCGGCAACGGCAGTTCCGGATACTGATCCCTCAGAATCTGGCGTACCTGCCCGTTCCGATAGCTGTCAATGTCCAACTGTGGTTGTTTCAGGAAAAGTCGGATCAGCTCCAGCTTAGTGCCTGCCTCAATCTTTCTATTCTTCAGCACATGGTGGAGGGGCGTGAACTCGCCCTGATCCACCAAATTCGGAGAGGCTCCGTACTCGAGCAGCAGCTGAATGCAGGAGCCCACCTGAGAGGCATTCGATCGTCCTGGCGATTGGCCTGGGCACCGCTGTCCAGGGCAGTGTGGAATTCCCGTATGTCCCGATTAGCGAGGGCTGCGCTCAACTGGCCCTGCGGATCGATGAAACCGCAGTTGTTAGAGCTCATTCTGCTGTCTGCAAAGAGTCAAGTGAGAATGGGGAGGATGAGCTATGTCTATGTGGGCTTTCGTTAATCTTATCCAACCCACGCTGCGTATGAGTAACTTCTAATGCCGTTTCTATGAAAATGATGCCAGAACCCGCATTGTTAAAGCTCTGCTCCGGTCTGACCCAACAGACGGTTTCTGTACAGACCTTGAAATGGCCGAAACAAAAGCATGAGAGTGGACCGACCCCCGCAACAAACGGTATTTGACAACGCTTCATGCTACGATGATTTTCACACAAATGACTGTCTGTCCATGGAGCTGGCCAGCAGCTGGAGGCAGAGCCACAGTCAGAGTACAGTCACAGCCACATCCGCAGCCGAAAGCTACCCCACAGGTTTCTCGAAAAATAAAAACCAAATCTTCGTTTTGGGGGCAATTAAAGAAAGCGTCTTTAAGTGGTTTTTGTGGTACCTGAACTACAGACTTTATTTGCCCTCCCGTGTAGTTATTAAATTATAACAATCCAACTGAAGACAAGGTAAGACAAGGCCTGAGAAGTACTCAGAGAGTGGCTTGATAGTTCAAAGTGATCTACAAATTTGAATCAAGTTTGGTGTTCGATCTCGCTCGCCTTTTGGTATATCAAAATTTAACGATCATAAAGAATAATCATAAAATAATCGACACATCAATATAAATTAGCAATTTGAATTTGAATACTGTTCCGAATGGAGCTTTAGATAAAGCCCTGGGCAGTGCTGAAATCTTGCGATTTATAGGCGGCTCTTTTCGTAAATTTCAAGGCGGCTTCTTCTGTGGGATCTGATCCCTCCAGCCGTCAGCTCAACGTCTTCTCCGCTCTGTTGTGTTCTGTTCTGTTGTGTTCCGTTCTGTCTGCTGTCTGCTTTGATGCTTGAAATGTGTGAGAAATCGGCTAATCACACATGAGACCTGGCTAATTTGAATATTCCCCCACTGATTGTTTATCAATAGCCTACGAATTGGGAATCAGGAAACATCGTCTTCTCTTTTGTAGGTAGCTCTTCGGCTAATGTTGCTTTAGTATGCAAACAAATTGAGGATTGTAAATGACGCCCCTGGGGTCAAAATTTGTCTTTGATAAGATAAACGAATCGCACAATCACCTTCCTTTATTGGCCCTTTATTTGATATTTTCTTGTCTCCCATCTTAACCTCTTCCCCATTCTGGTATTTGTTTTTCCACCTGAGTACGAGTATTTGCCCAAGCAATTGACAAACAACTTCATTGTTTGTCCAAGCTGAAGCTCGACCCAAAGTCTTACTAAGACATCGGTTGACAGAATGGCGTAATATCACAATAATTAACAGAAAACTTAACAGTTGCTCAAAAGTGAGCAACTCCTCTCTCAGTCGCATCTGACCCTAGCAATTAAGAGCACTACTTTCAGAAATATTGATGTAGTCAAGGTAATCTATACTTATTGCGAAAAGCTTCGGAAAACACAAATTGCCCTTAAACTCTTAAACATTTGCTTCATCTACGGAAACCAGTCGAAATCACAGAGTATACGGAGTCTGGAGTGGAATTTTATTCCCCCTTCTCTTGGAGCTCACATATGTATATACTATAACACTGGGAAAAAAAAGTACTCGTATCACTCTGGAATTTGAGAATAAAGTGTGTCACAAAGGAAAGGGAGTCCAACGATATTATTACTAGTTTTAAAAGAAAAATAATAATGAGATTATCTTCATTCGCGATTCGAAAACTGTTTCGACTTCTCATTTTTTCTTTGAGTGAATTTATATTTATAAGCCTTTCAGCCCTGTTCTTCTTTCTGTCTGTGGGAACATCTGGAATTTGGAGACTGAGAGAGCTGGAGCCTAGGAAATTGCCCAACAAAATTGGCTCTGAGTTGCACACCGAATTCTCTACTAAAGTTCTTTGTGTTGGTGCAGCTGCAAAAGTGAAATCAGCAAATGACAACACTTCGGAAAGAGTAAGTAGAAGCGGGACAGACGTGATTAATGTAAAGTTTTTAACGCGATAAACTGAATATGTATATGTCCAGCTGCACAGGATCAGCCGCGTTTCTCCGATCGTCTGTCAATAATTTATACTATATACGTACTGTCTTACACTGCTATAACATTCTCACATGATATTTTACCATACCCTTCCCGAATACGTGATGTGATCAGATCGAGAGCCCCTCTAGCTGCGTGGGAGGAGGAGAGCAGAGTAAACACTAAACTAAATTGCTTGTCCATAAAGTCTGTTTTTTGGCAAACTGTGCTTGGATTGTTTATCCAATTTATGGCATTATTATACTCGATACTCAAAATGAGTATTGGGGTATATTAGATTTGTGGTAAAAGTGGATGTGTGTAACGTCCAGAAGGAATCGTTTCCGACCCCATAAAGTATATATATTCTTGATCAGCATCAATAGCTGAGTCGATTGAGCTATGTCTGTCTGTCCGTCTGTCCGTCCGTCCGTCTGTCCGTCCGTTCGTCTGTCCATCTGTCCGTCCCCTTCAGCGCCTAGTGCTCAAAGACTATAAGAGCTATAGAAACGATGTTTTGGATCCAGACTTCTGTGATATGTCACTGCTACAAGAAAATTTCAAAACTTTGCTCCGCCCACTTCCGCTCCCACAAAGGGCGAAAATCTGTGGCATCCACAATTTCGACGATACGAGAAAACCAAAAACGCAGAATCGTAGAAGGTGACTATATCTTCTGAACCAGATCGTATAATTATTATAGCCAGAATCAAGAAAACAATTTCATTCTTTCTCGCTCTGTCTCTCTCTAACACACAGGTTTCATGGTCGGTTTTGCCAATTGCAAAATATGAGTTCAAGAGCTAGAGCAACCAAATTTGCTATCCACACTCCTGTGATATCGGACCTTGACCGTTTTGTGTCAAAATTTCGCCACACCCCCTTCCGCCCCCGCAAAAGACGAAAATCTGTGGCATCCAAAAATCTCAGAGACTATTAAGGCTAGAGTAACCAAATTTGGTATCCGCACTTCTGTTAGATCTCACTATAAAACGTGTATCTCAAAATTTCGCCCCACCCCCTTCCGCCCACACAAAGAACGAAAATCTGTTGCATCCACAATATTGCAGATTTGGGAAAACTAAAAACGCAGAATCATAGATAACGACCATATCTATCAGATTGCTGAATCTGGATCAGATCGGATCATTTTTGTAGCCAAAAGCAAGAAATCAATTTGCAGTATCGGGTATAAATGTAGAGTTGCGGTCTCCGCAGCAACTCACAACGTTCCCCCTCGTTTTTTTTATGCATTCTCAGCGTTTTGCTGCACTTAATGAACAACAGGCGATGGTCTGGCCCGAGACGCTTTGTTTACACTTGGCATTAAAACTGGAAAAACAAAGGGAAATAACCAAAAATTCTAGTATGAAGAAAAAAGTACTCGGGTGTGGCAGAAAAAAACTACAATCTTGATCTACATATGAAGTTTTTTTACAGTGAAATATATACTTGACTTGTAGTGAAACGCAGCCCCGAAATTGTCATCATAAAAACTTCGTAATTAAGATGAATGCGTGAGGAGATGGGGCTGGAGCTGAGACCAAGCATGACTTCATGCTGAACCGACTCCGCCTAAAAAGCAACAAAATATAGTTGTATACAAGAAATGTTTAGCTGGCACCGAAATACGGACAGCTCACAAACACATGGACACATGCTTAACTTAACTAAAGTGGATACACACACATGCATCGCATATACATGCTCTATATTGGGTATATACATATGTACTACTCGTACTCGCTGTGCACTTCATAAACAATTGGCTGGCCTACATCATGTACTCGTAGAACACAACAAAAGATTTGAGGGGGTGTGTGTGGAGTGGGAGAATAGGGGGGGATGTCAGTCAGTGCCCCGCACGTTTCGATAATTTCGAATAATTTAATTAAGCCCAGACGAGGCGGCAGTACTGGGACTTTCACGATTCTCCCCGGAACTTGCAAAAGCCCTGAAAATGGCAAGATTTTCAAAAAAAAATTAATTAAAGATCACTTTGATTTAGCACCCCTTTTGGGACTACGCCCTTGTGTCCCGCTAAAAGTAGAAAACGAATAAACAAAAGCTTTGTGGGCGGAGCCAGATCGGCAAACGAATGAATCCAGCCAACGATTTAGGTAGTAGTCGTATATGGGGAGGGAGGGAAACTGAGACCTGGTCGCTCGACTCTCCACATATCGCCTAATCGATGGATTATTTAATTGTAATTGGTAATAAGAAATGCAAATTTAGCTCTCGGTACATGTGTAATGTGGTATGTGAGGACGGAAGCACTCGACGCCAAAAGTCCATGCAAATGAAGCGAGGCTTGGATTACTCCCGAACCCGATTGGGTAAACATGGAACTGGACTCCGTTTACTGCTGTTGCACACTATCTGAGGGGATCGACTGACGGTCAGGCACGATTATTTCGTTTATTTCTTATTTATTTTCTTTTCTTGAAAGAAACAATAGACACTTGAGAAAACGAGCCACCTCCGGCGTTTCCTTTTAGGGCATCAAAAAAGTGATCGTGACCATTGCCGGCCCACATTCGAAAATCGTTTTTCAAAAACTCTCGTAAGTTCTGGCGATGATGTCACAGTTTGAGTGTATATATATAAAGTATATATATTCTTGATCAGCATCAATAGCCGAGTCGATTGAGCCCTGTCTGTCTGTCCGTCCGTCCGTCTGTCCGTTCCCTTCAGCGCCTAGTGCTCAAAAACTATAGGAGCTAGAGCAACGATGGTTTGGATCCAGACTTCTGTGATATGTCACGGCTACAAGAATATTTCAAAACTGCGCCCCGCCCACTTCCGCCCCCACAAAGGACGAAAATCTGTGGCATCCACAATTTTAAAGATACGAGAAAACCAAAAACGCAGAATCGTAGAGGATGACTATATGTTCTAGAGTTCTAGACTATATAGATATTATCAGATTGCTGAATCTGGTTTAGATCAAAAAATTTTTATAGCCAAAAGGAACAAATCAATTTGCAGTGGCTACGCAGCGCCCGACGTCACGCTCAGACTGATTTTCTGTAGAGGCGTCTGCCGGAGGAGAGCCATACTGACTTAGTATCGGGTATAACTGTAGAGTTGCGGTGTCCGCAGCAACTCACAACGTTCCCCCTCGTCTATGATTCTGCGTTTTTAGTTTAGTTTTTTTTTTAGTTTTGCCGCATGGTTTGCATAAATTTCCATTTGGATTTCCATTGCCATTGGAATTCCATTCCACTGCCTCGTTAGCTATCCCCTTAGACCCATCAACTTCTGATTGATTTGATCCGATACGCTACGCTCCTCAGCTTAGCTAAAGATTAATTTATAAAACAAAAGATATAAAAAAGGGTAATAAAAGAGTAACGAACAAGATTAAGAACCATTAACCATAATATGTGCGTAAACAACACACACATTTTGAACCGAATCATATCAAATGCAAAAAAAAACAAAACGAAAACCGAAAACAGAAACCAATTAAAGATAATAAAACTATTATAACGAAAAGAAAAAGAAATGAAAATTCAAGAATGCATAAATCTAACATTTGCAATTACAAAATATTTACTCTGGTACAAAATGGTACATATAGTAAAGATATTCGTTTATACAATATTTACTGTCTATATAACCATTATATACTACTTACTTACTGACAACAAATTATTAAGGGTTTTGTTCAATTTCATTATTCGTATGTTAATAAAAACAATTTCAGACTAACTTAAACTTACAGTCTGCTCTAAGGACGGGTTAAATGCTAGTGCTGTGCTAGTTGATTATTACTCGTACAATAAATACTATAGCTTAGAGCCATCCTGCGTCCCTGGTCACCGGTGAATCAAGCCTTCAGAACAACAAAATCAATCAAACAACAACAATCAATTCAAAAATCAATCAAACAACAAACAAAAATTGAACACTACAGCTAAAAATCTTGTACAGACTTCTACAGCTAAAAATCTTGTACAGGCTGAAATATTCTACATTCTACAGCTGAAAATCTTGTACAGGCTGAAAATATTCTACATTCTACAGCTGATAAATGCTTGCCACGTTCCTCGAAGGTATTGCTGTTCATGTTGTTAAAACATATTGGTTCGTTTCTAAATTCGAAATGTTTTTCAACAGCGCGTAATAAGTTCATTATATCATTTTTAATGATTTCTTTAACTTTATCAGACATTAGGTAGTCGGGCAAGTTGTCTACCGACTTCGGAGCCTCAAAGATACTCTTGTAATTTTCTTTCCTGTATTCCTTGACATACATATTTGACAACAACACATCCTCATGTATATCACTTTTTAGGATAACCTTTTTGAGGTGGGGCAGATCCCACAATATGGGGAATTTTCCACTTACACTTTTGCACGGCATGAAATTTGCCAAGCAGTGGTCGGATCCAACTGCCAACAGTTGACTTGACAAGCCCCCCTCTCAACCTCCCTCAATACTAAATCGAGTCCTTCCTTGACCGCATTCCTGCCTAGTGCAGATTTTTTGGAAACGGGACACAGCCCAGCGATTCGCAAATGCGGCCAATGAGTATGTGTTGTGAGTATATAACAGCCCATCCGATCCGATCAGGATCCGATCTTCATCAGTGAAGATTTGAGACCATTCAGGAGATTGAACAGCACAATGGTCATGAAGAACACAAAGAGCAGGAAGATCAGGTAAGTGTAGACGCTGTCAAACTTTATGTCACCGGCATCAAATTCTGCCGTGAGCATCACAATCGTCTTGATGAGCGCCTCGATGGGCACGGAGAATGTGTTGAAGTGACCATCAGCTGCTGGAGACGGCGCGCAGCATGAGCATGTGCGTCGAAATTGAGAGTACTGGCAGGGAGCCAAACAGCAGGCAGAACTCCACGGACACCAGCAGAATGGTGAAGACGGCCAGTATGCGCTGCGTCTCCTTGTCGTAGCTGGCTTCCATGCAGGTTAGGATCGACAAGCCAATGAGAGCCACCTCCATCAGGTTCGTGATGGACCTGAAGTACAGCAGCGGCGACATGGCAAGCTGAATGACCTCTCGGATCATGAGATACGCAATCCCTATCCAAGAGAACAGGCCGAAGAGGGCAGTCAGGCCCGTGTGGTCGCTTTCGTGGAACTTAAGGAGCGTATGCGTGATAATGGAGGCAGTGAAGAGAGAGTAAAGTAGAAAGTTCAGATAGAAGATCACCGAGAGGCGGTGCCACTTGAGGAAGAGGAAACTCGAGATTAGCGGGTGCTGCAGCAGGTAACGCAGCTCCTTGGAATCGGCGATGTATGCGATTGGAGTCATCTCGTCCTCCAACTGGTGAGGATGGCCAATGCTCCGCTTGTCCGACTGCCCGGTCTGTCGCTAGCGTCTCAGTCGGATCAGCTCCAGCTTAGTGCCTGCCTCAATCTTTCTATTCTTCAGCACATGGTGGAGGGGCGTGAACTCGCCCTGATCCACCAAATTCGGAGAGGCTCCGTACTCGAGCAGCAGCTGAATGCAGGAGCCCACCTGAGAGGCATTCGATCGTCCTGGCGATTGGCCTGGGCACCGCTGTCCAGGGCAGTGTGGAATTCCCGTATGTCCCGATTAGCGAGGGCTGCGCTCAACTGGCCCTGCGGATCGATGAAACCGCAGTTGTTAGAGCTCATTCTGCTGTCTGCAAAGAGTCAAGTGAGAATGGGGAGGATGAGCTATGTCTATGTGGGCTTTCGTTAATCTTATCCAACCCACGCTGCGTATGAGTAACTTCTAATGCCGTTTCTATGAAAATGATGCCAGAGCCCGCATTGTTAGAGCTCTGCTCTGGTCAATGAAGGGAGGTCTGACCCAACAGACGGTTTCTGTACAGACCTTGAAATGGCCGAAACAAAAGCATGAGAGTGGACCGACCCCCGGAACAAACGGTATTTGACAACGCTTCATGCTACGATGATTTTCACACAAATGACTGTCTGTCCACGGAGCTGGCCAGCAGCTGGAGGCAGAGCCACAGTCAGAGTACAGTCACAGCCACATCCGCAGCCGAAAGCTACCCCACAGGTTTTTCGAAAAATAAAAACCAAATCTTCGTTTTGGGGGCAATTAAAGAAAGCGTCTTTAAGTGGTTTTTGTGGTACCCGAACTACAGACTCAATTTGCCCTCCCGTGTAGTTATTAAATTATAACAATCCAACTGAAGACAAGGTAAGACAAGGCCTGAGAAGTACTCAGGGAGTGGCTTGATTGTTCAAAGTGATCTACAAATTTGAATCAAGTTTGGTGTTCGATCTCGCTCGCCTTTTGGTATATCAAAATTTAACGATCATAAAGAATAATCATAAAATAATCGACACATCAATATCAATTAGCAATCAATTGGTTACGCTTTATGCTTTGAATACTGTTCCGAATGGAGCTTTAGATAAAGCCCTGGGCAGTGCTGAAATCTTGCGATTTATAGGCGGCTCTTTTCGTAAATTTCAAGGCGGCTTCTTCTGTGGGATCTGATCCCTCCAGCCGTCAGCTCAACGTCTTCTCCGCTCTGTTGTGTTCTGTTCTGTTCTGTTCCGTTCTGTCTGCTGTCTGCTTTGATGCTTGAAATGTGTGAGAAATCGGCTAATCACACATGAGACCTGGCTAATTTGAATATTCCCCCACTGATTGTTTATCAATAGCCTACGAATTGGGAATCAGGAAACATCGTCTTCTCTTTTGTAGGTAGCTCTTCGGCTAATGTTGCTTTAGTATGCAAACAAATTGAGGATTGTAAATGACGCCCCTGGGGTCAAAATTTGTCGTTGATAAGATAAACGAATCGCACAATCACCTTCCTTTATTGGCCCTTTATTTGATATTTTCTTGTCTCCCATCTTAACCTCTTCCCCATTCTGGTATTTGTTTTTCCACCTGAGTACGAGTATTTGCTCAAGCAATTGACAAACAACTTCATTGTTTGTCCAAGCTGAAGCTCGACCCAAAGTCTTACTAAGACATCGGTTGACAGAATGGCGTAATATCACAATAATTAACAGAAAACTTAACAGCAAACGATTTCAAAAGTGAGCAACTCCTCTCTCAGTCGCATCTGACCCTAGCAATTAAGAGCACTACTTTCAGAAATATTGATGTAGTCAAGGTAATCTATACTTATTGCGAAAAGCTTCGGAAAACACAAATTGCCCTTAAACTCTTAAACATTTGCTTCATCTACGGAAACCAGTCGAAATCACAGAGTATACGGAGTCTGGAGTGGAATTTTATTCCCCCTTCTCTTGGAGCTCACATATGTATATACTATAACACTGGTAAAAAAAAAAAAGTACTCGTATCACTCTGGAATTTGAGAATAAAGTGTGTCACAAAGGAAAGGGAGTCCAACGACATTATTACTAGTTTTAAAAGAAAAATAATAATGAGATTATCTTCATTCGCGATTCGAAAACTGTTTCGACTTCTCATTTTTTCTTTGAGTAAATTTATATTTAAAAACCTTTCAGCCCTGTTCTTCTTTCTGTCTGTGGGAACATCTGGAATTTGGAGACTGAGCGAGCTGGAGCCTAGGAAATTGCCCAACAAAATTGGCTCTGAGTTGCACACCGAATCCTCTACTAAAGTTCTTTGTGTTGGTGCAGCTGCAAAAGTGAAATCAGCAAATGACAACACTTCGGAAAGAGTAAGTAGAAGGGGGACAGACGTGATTAATGTAAAGTTTTTAACGTGATAAACTGAATATGTATATGTCCAGCTGCACAGGATCAGCCGCGTTTCTCCGATCGTCTGTCAATAATTTATACTATATACGTACTGTCTTACACTGCTATAACATTCTCACATGATATTTTACCATACCCTTCCCGAATACGTGATGTGATCAGATCGAGAGACCCTCTAGCTGCGTGGGAGGAGGAGAGCAGAGTAAACACTAAACTAAATTGCTTGTCCATAAAGTCTGTTTTTTGGCAAACTGTGCTTTGATTGTTTATCTCAATCATGGCATTATTATACTCGATACTCAAAATGAGTATTGGGGTATATTAGATTTGTGGTAAAAGTGGATGTGTGTAACGTCCAGAAGGAATCGTTTCCGACCCCATAAAGTATATATATTCTTGATCAGCATCAATAGCTGAGTCGATTGAGCTATGTCTGTCTGTCCGTCTGTCCGTCCGTCCGTCTGTCCGTCCGTTCGTCTGTCCATCTGTCCGTCCCCTTCAGCGCCTAGTGCTCAAAGACTATAAGAGCTATAGAAACGATGTTTTGGATCCAGACTTCTGTGATATGTCACTGCTACAAGAAAATTTCAAAACTTTGCTCCGCCCACTTCCGCTCCCACAAAGGGCGAAAATCTGTGGCATCCACAATTTCGACGATACGAGAAAACCAAAAACGCAGAATCGTAGAAGATGACTATATCTTCTGAACCAGATCGTATAATTATTATAGCCAGAATCAAGAAAACAATTTCATTCTTTCTCGCTCTGTCTCTCTCTAACACACAGGTTTCATGGTCGGTTTTGCCAATTGCAAAATATGAGTTCAAGAGCTAGAGCAACCAAATTTGGTATCCACACTCCTGTGATATCGGACCTTGACCGTTTTGTGTCAAAATTTCGCCACACCCCCTTCCGCCCCCGCAAAAGACGAAAATCTGTGGCATCCAAAAATCTCAGAGACTATTAAGGCTAGAGTAACCAAATTTGGTATCCGCACTTCTGTTAGATCTCACTATAAAACGTATATCTCAGAATTTCGCCCCACCCCCTTCCGCTCCCACAAAGGACGAAAATCTGTTGCATCCCCAATATTGCAGATTCGAGAAAACTAAAAACGCAAAATCATAGATAATGACCATATCTATCAGATTGCTGAATCTGGATCAGATCGGATCATTTTTGTAGCCAAAAGCAAGAAATCAATTTGCAGTATCGGGTATAAATGTAGAGTTGCGGTCTCCGCAGCAACTCACAGCGTTCCCCCTCGTTTTTTTTATGCATTCTCAGCGTTTTGCTGCACTTAATGAACAACAGGCGATGGTCTGGCCCGAGACGCTTTGTTTACACTTGGCATTAAAACTGGAAAAACAAAGGGAAATAACCAAAAATTCTAGTATGAAGAAAAAAGTACTCGGGTGTGGCAGAAAAAAACTACAATCTTGATCTACAAATGAAGTTTTTTTACAGTGAAATATATGTAGGAAACGAAGGAAAGAGAGAGACACGAAGCGGTCGTGTTTTCGTCGTGTCGTCGGGATAGAGCAGTAATCGGCTCTGAGAGAGCCGATAGCAAGAGAGAGAGAGATCAGTCAGTTGTCAGTTCAGCCACGCATCAGACGTACACGCATATAATTAGTCACAAACATACTTGTAAAACTTGGAGCTGTTATAATTTTAAGTCCAACATACTTATCAAATAAATGTTACTCGTTGCCATCAAGCAACTTAAACTACTACAAATTGGGGCTCGTCCGAAAATAAGCCCAAGACAACAACATTTGCAAGTGAGATTTGTGCGTGTATTTGGAAATTTTGGCGAACACGTGACTGGTGACACAAGAGATCGGTCGCGGTGCGAAATTGAATTGCAGTCTGGCCTATAAGTGCGAGAGAGACACTTGTCGAAGAAGGCGCATTAGTGTGAGCAGACATTCAAGAGAGCTGGAGCGACAAAACTACGGCAGACGGCAGCAAACACAGCAAGAATCAAAACCTTCGTTGTTGTTGTTGTGCATTGCGTCTGAGAGGCTAGAGCTACAAGGAGCCAAGCGGCACAGAGACGACAATCTGAGCGCGTTCGTTCCAAAGAGAGCAGAAGCGACAAAACGAAGGCAGACGGCAGCAAACACGGCAAGAATCAAAACCTTCGTTGTTGTTGTTGTGCATTGCGTCTGAGAGGCTAGAGCTACAAGGAGACAAGCGGCACAGAGACGACAATCTGAGCGCGTTCGTTCCAAAGAGAGCAGAAGCGACAAAACTACGGCAGACGGCAGCAAACACAGCAAGAATCAAAACCTTCGTTGTTGTTGTTGTGCATTGCGTCTGAGAGGCTAGAGCTACAAGGAGACAAGCGGCACAGAGACGACAATCTGAGTGCGTTCGTTCCAAAGGAAGCAGAAGCGACAAAACGACGGCAGCAAACAGCAAGAATCAAAGAACATTGATTGTTGTTGTGTTGCACTGCGTCGGACGGAGACTACAACTACAAGAAGAGACAAGCAGCAAGGAGACGACCATTTTGTAACAGCAAAAGCAGCGACGATTCGGGAAGCGACAACGAGTTAACGGCGAACAGCGAGAGCAAGGCAAGGCAACAAAGAGAGGACGGCAACAGCGACATCGACAGGCAAGCGAGATCTGGATGTGGTGGTGTGTGTGCGTCAAATTTGGAGTCTGGAAAGTTCTGCGCAGAAGCGAGAGTTAACAAGGGTAAACCCATAGTGAGGTGAGCGTTAACAGAGAAGCGATCGTTAACAGTGACGACTTTAAAGGCGTTTTCGGAGTCGATGTTAACTGGAAAATTGTTAACAGGCCAGCAGTAATAAGGTTGTTTAAGTTGATTTAATTACATTTTCTTAGATATAAGCTAATATCAATTATTTTGTATTAAAATCGTCACGATGCAAGTTGAAGAGATAATGACACTGAGAGTCGCAGATTTGCGAGAGAAGTTAAGAGAGCTTGCGTTGCAGACGACGGGACGAAAGCGCGATTTGCAAGATAGACTATTAATACATCACGGCTTTCCAGTTGAGAATGAAGAAGAGTCAGAGGATGAGGCCGTAGAAACAGCAGTTGATGATACCGTAGCAGTTCAACCAGGTACGCGACAGGCAGAGTATAAATCTTGGTTTACGCTAAAAGACGTGGAAGGTAGTGTGTCACAATTTTCTGGGTCTAATAACCCCGACATCAATCAATGGATAGAGGAATTAGAAGAATGCGCAGCTACTGTTCAATGGAGTCAATTACAATTATTCATTTATGCCAAGCAGTTGTTAGTTGGTGCAGCAAAATCTTTCGCTCGTAGTTTGCGTGATATTCGTAACTGGAATTCGTTGAAGGCAGCTCTGTTGGATGATTTTAGTGTTAAACTGTCGTCCGTAGAAGTACATAGAATGTTGCAAAAGCGCCAGCAGAAAAAAGGAGAGTCGTTGCATGAGATTTTGTATGCGTTAATGGAGATAGCCAAGCCAATTAAACTAGATGATGAGAGTTTAATCGAATATTTTGTGGATGGTATACCAGACGCTAGGGCAAGTAAGGCAAAGCTGTACCAAGCTAGAAACTTAAAGGAGCTTATCGTAGTACCAGCTCAGTTGGAAAATGAGATTATATCAATAGCACATAAGCAAGGACATTTTTCAGTTAAAAAGACACAAGATATCATTGAAAAGTCGTATTATATTCCGAAGTTAAAAGACAAAGTATGGCGCGTAATAAATATTTGTGTCGAGTGTATCATTGTCAATGAAAAGACAGGAAAACGTGAGGGTTATTTGCAACCAATAGACAAGGGTGATAGGCCGTTACAAACGTATCACATTGATCACGTTGGAGCAATGGAAATGACTAAAAAACAGTACAATTATATACTGGTTGTCGTTGATGGATTTTCTAAGTTTGTTTGGTTATATTCTACACGTAGTACAGGCGTTGAAGAGGTCGTTAAGTGTTTGCAAATTCAGGGGACTAGTTTTGGTAATCCGAACAGAATAGTGACGGATAGGGGTGCAGCGTTTATGTCCAATTTGTTTCGTGAATATTGTGAGAGAGAGAAAATACAGAATTTAATGATTGCCACAGGCGTTCCACGTGGGAATGGTCAAGTCGAAAGGATGCACAAGATAGTGGTGCCTATGTTGTCGAAATTGTGTCAGGGTAATTCCGGTAGTTGGTATAAGCATCTAGGAAAAGTACAGCAAATGATCAACAGTTTTGAGCCGCGAAGTACCAAGGTAACACCTTTCAAGATATTGACTGGGCTAGACATGCGTATAGGAATGGATCCAAAAATAAAAGAAATATTGGAAGAATCACTTATCGAAGAGTTGAACAAGGACCGCGAAAAAATTAGAAAGGAATTAGTTGAAAACATTGCACGGTTACAGCAGGAAAACAAGAAGAGTTTTGACTTAAAAAGGAAACTAGATAGACAGTATGAGGTTAATGAGCTAGTAGCTATCAAGCGTACTCAGTATGGTACTGGATTAAAGCTAAAAGGAAAGTATCTAGGGCCGTATAAGGTGGTAAGGGTAAAGAATCATGGAAGGTACGAAGTCGAGAAGATTGGGGATACTGAGGGTCCCTTTAAGACCTCAACAGTTTCAGAATATATGAAACCTTGGCTAGACCCATCCGAGGCGAATGGTCCGTCAGGACAGCCGAATGTAGGAAACGAAGGAAAGAGAGAGACACGAAGCGGTCGTGTTTTCGTCGTGTCGTCGGGATAGAGCGGTAATCGGCTCTGAGAGAGCCGATAGCAAGAGAGAGAGAGATCAGTCAGTTGTCAGTTCAGCCACGCATCAGACGTACACGCATATAATTAGTCACAAACATACTTGTAAAACTTGGAGCTGTTATAATTTTAAGTCCAACATACTTATCAAATAAATGTTACTCGTTGCCATCAAGCAACTTAAACTACTACATGTATACTTGACTTGTAGTGAAACGCAGCCCCGAAATTGTCATCATAAAAACTTCGTAATTAAGATGAATGCGTGAGGAGATGGGGCGGGAGCTGAGACCAAGCATGACTTCATGCTGAACCGCCTCCGAGTGGCATCCGCAGATAAAAAGCAACAAAATATAGTAGTATACAAGAAATGTTTAGCTGGCACCGAAATACGGACAGCTCACAAACACATGGACACATGCTTAACTTAACTAAAGTGGATACACACACATGCATCGCATATACATGCTCTATATTGGGTATATACATTTGTACTACTCGTACTCGCTGTGCACTTCATAAACAATTGGCTGGCCTACATCATGTACTCGTACAACACACAACAAAAGATTTGAGGGGGGTGTGTGTGGAGTGGGAGAATTGGGGGGGATGTCAGTCAGTGCCCCGCACGTTTCGATAATTTCGAATAATTTAATTAAGCCCAGACGAGGCGGCAGTACTGGGACTTTCACGATTCTCCCCGGAACTTCCAAAAACCCTGAAAATGGCAAGATTTTCAAAAAAAAATTAATTAAAGATCACTTTGATTTAGCACCCCTTTTGGGACTACGCCCTTGTGTCCCGCTAAAAGTAGAAAACGAATAAACAAAAGCTTTGTGGGCGGAGCCAGATCGGCAAACGAATGAATCCAGCCAACGATTTAGGTAGTAGTCGTATATGGGGAGGGAGGGAAACTGAGACCTGGTCGCTCGACTCTCCACATATCGCCTAATCGATGGATTATTTAATTGTAATTGGTAATAAGAAATGCAAATTCAGCTCTCGGTACATGTGTAATGTGGTATGTGAGGACGGAAGCACTCGACGCCAAAAGTCCATGCAAATGAAGCAAGGCTTGGATTACTCCCGAACCCGATTGGGTAAACATGGAACTGGACTCTGTTTACTGCTGTTGCACACTATCTGAGGGGATCGACTGACGGTCAGGCACGATTATTTCGTTTATTTCTTATTTATTTTCTTTTCTTGAAAGAAACAATAGACACTTGAGAAAACGAGCCACCTTCGGCGTTTCCTTTTAGGGCATCAAAAAAGTGATCGTGACCATTGCCGGCCCACATTCGAAAATCGTTTTTCAAAAACTCTCGTTCGTTCTGGCGATGATGTCACAGTTTGAGTGTATATATATAAAGTATATATATTCTTGATCAGCATCAATAGTCGAGTCGATTGAGCCCTGTCTGTCTGTCCGTCCGTCCGTCTGTCCGTCCCCTTAAGCGCCTAATGCTCAAAGTCTATAGGAGCTAGAGCAACGATGGTTTGGATCCAGACTTCTGTGATATGTCACGGCTACAAGAATATTTCAAAACTTCGCCCCGCCCACTTCCGCCCCCACAAAGGACGAAAATCTGTGGCACCCACAATTTTAAAGATTCGAGAAAACCAAAAACGCAGAATCGTAGAGGATGACTATATGTTCTAGAGTTCTAGACTATATAGATATTATCAGATTGCTGAATCTGGTTTAGATCAGATAATTTTTATAGCCAAAAGGAACAAATCAATTTGCAGTGGCTACGCAGCGCCCGACGTCACGCTCAGACTGATTTTCTGTAGAGGCGTTTGCCGGAGGAGAGCCATACTGACTTAGTATCGGGTATAACTGTAGAGTTGCGGTGTCCGCAGCAACTCACAACGTTCCCCCTCGTTTATGATTCTGCGTTTTTAGTTTAGTTTTTTTTTTTATTTTTGCCGCATGGTTTGCATAAATTTCCATTTGGATTTCCATTGCCAGTGCCATTGACTGCCTCGTTAGCTATCCCCTTAGAACCATCAACTTTTGATTGATTTGATCCGATACGCTACGCTCCTCAGCTTAGCTAAAGATTAATTTATAAAACAAAAGATATACAAAAAGGGTAATAAAAGAGTAACGAACAAGATTAAGAACCATTAACCATAATATGTGCGTAAACAACACACACATTTTGAACCGAATCATATCAAATGCAAAAAAAAAAACAAAACGAAAACAGAAAACCAATTAAAGATAATAAAACTATTATAACGAAAAGAAAAAGAAATGAAAATTCAAGAATGCATAAATCTAACATTTGCAATTACAAAATATTTACTCTGGTACAAAATGGTACATATAGTAAAGATATTCGTTTATACAATATTTACTGTCTATATAACCATTATATACTACTTACTTACTGACAACAAATTATTAAGGGTTTTGTTCAATTTCATTATTCGTATGTTAATAAAAACAATTTCAGACTAACCTGAAATTACAGTCTGCTCTGAATACGGGTTAAATGCTAGTGCTGTGCTAGTTGATTATTATTCGTACAATAAATACTATAGCTTAGAGCCATCCTGCGTCCCTGGTCACCGGTGGATCAAGCCTTCAGAACAACAAAATCAATCAAACAACAACAATCAATTCAAAAATCAATCAAACAACAAACAAAAATTGAACACTACAGCTAAAAATCTTGTACAGGCTTCTACAGCTGAAAATCTTGTACAGGCTGAAATATTCTACATTCTACAGCTGAAAATCTTGTACAGGCTGAAAATATTCTACATTCTACAGCTGAAAATACATTAATTATGTATAGTACATGTATAATACATACTAAATAAAATAAATAAAATAAAAAACAAATTATTATTATTTTTGCTATTATTATTAAAATTAATATAATTATACTACATACTACAAAATATTTTCTAACGTCTTATTTAATAATTTAATTTTTTGGTCCATTATTTGGAGAGCCATGAACACTACAGTTGTAGCATAATATACTGGGTTTCTGTTGAAATCTTCTTTAAACGATACTTTCATTATGTTTATAAAAATTGTTGATAAATGCTTGCCACGTTCCTTGAAGGTATTGCTGTTCATGTTGTTAAAACATATTGGTTCGTTTCTAAATTCGAAATGTTTTTCAACAGCGCGTAATAAGTTAATTATTTCATTTTTAATGATTTCTTTAACTTTATCAGACATTAGGTAGTCGGGCAAGTTGTCTACCGACTTCGTAGCCTCAAAGATACTCTTGTAATTTTCTTTCCTGTATTCCTTGACATACATATTTGACAACAACACAACCTTATGTATATCATTTTTTAGGATAACCTTTTTGAGGTGGGGCAGATCCCACAATATGGGGAATTTTCCCCTTACACTTTTGCACGGCATGAAATTTGCCAAGCAGTGGTCGGATCCAACTGCCAACAGTTGACTTGACAAGCCCCCCTCTCAACCTCCCACAATACTAAATCGAGTCCTTCCTTGACCGCATTCCTGCCTATTTATACCCGATACTCAAAATGAGTATTGGGGTATATTAGATTTGTGGTAAAAGTGGATGTGTGTAACGTCCAGAAGGAATCGTTTCCGACCCCATAAAGTATATATATTCTTGATCAGCATCAATAGCCGAGTCGATTGAGCCCTGTCTGTCTGTCCGTCTGTCCGTCCGTCCGTCGGTCCGTCCGTCCGTCCGTCCGTCCGTCCGTCCGTCGCCTTCAGCGCCTAGTGCTCAAAGACTATAAGAGCTAGAGCAACGATGTTTTGGATCCAGACTTCTGTGATATGTCACTGATACAAAAATATTTCAAAACTTCGCCCCGCCCACTTCCGAACCCACAAAGAACGAAAATCTGTGGCATCCACATTTTTAAAGATACGATAAAACAAAAAACGCAGAATCGGTGAGGATGACCATATCTTCTACAGTGCAAAATCTGAACCAGATCGTATAATTATTATAGCCAGAATCAAGAAAACAATTTCATTCTTTCTCGCTCTGTCTCTCTCTAACACACAGGTTTCATGGTCGGTTTTGTCAATTGCAAAATATGAGTTCAAGGATCTCAGAACCTATAAGAGCCAGAGCAACCAAATTTGGTATCGACACTCCTGTGATATCGGACCTTGACCGTTTCGTGTCCAAATTTCGCCAGACCCCCTTCCGCCCCCGCAAAGGGCGAAAATCTGGGGCATCCTTAAATCTCAGAGACTATTAAGGCTAGAGTAACCAAATTTGGTATCCGCACTTCTGTTAGATCTCACTATAAAACGTATATCTCAGAATTTCGCCCCACCCCCTTCCGCCTCCACAAAAGACGAAAATCTGTTGCATCCACAATATTGCACATTCGAGAAAACTAAAAGCGCAGAATCATAGATAATGACCACATCTATCAGATTGCTGAATCTGGATCAGATCGGATCATTTTTGTAGCCAAAAGCAAGAAATCAATTTTCAGTGGCTACGCAGCGCCCGACGTCACGCTCAGACTGATTTTCTGTCTCTCTCGCACGCACTCTTTGTCGTGTGGTTCAATATTAGCGGCGTCTGCCGGAGGAGAGCCATACTGACTTAGTATCGGGTATAACTGTAGAGTTGCGGTGTCCGCAGTAACTCACAACGTTCCACCTCGTTTTTTTTTGGAAACGGGACAAATGTGGAAATACAAATAATGAATTTCATTCCCGTTAATTGGGATTGCAGCGACTGCAAGAATTTTCCATTTATGTACCGGTCCTGACTTAGTATCGGGTATAACTGTAGAGTTGCGGTGTCCGCAGCAACTCACAACGTTCCACCTCGTTTTTTTTTGGAAACGGGACAAATGTGGAAATTCAAATAATGAATTTCATTCCCGTTAATTGGGATTGCAGCGACTGCAAGAATTTTCCATTTATGTACCGGTCCTTTTTTTGCATATTGGTACCACGGCATGTGATACTCATCCATGTAAATGGAACATTCTGAGTCGCTTAGTTTCTGTAAATTTACAGTCATGTTAATGCGTCCATTCATTATGTTTCCTTGCATTTTCAGTTCTTCCAATGCGTCCGTTACCAGATTTTCGGGGGCCTGTACCTTTGTGCAATTCATTGCTCGCTTGAAGGCGACCAATATCGTTGACCAGATCATCGTTACCGACGATACCTGGAGGAAGAAAAGTCCAATGTAATTGCCACAATCTACTCACCTTCAGTGTCGTCGTCGTCAACATCCATAGGCAATGTACTAACCAGCCGGTCCAGCGGTCCACACGGCAGATGTTCCTCTGCCTCTTTGTCCTGATACGGCTCGCACAGAATGAGTTCATTTATGTCCTCATAGAAACACGACAATAGCGACGGCTCCAACAGATTGAGTTCATTTATGTCTTCATCGAAACACGACAATTGCGGCGGCCCGAACATATCTTCCTCTGTGTCCTGATACGGCTCGAACAGATTGAGTTCCTTTATGTCCTCATCGAAACACGACAATTTATTTATTTATTTCTGAATCTATCTTTTTATCCATCTTGGCGCGGTTCTTGGGTTACTCTTATTAACTTATTTCACTCTTTTCTCTATTTTTGTCGATCGTCGAATAACTCGCCTCAGACTTATCGCAGTATAATATCGCATAAAACCTATCGCAGTATCATATCGCAGTATAATATCGCATAAAACTAATTGCAGTATAATATCTCGATCGGTTAGGGTTAATATATGTTGCCTTACAATTATTTTATTTTTATTTTTATACATGTTGAAATCAGGAAACTAGACGCGGAATTATGTGATATTTATCGGTCCGTATCGTATAGCAACAAAATATCTGTAAACGTTCTTCCTTCTTGATCGTCGTATTCGAATAAATGTGTGTTGGCATATCGAGTACATTGGTATTTCTTATAATACTATCGATGAGTAAATACCAAAACCATACATGCCCCGTTATTTAAAACATAAATAAAGAACACAAAATAAGACAAAGATGTACATTAATTTGGGAGGTGTAAGAATTGACGGGGTGGGCAGTGCCCTTGTTAATGTAATATGCGGGATATACTGGGACCACAGCCACAGCTCACGATATTGAAGAGAATATTGACAACATTTCTGACAATATTCACAATATTTCTGATTATACAGTCAATGATATGGAGTGTACTATTTCTGATGAAATATATGATTCGTCTGAGCCAGTGCACCACGTGGAAGAGAAGCAGGAGCAGGAGGTTCGGGAGGATCCGGACTTAAGTAAGTAAATAAATTAAATTTTAGTAAAAATACATATAATAACTTCTTAATTCTCCAGACATGTTTACTGAATACATTCTTAGTACTGAAAGTGGAAAAGACAATTTGAAAACACCGATTTCCCCAAAGGCTTCGCCCCCCCGTGCATGGCTGCAAGTGCAAACTATGCGGCAAAATGATTGGAAGGTTGAGCACCTTGGGAAACCACGTAATGAACCAACATTACACAGCAATAAGAGGTATTGTAACGTGTCATCTACGCACGTCTGTGTATATAAATCCTGCCAGGCTAGCTGTCATTCAGCGAAGGGAAGCACCACGCTTTGGGTTTCCGGCCTCTGCTCTTCGGCTATTGGAGTGATGTTCTTGCCCCCCTCCTGCTGGTGGCCTATACGCATTATACCGCGAATGAAGTAGCGTGTCACGACGAAAATGCTTAACCGGGAGACACTGTTTATCCCTGAATAGAATTGTGGATGTGTGCTGGAAAGGTATCTCAACTCCGCCTCTGGTGTTGTCGAGGTCGTGTCGCCCACCCTACCATGGCCATTCCAAACCGTTCGATTTAATGACGGAATGGCCCCTTTGTCCGGGGCGTCCTACATGGGGAATTTGCCAGCGAAAGCAAAGCGGTAGATTAATACATTATAAAGTTTATTCACTTACTGGCTAAAACACTAACATTACCCGCAAATACCATAATATAATCACCCACATTAAAAGAGTAGCTAAATGAAATATATGTATAAAATTCCTACAAATACTTGGCTATGTGTCATACAAACGATATACTAAATAAGTCCGAAATGGACAAACTAACTTGCTTGCTGACTCCGTAATGTTACGAAACCAATTCGAGTGGGCACTTCTCCCTCTCACTCACCGACCGGCCCTAGTTCCCTTGTTTCAAGTTGTATTTATTAATAATAGAATTTAAATCCACTCATACCTTTTCTCCAGTTTATGGCTCCATCGGCGAAAGCGCTTTCCTCGATGAATACCTAAAGCTGCTGTGGTGGAAGAACACTTAAATGGGCACAAGGTTGGGGGAAATCATATTTGCAGATCGGCGAGAGTCACGAGAAGCCACTACCGGAATCAAATCTAAATCTCTCCTAATTAACTCCGCACAGAAATCATAATTAATTACACATTTACAAACACGAATACAATTACTCCGTCAATCCGTTGCTTCCTCTTTTTTTTCTATTCTCTTTCTCCCGACGGTTATCTATGTTTCCTTTCCACCTCCTGGGCGAACGGGAACAGCTCAAATTCTTTCCCCTGCTTCTGCAGGTGAAAGGTACGCGAAAGCAAAGAAAAAGGCCAAACGGCCAATCTCCGACGGTGCTAGATTAACACTTTCTCTCCGCCGATCTGCTCGCGACCAAGGGACGGGCCCTCCTTATCTGCCGCGTCGCGCTCGACTACTAAAGTGCCGACGCCAACGCCTCGGGAAGCTAGCCGCTTGGGGGGACCGAGCGTTCCCCAAATGTCTTCTCCCTCTGCTTCCACGCTCGCTTCTCCGATGGCTGAGCGCTTTCCAGATAATCCCAAAGGTTTAAACGCCACTTTGTTAGGCTTGCGGCTGTTGTTGTTTGCTGGCTGGCTTCCTTGGACGATCGAATCCGCACTGATTAACTCGATTTACTAAGCGCCAAGACTACAAATGGGACAACTCTTTATTCTCCTTTAGCCCTTCTCTTCTCTTCCCGCAGCACTTACCCCAACCGGACTCAGCGCTATACGGCTTCTGACGACTGAATAGCCCACTCGCCTTCAACCAAGAATCTCGCAGTCGAATCTTGGATTTAGATATTTAGATTCCCTAGAGTTTTTCTCTTCACTAAATTCTTGGTTTTCCTTTCCGTCGGACCGATACGCAACCGACTCAATTGACTTTCACGAGGGAATAGCCGATAGGGACGCCAACGTTCTGGCGGCAAATCCTCTAACAGGTCCCTGGATGCATTTTCAACAGAGATAGCCTGACGTTTTGACCTGTTACCGTCTTTTTGGTTTTCCCTTGACCTGTCGTTCGCCTGCCACTCTGAGCACTAGATGGCGCAACAAAAAACTCAGCATTCCCTGCTACAAGCGCTACAAAAGCCCCCCGAAAGATCAGGCTTGGGGGTTACACTCCCAAGAATGATAACAGGACAGCTTGAAGCAGTTGGTTTACTGACGAAGATCTTTCGCGTGAAACCGTCCTACGTAACGACCCTGCAAATCCTCTAACTCATAGTAGGCCTGCCCTATCTTCTTTTTGACCCTGGCCTTCAGAAAGGCCGGACCCAACTTCGCGCTGTACCCTGACTGAAAATTGCTCTGCCTGAAATTTCTTCGGAACACCTCCTGGCCGACATTGTAGGATATGTCTCTCGACCGTAAGTTATACTGCCGTCCATTCTTATCGTTCTGTTTTTTCATGACTTCTAGAGCCTTGCTTCGAACCAAGTCTAATGAATCCTCCCGCGAGAAAACTGCTGACCTGTCGTCCATCACCCGCAATGCTCTCAGAAGCTTGTATGTTGCCCCGGAAGTGATGAAATGCTGTCCGAACACCATATAATAAGGAGTTGCATTCAGACTTGCATGCACCGCCGAACGCAATGCGCAGCAAATGCTGCTGAGGTGCTCGTCCCAGTCCTTCTGATCCTCGCGCACATAAGATCGGATTGCTGCAATCACCGAGCGATTTACACGTTCGGAAGCATTAGCTTGGGGTGCGTACAGGGCCGTGAGAGTGTGCGAAACTTTATATTCCCGGAGTAGCTTTTGGAATGCCTCAGACTTAAATTGTGTGCCATTGTCGGATACTATTGTCTCCGGAACCCCGAAAGCATGAAAAAGATCTTGCTGCATGTATTTGCCTCCCACGTCCGCGGTCAACTTCTTCACTGCCTTATGAAACACATATTTAGAATAGTGATCGAGGACGATAAAGATGCCTATATGTCCACTTCTTGAACGGGGATATGGCCCCAGGAAATCTACATATAATTTCTGGAAGAAACGTTGTGACTCGGGCGCAATTCCAATCTTCGGTCTCTGGATTGTATTGGGGGCCTTGGTAGTCTTGCAGACATCACAAGCCTGGATATACTTCTTCTCATCGGCAACCAAACCAGGCCAGTAATAATACCGCCGTACCCTTTCTAGGGTTTTGTGAATGCCTCCATGGGAAGCCAGTGGATTGTCGTGCGCGTTACGCAAAACGTCAACCACTAACCCTTGAGGAATCCAGAGTTTCCAAATGAACACATCATGTAGCACCTCTCCTGTTGCGTGATCTGACCTACGATACAACAAGTTATCTACAATTTTGAGATCTGGCAACTTATCAATATTGGCCCTAACCCTTTCTACGATCTCCACGTAATATTCTGCCTTGAATTCTGGCGATTCCAAATCCACCAACAACCCATTGCTCGCGTCTAGAGTCGCCACTTCCTCCTCATTTACGCGAGAAAGAGCATCCGGAACCACATTAAGCCTGCCGCTACGATGCTCGATTTTAAACGAGAAACTCTGCAGCTTTAATGCCCATCGGGCTAGACGTGAGTGTAAGTCAGTTTGTGACATGAGCCACTTTAAAGAGGCGTGATCAGTGATTACAGTAAATTCATGCCCCTCGATATAAGCTCTGAACCTATTTATGCAAACTATTGCGGCCAGACATTCTTGTTCGGTGACCGAATAATTCTTTTTGGCTTTGTTGAGTTTTTTCGATACAAACGCAATCGGATATTCGTGCCCCTCCGGCGTCTTCTGCACCAGCACTCCCCCAACGCCTGTCTTGCTAGCGTCGCAGTGAACATAGAATGGTTTGCTAAAATCAGGACTACGCAAAACTGGCGCTGAGCAAAGCATCTCCTTCAACTTTTCAAAAGCCTCCTGACCCTCTGGAGTCATTGAAAATTTCTGTCTGGGTTTGAGCAAGTCCGTGAGAGGCGCGGCCACCGATGCGAAGTTGCTTATAAACTTCCTGTACCAGCCTACCATACCTAGGAAGCGACGCAGAGACTTTAAGGATTTTGGCAAAGGAAAATCGGACATGGCCGAAATCTTATCCGGATCTGTACGAATCACCCCTTCGCCTACTATATGCCCCAAATACCGCACTGACTTCATGCAAAACTTGCTTTTCTCCACATTCAGCGTTAACCCTGCCGCTTTAATGTAACTTGCCACTTCACTCAACACCCTTCGATGTGACTCAAAACTGTCCGACACAATCAAAAGGTCGTCCAGGTACACAAAAACTTCATTTCTTAAACTGGCCGGAATTACCTTGTCCATCAGCCTTGTCATGGTCTGCGAAGCATTAGTGAGACCAAAAGGCATTACCTTATACTGGTAGAGAGGTTTCCCCGGAACCGTGAACGCTGTTTTATCGCGTGAGCTCGGCTCTAAGGGAACTTGCCAATAGGCATCCTTAAGATCCAGGCTCGAAATAAACAACGCCTTAGGAAGACGTCCTAGAATCCCATCAATTTGTGGTAACGGATACGCGTCTTTTTTGGTCACCGCGTTAACTTTCCTACTATCTAAACATAGCCTCACCTTTCCTGGCTTCTGCACCAATACTACCGGTGATGACCACGCACTATCGGATTCCTCTATCACCCCTAAGCTGAGCATCCGATCTATCTCCGCATATAACAATTTCTCTACCGCAGGAGATACAGGGAAGTGTCTCTGCTTCACGGCTTTTGCATCACCTACATCAATTGAATGCGAAAGCAGAGCCGTCTTTCCTAGACCGGAAACGGAAAACGAAGGAAATAAATTGATGGTCGCTTGCAACTGGTCCATTTCCCCTCGGCTGAGGTTCTGCGGTTCATGAACTATCTCTGCCAGCGACATGCTGGGTGGTAATAAATCGAAACTTGACCAAAAGTCGATCCCTAAATACAAGTCCTGGCTGAGCGATGGAATAATGTGCAGCTCAAGGTCCTTCACTGCACCCTTATACTGCACCGGTGTCCGCAGTCGTCCCACTACCTCTTGCCTCCGTCCATCCGCAGTGGAAGCATTTACAACTCCTCTCTTAAAAGGAATTCGGCTTTGGATTACGCGTTCTGCTAACTTTCCGCCTATAACACTCATAGCTGCTCCGGTGTCCAATAGACCAAGGACCGTTTGATCCAACAAGCGAACTTCCGCATATGGACGCTTGTCCTTCTGCTTGTAACGAATGCAATTTATCGCTTTCGCCGCCTGCCGGAACGCTCTCATCCTTCTTGCACTCCTTGTGAGGGACTTATTACTGGGTTGGTCGTTGGTGAAAAGCGAATGGGATCTGGCATGGACTAGTTGTGGCCAGACTAAAGCTTGGTGTATGTCGGATTCTGATTTCTCAGACGGAAGCTGGGCGGTAGTTTTAAGTATCCCTACTGGGATTTCGCCTCTGCACTCGACTGCTTGCGCTGAACACTGACCGGCTGGCGAGGCTGGGTGTTCACTTTGCCGTTTTTTTGGCATTTGCTACGGTCCCATCTCATCGATCCGGAAGTCTTGTGGTAACGCCAATAAAAATCTCTGGCCTTTCCGTCAAAAAGCAGACTGGCGTTACTGCACAGAACTGGAAAATTTCCTTCGAGAGTCTGATGCGTCAAAGCCTCTACCCTATAGAGAAAATTATTAATGCTCAATCCTTCTTGGGTACCATTAAAACGTAATTTCCAACTATTGAGGATATGGGCGACTTTGTCCGGTCGCTGACTCAGATCTGAGACTGCACTGCTTGGACGGTCGTAGCTCGGAAACTGCGCTGAATACTGACTATTCAGTCCCTGTCGGAATGTTTCCTCCCCTTCTCTGTCCCTATTTTGTTGGACCGGATTATCCGCTTCCCCACGTCTATTCCCTTGAGGAATGCTATTGCCAGTCTCTTGGAAATGTGCTGCTATGCTGGACTGAATGATTTGAGCCATTTTGTCCGTGAGCTGGGCTACCACCTCGTTTTGCATCGTGCTGATGGCCTGTGTAACCATGCTACTAACTCTTTCAGCGGTTATGGCTGCTGCATCGTTTTGCTTGGCCTGGGACCTGGTATTATGAGGAGTACTTCTATCGACGCATAGCGTCTTGCATGTGGGACAGGTAGTATGGGTCTTGACATGTGACTCAATACAAGTTTTGTGAAACTCGTGGCTGCACTTTGTTTTCAATGTAGGAGCCGAAGCCAAAGTTTTCCCACACAACTGGCATTTTGGCGCCGGAGCCGGTTCAGGCTCGTTATCGGGGTTCTCCATTGTAAAAAAAATAAATTAAACTTAATTGCTAACTGTCCTGACAAAAATATGTCCCACAAAAACTACACGACAAAACCTAAACACTTACTTATCAAACGCAGACAAAACCAAAGTTAAAAATGTGTTAATAGTAAAACTAAATTAAGTATTCTAGTTAAAAGTCAGATAACTTATGCTAGCAAACCTAAGATGACCTAAAAATTCAAAAATAATAAGTAATTGTACGTGAACTCAAATTGCAAAGAGAACTGATTCCTCGTGTTATAATTCATAGCTTCCTACGTTGCCAACTTAGGGTCAATGGCCCAGCAAACGGCACAGCTGTTCTCAAGTCTCGCTTCCCTTGTACAGCGAGAGAGCTAGCAAATCAACAGCCCTACCAAATAACACACATGGAATGTAAACCACAAGAATAGAACGCAAAGAATATGATACGATAAAATAAAGTCATAAAAATGTTTGCCTTACGCATAGCTAATCCCCATGCGAAACGGACCCTATGCTAATTGAGACCCCAATTCCTAAGCACAAAAGAAAATGAAAAGAATGTGTACGCGCGCAGACGCCTTGCACTTGTCGCTGTCTAATCAAAACCAACAACAACTGCAGGCGCGAGCCGTGGCCAGCTGCTTTGATTCGCGCCGCTGTCGTCCAAACATCTTGGCTCGGCACTCTACACTTGCAATGAGCATGCTGCTTCTGATTTCACTCGTGGCCAACGGAATTCTATAATCAAGATTAATCCGAGTATGTCCAACGCGCTAAAGCTCATCAGCAGCAATGGCTAAGCCTTCCGCACAGTCCTTCAGCCGTGGGCAGGGTTCCGTAAGTAAACGAGATTCCCTCTGCAGTCCTATGCGCCCGAAAGACCATGTTTAAGACTCCTGCCTCAGAAAAAGTAGGGTATTATTAAGATCGATGCACTTTTCGAAACGCTCCTCAGACGTGGCCGGATGAAAAGTCAAAACTTCTGCTTCCGTTTTCCGAATCGTCTGACAAGCCCTCTACTTGGTGTTGAGAGAAACAATTTTGGTCAATGCCGTCTATGCTGAATCGGGAAGTTTTAAAGACAAAAAAAAAGGATGTCACAGTGTTGATGGTGTCACACCTGAAAAGGTGTGGCTACACGTTGGGCGCCAATTTTTAGTTATAATACTATATCTATGATTCATAAATGTAACGTGTCATCTACGCACGTCTGTGTATATAAATCCTGCCAGGCTAGCTGTCATTCAGCGAAGGTAAGCACACGCTTTGGGTTTCCGGCCTCTGCTCGTCGGCTATTGGAGTGATGTTCTTGCCCCCCTCCTGCTGGTGGCCTATACGCATTATACCGCGAATGAAGTAGCGTGTCACGACGAAAATGCTTAACCGGGAGACACTGTTTATCCCTGAATAGAATTGTGGATGTGTGCTGGAAAGGTATCTCAACTCCGCCTCTGGTGTTGTCGAGGTCGTGTCGCCCACCCTACCATGGCCATTCCAAACCGTTCGATTTAATGACGGAATGGCCCCTTTGTCCGGGGCGTCCTACATGGGGAATTTGCCAGCGAAAGCAAAGCGGTAGATTAATACATTATAAAGTTTATTCACTTACTGGCTAAAACACTAACATTACCCGCAAATACCATAATATAATCACCCACATTAAAAGAGTAGCTAAATGAAATATATGTATAAAATTCCTACAAATACTTGGCTATGTGTCATACAAACGATATACTAAATAAGTCCGAAATGGACAAACTAACTTGCTTGCTGACTCCGTAATGCTACGAAACCAATTCGGTTGGGCACTTCTCCCTCTCACTCACCGACCGGCCCTAGTTCCCTTGTTTCAAGTTGTATTTATTAATAATAGAATTTAAGTCCACTCATACCTTTTCTCCAGTTTATGGCTCCATCGGCGAAAGCGCTTTCCTCGATGAATACCTAAAGCTGCTGTGGTGGAAGAACACTTAAATGGGCACAAGGTTGGGGGAAATCATATTTGCAGATCGGCGAGAGTCACGAGAAGCCACTACCGGAATCAAATCTAAATCTCTCCTAATTAACTCCGCACAGAAATCATAATTAATTACACATTTACAAACACGAATACAATTACTCCGTCAATCCGTTGCTTCCTCTTTTTTTTCTATTCTCTTTCTCCCGACGGTTATCTATGTTTCCTTTCCACCTCCTGGGCGAACGGGAACAGCTCAAATTCTTTCCCCTGCTTCTGCAGGTGAAAGGTACGCGAAAGCAAAGAAAAAGGCCAAACGGCCAATCTCCGACGGTGCTAGATTAACACTTTCTCTCCGCCGATCTGCTCGCGACCAAGGGACGGGCCCTCCTTATCTGCCGCGTCGCGCTCGACTACTAAAGTGCCGACGCCAACGCCTCGGGAAGCTAGCCGCTTGGGGGGACCGAGCGTTCCCCAAATGTCTTCTCCCTCTGCTTCCCCGCTCGCTTCTCCGATGGCTGAGCGCTTTCCAGATAATCCCAAAGGTTTAAACGCCACTTTGTTAGGCTTGCGGCTGTTGTTGTTTGCTGGCTGGCTTCCTTGGACGATCGAATCCGCACTGATTAACTCGATTTACTAAGCGCCAAGACTACAAATGGGACAACTCTTTATTCTCCTTTAGCCCTTCTCTTCTCTTCCCGCAGCACTTACCCCAACCGGACTCAGCGCTATACGGCTTCTGACGACTGAATAGCACACTCGCCTTCAACCAAGAATCTCGCAGTCGAATCTTGGATTTAGATATTTAGATTCCCTAGAGTTTTTCTCTTCACTAAATTCTTGGTTTTCCTTTCCGTCGGACCGATACGCAACCGACTCAATTGACTTTCACGAGGGAATAGCCGATAGGGACGCCAACGTTCTGGCGGCAAATCCTCTAACAGGTCCCTGGATGCATTTTCAACAGAGATAGCCTGACGTTTTGACCTGTTACCGTCTTTTTGGTTTTCCCTTGACCTGTCGTTCGCCTGCCACTCTGAGCACTAGATGGCGCCACAAAAAACTCAGCATTCCCTGCTACAAGCGCTACAGTATGGTTTCAAGGAATTCGAAGACAATGCAAAAAATTGCTGCCGTTTTTAAGGAAAAAAAAAGTGACCATGTTAAGACTATCAGAGGAAACTGGGGTGCCGGCAGAGTATTTGAGGGCGATGACTATAAAAAAATTGGGTGCCGCTTGTGGGCCGCCAAGACGGATGCAGAGAAGCTGAAGGACATCAACCAATAACTGTTTCGATTTTTAATTTTAATATTTGATTTGGCTTGAGTAGACTGATCCAGAGAAGCTGAAGGACATCAACCAATAACTGTTTCGTTTTTTAATTTTAATATTTGATTTGAGTAGAAAAACTCGCCTGTTATTCGTAAATGTAACGACTGAAAATAAACTTATTGACAAAAAAGGGAGGAGAATTTATATTGCGTGGGCGCCTTTGGGCCAAGAAATCATCAAAGTTATTCACGTCGCACAGTTTGAGAAAAAACTGGACTGGAGTGGAGTCGACTGGAGGGACTGCAATGACACTTGCCGGCTGGCGGCCTCTTGGAAATTTTAAGCCTCGTTAAGCTTCTGGTCAACCGCCTGGCTGGTCTGCTTGAGCGCTCCATCGAATGGATTAACCTTCGCTCGGGATATACTGGATGCCCTTTTGGATTACAGGACTACTCTCTTTAGCGCCTTTGAATGGATAAACAAAGTGCATGTCCTACATGGATTACAGCCGTATAGCGCATCATAAAAGGTAAGAAATCAAGCCACAAATTGAATGCCGAACACAGCAAATGCTTAACCCATGACACCACCAAAAGGGGGAGAGGGAGTAGAGGGGGATGAGTGCCCCCTATTAATCCTTAGTGCTTCCTGTGATTTTATGTAAATTTGTACACGGGGAACAGAGGACTCCAAAGAGACCTCTTGAGCAGCAATTCAATGTACAAATGACAGGTTGGCTGTGACACAAAACAGCAGCTTAAGGAAGATGTAAAGTCAAGCAAAAATATACCTCCCCCCCCCCACCCACCCTCCGCAACTCTCCTTAACCCTTAACTCCTTAATCCCAGAATGGTAGCCAACATTTCGGCCACACCAAGGAGTATGGTGGCATGGTATTTATCGCAAGTCCTATCCCAAACCAACAAAGCCGAAAAACTATTGCAAGTCGCTGCTCTGCCCAGGGAAAGTACGTCACCTGACCTGTGATTCGAAACACAACATCGAAGTGGGCCCTGAACTATCACTTGGAGCCGTTTAGAACTGCCTCTGGAAATCATTCAGTACGAATATCTGGAGAGAGCGGCACAACACAGAGAACGGCAGCAAATATCGAAAGCACAGGGAACATAAAGTAAATAAAAATACAAATACAAAACAAAGCCCATGAACGAATATTTCCTCACAGGTGCTGGAATAAGATGAACCCAACTATTAACAATCCACGTTCCCCATTCACCCGCTCGCGGGGTATTTTCGGATCCATGGGATCCTTCGTCTTTACCGACCAGCAGCAGCAGCAGCAGCCGGGGCTGCAGGTCCCTCCGAAGGTTCCGCCGACAAGAATGGACTCAATGCGATGCCCTTCCTAGCCCAAATCCACACCAGTCCTCTGCTGTCCCGCCCAATGGGTCCAATAGGTCACGCTCACCCCCCCACCTTCCCTCCGATGGGGATTCAGATGGGTGAGCGGCAGCAGCCCAGACTCCCCTTCCCCCCAGGACATAACTTACGCCCGGCTCCCCTGCAGATTCAATGCTGTGCCACAGATGGCTTCGATGGGACCACCGCCCGTGTTGAGCTCCTCTGGACAGGCGGCGCTTCTCCGGACAGCCGCGGAGACTACTACGACGACCCCCACGAAGAGTACTCCGACTGCCGCTACGAGGGCGACTACGAGGGCGACCACTCGATGCCCACCGAGGAGGACCAAGAGGAGGAGTCGTGCTCCTATCAGAGCCAGACCTGTCAGAGCCAGAGCGAGTTCAGCTCGATAGAGCGCACCGAGTCGGACTCGGAGTGGGAGGAGCTCTCCGACGGCCCTTCCCCCAGGGTTTCCCCGCTGGAGTCCCTCGGCGCAGTCGTGCTCTCCACAATGCAGCCGGAGCACCGTCAGCGCATGGTGGCCTTGTACCACCTCGTCTTGAAGACCGCTGTGGTCAAGGTCGTGCTGCTGGTGCTGCAACTGCTGTGCTGCGCGGTGTTCTGGCTGGTCGAGAAGACCGTGGGCTTCAACGAAACCGTCGGCTCGAAGCGCCACCGATTGTGGAACAGCAAGTTCAAGCTGCGCACCATCCAGCGCCAGTTGCTGTGGCGCATGGCCAATGCCCGGGGCGACGAGACGCTCGTCTTCTTTGCCGTGCTCATGACCACGCCCTGGCTGTTCTCCCTCAGCCTCCTGGGATTCATCCTGTCCCTGGAGGCGCTCCTGAAGAAGACCGTTGAGCAGCTGGTGTTCCAGATACGCCTGCACCTCGTGCTCTAGGGGCAGCCATCAAGCAGAAAGCAGCAAGCAGTATCCAATCACACACTGACAGAAGACACACGGCCACACGCCCGACACTCCACCCCTCCCCTCAGAGATTTTTGCACTTCCATTTGGGCATCTATTTTCGTTGATGCTGGCATCGCAATACACGGAATCGTCTCTCCGTTTTTGGCCGCAATGAAAATAGATACCGAAATATTCGAAATTCAAAGTCAATTCCCACGAGAGAGAGCGAGACAGGCCTTCTTTTTTTGGTTTACGGCCTTTCTTTCTTCTGCCTTTGGCATCGCCCACTCCACTCTCTTTATTTTTCTTGCATTAAATTGGCAATAATATGAACTCGCCTTCTCTTTCTGCTTAGTAGTATTCCCCTGTCGCCGATAGCCCGCATCCTCTGCGTTCCAGAATCTGCGGAAGTTTCCAGCGGGGGCTACTGGCGTGCATCAGCCGTCGAGTAGATTGAATGGGAACGCTGCCAGCATATATGTACTATGTGTGTGTGTGCCCAACTAACGCAGTCAATTGCGTTCTAGAATGAAATATTAATTCATTGGATACGCACACACAGATCCCCCTTCATCGCTCTCTGTTTCCCTCGGAGGGTGGCAGGGTACTGGGTGTCTACGCTGCTCGGCGCTGGCCTGTATCTAATCGCGCCTGCCTTGCTGTGTACCCACTGTAGATGCATATGTACATATAGTTGTTAATCAATGTCCGTTGATTGTCGCATCGTTGCCTGGAAAGGGAATCCCCCTAATATTAAAGCTGGGATCCTATGCCAGAGCAGAACGCAATACTTTTCATATCCCACCTTGGGTTTCCTTAACCAATCCCATAACTTTCGACATTGACAATGAGCCTTCATCAGCATTCGTTCGCTCACAGTCATTATCATAATGATGATGATAATGATAATAATGTGCATGTGTGTGGTGTGTGACTCTCGTTTAGGACCTGAGTCCAAAGTGCAATGCACTGCAGAAAAATCAACACGAGCTGATTCAAGGGGTAAAGATATGTATCTTTGGCACACCGAAGTGCCGACACTCTTTCAATTCAAGCTTGTTCACAGCCCAGCGATTCGCAAATGCGGCCAATGAGTATGTGTTGTGAGTATATAACAGCCCATCCGATACGATCAGGCGATTCATCAGTGAAGATTTTCTCTCCTTTCGCTTTTCTGCCTAGTGGGGTCCCAAGTGTGGGAAAAGCCACGAGGGCGTGAAACTCAAGAAAAGCATGAAGAAAATTACGATTGAACCGGTGACTAGCTCATGGTCTTCCTCGAGCGAACCGACTGCCTTTGTTCAACTGGGACGATGAGGTCTGAGCGTGTCCATCTCGGCCAGTGAGAACTTGCTCGTAGCGGGTCAGCAGATTGGTGCGGACAATGGCGCCGTTCAGTTCCGCCTGGGCCTTGATGGCCTGTGGGAAAAGAGAGGGGAGAAAACAGTTGGATAAAGCCGAGGAAGAAAAGGAAATATAAACCCCCCTGAGTATCGCTGACAGCCAGACCATTCAGGAGATTGAACAGCACAATGGTCATGAAGAACACAAAGAGCAGGAAGATCAGGTAAGTGTAGACGCTGTCAAACTTTATGTCACCGGCATCAAATTCTCCCGTGAGCATCACAAGCAGGTAACGCAGCTCCTTGGAATCGGCGATGTATGCGATTGGAGTCATCTCGTCTTCCAACTGGTGAGGATGGCCAATGCTCCGCTTGTCCGACTGCCCGGTCTGTCGCTAGCGTCTCAGTCGGATCAGCTCCAGCTTAGTGCCTGCCTCAATCTTTCTATTCTTCAGCACATGGTGGAGGGGCGTGAATTCGCCCTGATCCACCAAATTCGGAGAGGCTCCGTACTCGAGCAGCAGCTGAATGCAGGAGCCCACCTGAGAGGCATTCGATCGTCCTGGCGATTGGCCTGGGCACCGCTGTCCAGGGCAGTGTGGAATTCCCGTATGTCCCGATTAGCGAGGGCTGCGCTCAACTGGCCCTGCGGATCGATGAAACCGCAGTTGTTAGAGATCGTTCTGCTGTCTGCAAAGAGTCAAGTGAGAATGGGGAGGATGAGCTATGTCTATGTGGTGTAACGCACCAGCTTCTAGGTTCGCTTGAGTTTGCTGGGCTCGCTCAGCGGTCGGCCGATTCGTCGCAACGTATTTTTATTGTTGCCCCCAACGACAAATGAAAAGACCTTCCTTTTCTTTAATCGAATTTCTCTTTATTCGTAATTATATTAGGACTTAGGGCTAGATGCTACAATTCAGCTTATCTATGGATCTCCACCACGCGTGGGCTCTCGTCGGGTGTGGCAGCGTTTAGGCTAATGATTGGGGCAGTTTGACCTCAGCTATTGCTTTGGCCCGCAACGCAAATCCGCACTCTACGTCTCGCACTCCCCTCGTAGCTTCCGCCAGCAACTGTGGATCACCTCTTAACTTAGACTCACTCTGGGGGCAGGCGGTGCCTGTCTTCCTGTTGCTATTCACTTCACTGCACTTCTTCGACCCGTACCGGGTATCACTCTTACGTTTCGGCGGGGTTTCAACGTGCGCGCGCGATCACTTCTCCACGGAAAAAGAGCCCCGCTTCGTTGCCGCAGCCTCCTTTTATAGCCCCTTGACGGGCCCCGGCTCGGCGTTGGTACTTTTCCATCGCCGTCTCCTGGTTTCCACGGCCTTCGTAACGGGGCCTGGCCGGTGGCGTGATCCCATGCCCACATTTGGTCATGCGTCGGATCGCTGCCGGCCCGATCCCGCCGTCTCCTCTGCCTCTCGCGTTTCTCTCGCTCCGAGAGCGGGACACTTCTCCTCTCGGGGCCCTTGGCCTCTTCGCCGCATCCGGATATCCGTGGGTATCTGGGCTGACCTTCGCCTTATCCAGCCAGCCATCAGCCTTTACCTTTACATCAGTGCTTACCCCATTCAAACGGCCCTATTTTACGCGCGCTCCTTACTGCATCTGGGATCACGGGCGCCCTGGCGCCCTCTGGCGCCTTTGCTCGGACGGCGCTGCCAGCCCTTGCAATTTTCTGGCTGGGGCCGAATCCCCGCCTATCGATAAGGTGTAGGGGCGTTTAGGCGGTCCACTCGATATCTCTCCCCAGTAAGTATTCCACTTTTCTCTTTTTCGTCTTCTCCTTATTCATTTTCTTCCCGCGTGTTTCGCCCTTGTTTTTTCCTTTTTTTTTTTTTCTCTTTTGCTCTTTTTTTCCTTTCCCCTTTTTTTTTCCTTACTTTTGTTCGCGGAACACCTCCGTGCGTGTGGCCGACATCGCAATGCGGTACCGGGTACCCCGCTCGCGCACCAGCTTCTTCACCATCCTACCCACGAGGCGAATCTGGGTCTGCGCGCGGACTACCGCCGCCGGCCACTCCTCCCGCGGGATCGCCGTCCAGTGGACCGTGGCTGCCGGTGCCGAGCTCTGCCGTTGCAGGGCCGGTCGCTTCGGTCCTGCACAGGGCTCCGGGCAGGAGGCCTGCCGCTTCAGAGCCGGGCGCTCGGCCGCCGTCGACCTCTCCGGTGCGGGCCACACCCACGGTCCGCGCTCGCACGCCACGAGTTCCACCTCCGTCGGTGCTGTCGCCGCCGTCGCTGCTGCCTCGGCCGTTGCTGTCTGGACCGCCGTCGACGTTTCCGCGGTCTGCGTCCCTGCTGCCGCCGTCGCCGCCTATGCCGCTGCCTCGGCCGTCGCTGTCTGGACCGCCGTCGTCGTTTCCGCGGTCTGCGTCCCGGCTGCCGTCGTCACCGCCTCTGCCGTTCGCGTCGCCGCCTCCGCCGTCGCCGTGTCTGCCGCTACTTCGGCCGTCGCCGTCTGGACCGCCGTCGCCGTCTGGGCCGCCGTCGCCATTTCCGCGGCCTGCGTCTCTGCTGTCACCTTCGCCGCTTCTGCAGTCCGCGTCGCTGCCTCCGCCGTCGCCGTGTCTGCCGCTGCTTCGGCCTTCGCCGTGTCTGCCGCTGCTTCGGCCGTCGCCGTCTGGACCGCCGTCGCCGTCTGGGCCGCCACCGCCATTTCCGCGGCCTGCGTCTCTGCTGTCACCTTCGCCGCTTCTGCAGTCCGCGTCGCTGCCTCCGCCGTCGCCATTGCTGCCGCTGAGGTCGTGGGGGCGGGTCCGGGGTCCCTCCTCCGCGGGTCCCTGTTGTTGCTGCCGCGTGGACTCTCCTCCCACACCCGGGCGCCGGCCTCTGGCTGGGCTTCGCTCGGGGCGGGCCCCGAGGCCCACGTGATGTGCAGGGTCTGGTGGTGCCACACCATCCCCTGGCGCACGGCGGTCCGCACCTCCTGCGATACGTATGGTCCCATTACGGCCGCCTCCGGTCCCCTCCACTGTGGTTTCTGCTGCCACTGCTCCTGCCCCTGCTGCTGGTGATGCGGCTGCTGGTGCTGCTGGTGCAGCACCCCTCGGCCTGCGGCTGCCGCCTCTCGGGCCCTCGTCATCCTCGGCCGGTGGCGTAGGTTGCCACAGCTCGCCCTCCTCCTCCTCGGCCTGCTGCAGCCGCCGCTGCCACTCGGCCTCGGGGTTCGTAGCCTGCTTGCCCGTGGCCTGAGGCCGCGTTCCCTCGGTCTCCGCCTCGTCGGTCCGGGGCTGCATCGGCGGCAGCACCACCCGGAATGGTGGGGGGGGGCGGCGCCTCGTCGCTCTCTTGGCCGTGCTCCTCCGTACTGGCGGCTCTTTCCGCCTGTCGCCGCCGCGCCTCCATCCGCTCGTCCCTCCGCCGCCTGATCGCCCGCGCCCTCTCTAGCACTTGGTGCATCCGGCGCTTCTCCTCCGGCGTCGCCTCCTGAAACCTCCGCCTCACCGCCTCGATTTTGTCGCGCAGGGTCAGCGGCCTTCCATTCCTCGTCTCCGGCTCCGCCCTTTGCTGCCGTCTCCATCTGGCCTTCTCCTGAGCGGTTGGCGCGCGCGGGCCGTCGGTGCATATGACCTCGTCGTCGCCCTCCTCGGCGCCCTCATCCGATGACACCGTCGGCGACACCGAGTCGTGCCCCGATGGCGCCGGTGACACCAACGGCGAGGCCAGCAGTTGAAGGAACTGGGAGCCATCGCACCAATCCTCCTCGTCGCTACGCGAGAGCAGAGACACCCGTCGCTGACGAGAAGTACCGGCGCGATAGCCCCCTTCTCCCACGATCGCCTGTTGCTCCTCCAGGAAGGCCCTAATATCCTCCATCTTCTTCCTGCCATCCTCGTGGTTGAGCCCGCGTTTCATCTCCATTTTTTTATTCTTGCTACTTTTTCTTGCGTTCTTTCTGGGGATAATTACCTTCAAGTGTTCGCTGTTCCGTTTTCCACCCGCCTATATACACGCGTTGCATTGCCAATCGTTCCCTCTACCGGTGCCGGTGCTCCGTGTTTCGGTCTCTCCTGCCTGGTTCTAACGGTTGTTGCGTTTGTACTCATGGCCCTCAGCCTCGTCTCTCTGCCGGCCGCGCTCTCTAACGGCATCTTTCCCCTGGTTGTGTGAGTGCCGTCGCGCTCTCCGCTCTCTATCCGATTTCGCCTTATCCCTTTTTTTTTTTTGATACTGTTGTGTTCTCGCCGCGTTTCTCTGTTGGCTCATGGATAACACTTTTCCATCTTTGATGGACCCACCCCCTTCCCGTTCATGATTATTTTGCTTTTTATTCCCCCATTTTATTTTTGCTTATTCACAATTTTTATTTAGCCCTTTATTCTTGTTTATTTTAATTGCTATTTAATGGATTAATGGATTGCTAATTATTTACTTTTAATCGTTATAAAAATTGCTATTTATTCTTACATGCCACCGCCGACCTGTCTTCTTCATCCCGTGCTGCTCGGACCCTCCTTGGCCTGGGTGAGTTCTCCCGACCCGGATGACTTTTACTCAATCCTTTCTCCCTTTCCAGCTCGCCCTCTGCCCTCAATGCGGGCCGCTTGCCGCGATTCCGCTCGTGAACAATGGGTCCTCCGACCCTCCGCCCGGGCTGGAATCTTGGGCTCACATCCCAGGGCAACTCCTATGCGCCACCGGCCGGACTCTTTTGACAGGTGTCTCCCGCACACAGTGGCTCGGACCCGAGGATCATCCGACTCCTCGCCCGGTAGTCCACGCATGAGCGGCACCCGTCGTTCCGGCCCGACGCTCGTAGTTGCCCCGTGAGTCCGCGTTGAGGCGTGAGCCTGGCCCCTGGGTTTTTCCTGGTCATCCGCTGTCTGAGATTACACTCCCCGACCCTGGATTCGCCTCCCAGCTTTGGGTGACGCGTTTCCTGTTGAGGTTTGCTGAGCTTTTCCTCTTCTCGTTTTATTTTCCTTTCTTTTTACTAATTTTCGCTTTTTTTTCAGATTTCTCCAACCACAGTCTTCCTGTTCGCCTTTTTTTTTTTTTTTTTAATCTAAGTGCACAAGTCCATCACCCTGCGTGCTGACGAGTTTCGTGCGTGTCCTTCGCGGCACCCTTCCCCAGTGTCCTGCGTGGCACTCTACCGTTCCTGGTCCTGCGTGACCCTTTAGGGCGACCTATTACAGCCATTCTCCTTCACCCCTGTGTCTGTCGCTCCTCGGGTTGGGGTTTCAGATCTCGTATGTGTGCCGTTCTCTTCTTCCTGTCGCCCTCCTTTCTTAGGTTGCAGATAACCGGGGATAGAAAGTCCTCTATCTGGTATGGCCCATCGTACCTTGGTGCCAGCTTCGCGGCGAATCCCTCCGCTGCATTGGAAAGGTGGTGCTGTTTGGCCCACACGACCTCTCCCACTTTGGGTCTCCACGGTCTTCTTCTCAGGTTGTAATGCCTGGCCTGATCCTGGGCTGCCCTTTCCAAGTTGCGTCGAACCAACTGAAACATCTCCTTTAATTTCTTCGCATTTTCATCCGGCGTCTCTGTGCCTTGTCCCGTGCCTACCGTCTCCTCGTCATATAGGGCCTTTGGCAGCCCGGGTTCCCTTCCTTGCACCACGAACGCCAGTGAATATCCCGTTGTATCCGACACTCCCGAATTCATGGCCAGCATCAGCTCCGGCCATTTTTCATCCCAACACCTTTGATCACCCTCGGTGAACTGAACTATCATGGTCTTTACCGTTCTGTTCGTTCGCTCTGTCGGATTCTCTTGCGGCGTGTATGGCGCCGTAAACTGGTGGCGAACTCCTAGCTGCTCCAGGAATCTTGTAAATGCCCTGCTTGCAAACTGCACCCCATTTTCCGTAATGAAGACTTTGGGCGTGCCAAAACGGGCTATTATGCGCTCTCGACAGGCCTTTATTAGTGCCTCTGCTGTGGTCTTCCTCAGCGGCACCAACTCGGTCCACTTGGAGAATCGATCCACCAGCACCAACAGCATCGAGTTCCCATGTTTCGACCTCGGCAGAGGACCCACAAAGTCCGCGCATACCGTTGCCCATGGTTCTTCCGGCACCTGTGTCAACATTTCTCCTGCCGCTTGTATCTGACTTGGCTTAAAGCGAAGACATAGTTCGCACTTCCGCACGTAGGCCCTCACGTCCCTGTACATCCCTGGCCAGTAATATCTTGCCGCCACCCGTGCCGCGGTTCTCCTTCCGCCGGCGTGGCCTGCTTCCGGGCTATCGTGGCTTTCCTTTAAAACCCTTTCTCGGGCATATTTCGGCACACATAACTTCCACGAGGCGACTTCTTCGCTCCCTGCCCGGTGAGGAATGTGCCGGTACAAGTTTCCCCTCTTCTCCACATAGTCGGGGTACTTCGGGTATTCTTTTCTGATCTTTTCTACCATGCCCTCTAACCACTTGCAGGGCGGCTCGCCTACTGGTTGTGTTCCCTCCTCATTTCTTATCCGACGGCCTCGCTCCTCCACCGGTTGTCGGGAGAGTGCGTCGGCTACCACGTTGAGCTGTCCTTTCCTGTACGCGACTTCAAAGTCGTACTGCTGTAGCTCTAATGCCCATCTCGCCACTCTTCCCGACGGACTTTCTATGCTATTTAGCCATTTCAGAGCCATGTGGTCCGTGACCACCTTGAAGCGATAACCTTCCAAGTATGGCCTGAACCGGCGGATGGCCCAAACAATGGCCAGACATTCTTTCTCGGTCGCCGAATAGTTCCTTTCGGGTCCATTTAGCGTCCTGCTAGCGTATGATATTAGCCGTTCGCCCCTTTCCGTCTCCTGCGTGAGAATCGCACCCAGCCCGTAATCACTGGCGTCTGTCTGCAGAATGAACTTCTTCGAGAAGTCGGGGCACGCCAGCACGGGGTCCGCCACTAGTCGTCTTTTCACCTCCTCGAACGCTTCTTGCCGTTCTTGTGTCCAGACCCATTCCGTCTTCTTCTTGAGGAGCCCGGTCAGGGGCTGCACGAGGGGGGCGAAGTCGGGCACGAACCTCCGGTACCATGAGGCCACTCCCAAGTACTGTCTCAGCTCCTTGACATTTGTCGGCGGTTTCAATTCGGCTATGGCTGCGACTTTCTCGGGGTCTGTACATATCCCCTCGCCGGTCACCTTGTGGCCTAGATACCGCAGCTCTTTCCTAAAGAACTCGCACTTGTCTGCGTTCAGCCGCAGGTTAGCCAAGCGCAGCCGTCGAAACACCTCTTTCAGGTTTCTTCGGTGTTCTTCCTCTGTTCGCCCGATGACCACTATGTCATCCTGGTACGCGAACGCGTGCGGCATCATTTCTGGCCCAATCACTTGGTCTAACGCCCGTTGAAAGGTGGCCGACGCGGAGTGTAACCCAAACGGCATCACCTTCCATTGGTATAGCCCCTTTCCGGGCACCGTGAACGCCGTGATCGGCCGGCTGCTCTCGGCCAGGGGGATCTGCCAATATCCATCCTTCAGAGCTAGGCTACTTATGAATTTCGCTTCCCGCAGTTGATCGAGGATGTATGTAATCGATCCTGGGCATTGGGTACGCTCCTTTACTGATCTCGCGTTAGCTTGACGAAAGTCCACGCACAATCTCCATTTGCCATTTTTCTTCTTTACCATCACTATAGGCGAACTGTAGGGGCTCTTTGACGGCTCTATGCATCCCATTTCTAATAGTTCGTCCACTTTCTGGTTAATCTCGGTCTGCATTTTGGGGTTCTTAGGGTAATATCTTTGCTTAATCGGTTGCGGCTCACTCATGGTGATTGTGTGCACCGCCACATTAGACACCCCCTCGATCTTGGAAAATGCCTCTAACTCTCGGGCTAAGAATTCCTCCACTGGCTCTTCCCTCGCCCCCTCATTCTGCCTCATGCCCGCTGACACCCCTCTGGCGCCCACTCTTAGGGTCTTGTCCGTTTCGTTGTCGGACTCCGGAGCCGTGTCTCCAGCTTCGGCCTTCGCCACGGACAGTCTTTCCTCCTGGTCTCCTCGTTCCCGATTTTGGGCAGGGATCACCACCCTGTGCCCTGCACAGGTCACCACTGCCCCGACCGCGCGGAGAAAATCCCATCCCAACACTAACTCATCAATCACACCCGGCAATACGAGTAGCACCATTGGGATCTCCTTGTTCCCAAAGCATACCTTCGTTTCAATCTGGCACGTGACCTCCTGGCTATGGCCATCCGCCAACCTCACCCTTTTCCTTGCCGCCGCCTCCCGGCCTTCACCCTTTAGTCGGTCCCCCAGCAGGCTCACGAAATTGCTGGTAGCTCCTGTATACACCGTGGCTTGCAGCTCCATGCCCGCGACCTCCACTACTGCGGATAACTGTTCCTCCTCGCTGGTCAGCCTGCCGACTAGGCTTGAGGGACCGTTTCTTGCGACCCTGGCACGGCCCTCCGCGGCGTGGGTCGCGGGGCGTTTCCCGTCTTCCTGCAGCATTGCCATGCCGAGATGCCCACTTTTCCGCATCTCCAGCAGTAGGTGAGAGGTCGGCCGTTGCACTCCCGGCTCCAATGATCCGCTCTACCACACCTTCGGGCCTGGGCCGGATTCTTGACATATCCGTTCTCGATATTGCCGTTGGTCTGTGTCGGCATAAGGACACGCGCTCCCCTTTCCTCCCGTGCTGCTCCGTCCAGCGGGCCGTCTTTGCACCGTCGACATGCCGTCGTCTCGGCTGGCTTGTGGAAGGGATTCGCTGCCCGGGCTTTCACGGTTGGATTCTCCCGTTGGAACTCTAGGCGGTCCCTCTCCAACGCCTCGAACTCGTCTGCCAATTCCATCATGGTGTCGAGATCCCTGCACTGGTGTGGCCTCATATACGCTCGCAGATCGGGCATGCTATTCTCACGAATCAGCTCCGTTTGCTCCTCTTGGGGACATTTCAGGGGTCGCATAAGTGTCTGCATCTCTACCATATACTCTTTGAATGGCTCGCCCCATTTCTATTTCCGCATCCTTACTTCCTGCAGCAACTTCTCAACATATCCCCGCTGCAGAAAGTAAGCCTGGTAGCTGGACGAGAACTCTTTCCACGTTCTCCACTGTCGGTTGTTCGCCACGAACCACATCAGCGCCCGCCCCTTCAGCAGCTCTGGCATCGCCCTTGGGATTAGATCCGGATCCAGACCGTACGTCTCGGCGGACCACTCGACCTGCTCCAAGAACTCGAGAGGCTTCGTCGTCCCGTCGAACCGGAACGACCACTCTCTCACCTGGTTCGCTACTCTAGCGTAGTCCAGGTGTGCTGGCCTTATGGTGGCTGGTTCGGTTCTCCCTCTTTCGGTCTCTCGGCTTCGATCCCTTCCTTGGTGGCGGGGCCTGCTAGGCGTCCCTGTGTGCGAGCGTTCCGGTATTGGCACTGAGAGACTCGCGATCAATTCTCTCTGTATGTCGACTGGGGACCTCCACAGCGCCGCGGCGGCTGCGCCGGGTGGGGGTGCCAGGTGCTCGTATGCGGCTTGTTTGTCGTCCACCCGGGGTGTCGGCGAGGACCTGTCCGCCCGACACTCCCATACCTCAATCAGATCGGCCCACTCCGACTCACCCTCGGGTTCCCTCATCCACTCCTTAAATGTTCTTTTCATTTCGTCCACTGTGCCCTCCAGCCGCACGCCGAAGGCGTGGCCGCATTGGACAAGCTCCTCCTTTCTCAACCGGTGGATCCATTGTCCCTTCCCCATTCTCTCGTCTATATTTCTCCTCCCTTTGTACTACTATTTGTCGTTGTAGGCCCCACGTTGGGCGCCAGTTGTAACGAACCTGCTTCTTGGTTCGCTTGAGTTTGCTGGGCTCGCTCAGCGGTCGGCCGATTCGTCGCAACGTATTTTTATTGTTGCCCCCCACGACAAATGATAAGACCTTCCTTTTCTTTAATCGAATTTCTCTTTATTCGTAATTATATTAAGACTTAGGGCTAGATGCTACAATTCAGCTTATCTATGGATCTCCACCACGCGTGGGCTCTCGTCGGGTGTGGCAGCGTTGAGGCTAATGATTGGGGCAGTTTGACCTCCGCTATTGCTTTGGCCCGCCACGCAAATCCGCACTCTACGTCTCGCACTCCCCTCTTAGCTTCCGCCGGCAACTGTGGATCACCTCTTAACTTAGACTCACTCTGGGGCAGGCGGTGCCTGTCTTCCTGTTGCTATTCACTTCACTGCACTTCTTCGAACCGTACCGGGTATCACTCTTACGTTTCGGCGGGGTTTCAACGTGCGCGCGCGATCACTTCTCCACGGAAAAAGAGCCCCGCTTCGTTGCCGCAGCCTCCTTTTATCACCTTGTGGCCTAGATACCGCAGCTCTTTCCTAAAGAACTCGCACTTGTCTGCGTTCAGCCGCAGGTTAGCCAAGCGCAGCCGTCGAAACACCTCTTTCAGGTTTCTTCGGTGTTCTTCCTCTGTTCGCCCGATGACCACTATGTCATCCTGGTACGCGAACGCGTGCGGCATCATTTCTGGCCCAATCACTTGGTCTAACGCCCGTTGAAAGGTGGCCGACGCGGAGTGTAACCCAAACGGCATCACCTTCCATTGGTATAGCCCCTTTCCGGGCACCGTGAACGCCGTGATCGGCCGGCTGCTCTCGGCCAGGGGGATCTGCCAATATCCATCCTTCAGAGCTAGGCTACTTATGAATTTCGCTTCCCGCAGTTGATCGAGGATGTATGTAATCGATCCTGGGCATTGGGTACGCTCCTTTACTGATCTCGCGTTAGCTTGACGAAAGTCCACGCACAATCTCCATTTGCCATTTTTCTTCTTTACCATCACTATAGGCGAACTGTAGGGGCTCTTTGACGGCTCTATGCATCCCATTTCTAATAGTTCGTCCACTTTCTGGTTAATCTCGGTCTGCATTTTGGGGTTCTTAGGGTAATATCTTTGCTTAATCGGTTGCGGGTCACTCATGGTGATTGTGTGCACCGCCACATTAGACACCCCCTCGATCTTGGAAAATGCCTCTAACTCTCGGGCTAAGAATTCCTCCACTGGCTCTTCCCTCGCCCCCTCATTCTGCCTCATGCCCGCTGACACCCCTCTGGCGCCCACTCTTAGGGTCTTGTCCGTTTCGTTGTCGGACTCCGGAGCCGTGTCTCCAGCTTCGGCCTTCGCCACGGACAGTCTTTCCTCCTGGTCTCCTCGTTCCCGATTTTGGGCAGGGATCACCACCCTGTGCCCTGCACAGGTCACCACTGCCCCGACCGCGCGGAGAAAATCCCATCCCAACACTAACTCATCAATCACACCCGGCAATACGAGTAGCACCATTGGGATCTCCTTGTTCCCAAAGCATACCTTCGTTTCAATCTGGCACGTGACCTCCTGGCTATGGCCATCCGCCAACCTCACCCTTTTCCTTGCCGCCGCCTCCCGGCCTTCACCCTTTAGTCGGTCCCCCAGCAGGCTCACGAAATTGCTGGTAGCTCCTGTATACACCGTGGCTTGCAGCTCCATGCCCGCGACCTCCACTACTGCGGATAACTGTTCCTCCTCGCTGGTCAGCCTGCCGACTAGGCTTGAGGGACCGTTTCTTGCGACCCTGGCACGGCCCTCCGCGGCGTGGGTCGCGGGGCGTTTCCCGTCTTCCTGCAGCATTGCCATGCCGAGATGCCCACTTTTCCGCATCTCCAGCAGTAGGTGAGAGGTCGGCCGTTGCACTCCCGGCTCCAATGATCCGCTCTACCACACCTTCGGGCCTGGGCCGGATTCTTGACATATCCGTTCTCGATATTGCCGTTGGTCTGTGTCGGCATAAGGACACGCGCTCCCCTTTCCTCCCGTGCTGCTCCGTCCAGCGGGCCGTCTTTGCACCGTCGACATGCCGTCGTCTCGGCTGGCTTGTGGAAGGGATTCGCTGCCCGGGCTTTCACGGTTGGATTCTCCCGTTGGAACTCTAGGCGGTCCCTCTCCAACGCCTCGAACTCGTCTGCCAATTCCATCATGGTGTCGAGATCCCTGCACTGGTGTGGCCTCATATACGCTCGCAGATCGGGCATGCTATTCTCACGAATCAGCTCCGTTTGCTCCTCTTGGGGACATTTCAGGGGTCGCATAAGTGTCTGCATCTCTACCATATACTCTTTGAATGGCTCGCCCCATTTCTATTTCCGCATCCTTACTTCCTGCAGCAACTTCTCAACATATCCCCGCTGCAGAAAGTAAGCCTGGTAGCTGGACGAGAACTCTTTCCACGTTCTCCACTGTCGGTTGTTCGCCACGAACCACATCAGCGCCCGCCCCTTCAGCAGCTCTGGCATCGCCCTTGGGATTAGATCCGGATCCAGACCGTACGTCTCGGCGGACCACTCGACCTGCTCCAAGAACTCGAGAGGCTTCGTCGTCCCGTCGAACCGGAACGACCACTCTCTCACCTGGTTCGCTACTCTAGCGTAGTCCAGGTGTGCTGGCCTTATGGTGGCTGGTTCGGTTCTCCCTCTTTCGGTCTCTCGGCTTCGATCCCTTCCTTGGTGGCGGGGCCTGCTAGGCGTCCCTGTGTGCGAGCGTTCCGGTATTGGCACTGAGAGACTCGCGATCAATTCTCTCTGTATGTCGACTGGGGACCTCCACAGCGCCGCGGCGGCTGCGCCGGGTGGGGGTGCCAGGTGCTCGTATGCGGCTTGTTTGTCGTCCACCCGGGGTGTCGGCGAGGACCTGTCCGCCCGACACTCCCATACCTCAATCAGATCGGCCCACTCCGACTCACCCTCGGGTTCCCTCATCCAATCCTTAAATGTTCTTTTCATTTCGTCCACTGTGCCCTCCAGCCGCACGCCGAAGGCGTGGCCGCATTGGACAAGCTCCTCCTTTCTCAACCGGTGGATCCATTGTCCCTTCCCCATTCTCTCGTCTATATTTCTCCTCCCTTTGTACTACTATTTGTCGTTGTAGGCCCCACGTTGGGCGCCAGTTGTAACGAACCTGCTTCTTGGTTCGCTTGAGTTTGCTGGGCTCGCTCAGCGGTCGGCCGATTCGTCGCAACGTATTTTTATTGTTGCCCCCCACGACAAATGATAAGACCTTCCTTTTCTTTAATCGAATTTCTCTTTATTCGTAATTATATTAAGACTTAGGGCTAGATGCTACAATTCAGCTTATCTATGGATCTCCACCACGCGTGGGCTCTCGTCGGGTGTGGCAGCGTTGAGGCTAATGATTGGGGCAGTTTGACCTCCGCTATTGCTTTGGCCCGCCACGCAAATCCGCACTCTACGTCTCGCACTCCCCTCTTAGCTTCCGCCGGCAACTGTGGATCACCTCTTAACTTAGACTCACTCTGGGGGCAGGCGGTGCCTGTCTTCCTGTTGCTATTCACTTCACTGCACTTCTTCGAACCGTACCGGGTATCACTCTTACGTTTCGGCGGGGTTTCAACGTGCGCGCGCGATCAATTCTCCACGGAAAAAGAGCCCCGCTTCGTTGCCGCAGCCTCCTTTTATAGCCCCTTGACGGGCCCCGGCTCGGCGTTGGTACTTTTCCATCGCCGTCTCCTGGTTTCCACGGCCTTCGTAACGGGGCCTGGCCGGTGGCGTGATCCCATGCCCACATTTGGTCATGCGTCGGATCGCTGCCGGCCCGATCCCGCCGTCTCCTCTGCCTCTCGCGTTTCTCTCGCTCCGAGAGCGGGACACTTCTCCTCTCGGGGCCCTTGGCCTCTTCGCCGCATCCGGATATCCGTGGGTATCTGGGCTGACCTTCGCCTTATCCAGCCAGCCATCAGCCTTTAACCGACCGTCCCACCGCCTTTATCCGGCTATGCTTTGGTCGAATTCGGCCTGTGGAACCGCGGTTCCTCACAGTGGGCTTTCGTTAATCTTATCCAACCCACGCTGCGTATGAGTAACTTCTAATGCCGTTTCTATGAAAATGATGCCAGAACTCGCATTGTTAGAGCTCTGCTCTGGTCAATGGAGGGAGGTCTGACCCAACAGACGGTTTCTGTACAGACCTTGAAATGGCCGAAACAAAAGCATGAGAGTGGACCGACCCCCGCAACAAACGGTATTTGACAACGCTTCATGCTACGATGATTTTCACACAAATGACTGTCTGTCCATGGAGCTGGCCAGCAGCTGGAGGCAGAGCCACAGTCAGAGCCACAGTCACAGCCACATCCGCAGCCGAAAGCTACCCCACAGGTTTCTCGAAAAATAAAAACCAAATCTTCGTTTTGGGGGCAATTAAAGAAAGCGTCTTTAAGTGGTTTTTGTGGTACCTGAACTACAGACTTTATTTGCCCTCCCGTGTAGTTATTAAATTATAACAATCCAACTGAAGACAAGGTAAGACAAGGCCTGAGAAGTACTCAGGGAGTGGCTTGATTGTTCAAAGTGATCTACAAATTTGAATCAAGTTTGGTGTTCGATCTCGCTCGCCTTTTGGTATATCAAAATTTAACGATCATAAAGAATAATCATAAAATAATCGACACATCAATATAAATTAGCAATCAATTGGTTGCGCTTTATGCTTTGAATACTGTTCCGAATGGAGCTTTAGATAAAGCCCTGGGCAGTGCTGAAATCTTGCGATTTATAGGCGGCCCTTTTCGTAAATATCAAGGCGGCTTCTTCTGTGGGATCTGATCCCTCCAGCCGTCAGCTCAACGTCTTCTCCGCTCTGTTGTGTTCTGTTCTGTTCTGTTCCGTTCTGTCTGCTCTCTGCTTTGATGCTTGAAATGTGTGAGAAATCGGCTAATCACACATGAGCTACCTACAAAAGAGAAGACGATGTTTCCTGATTCCCAATTCGTAGGCTATTTATAAACAATCAGTGGGGGAATATTCAAATTAGCCAGGATTTGAATATTCTCCCACTGATTATTTATCAATAGCCTACGAATTGGGAATCAGGAAACATCGTCTTCTCTTTTGTAGGTAGCTCTTCGGCTAATGTTGCTTTTGTTGAAGAATGACCATCTCTAGCAATGCACGCATGTATTGACAGACATATGAGTATGTAGACGTATGTATGAGTGAAAGACGTAACGAAGCGACGTTCTCTTATCTCCCTTTTTGTTCTCCCTTTCGTTTCGGTCTCTATCTGCCAGCGAGCAGAGCATTTATTAGTCACAAATAAACCGTACATATGAATGGTTGCGTTTTTACTTTTCGGTACAAGAACTTCCCTTGCAACGGCAGCGAAATTCTGTCCAACAGGTTATGGGCCCAGGTTCGGATTTTGTAAATTAAAAGTAAAGTGATTGTTTTAGTTACGAACTATTAACATCGGTGTGACTCAGAGACTAAACGATAATCAGCAATGAGCGGGATGTATCAAATAGACAAATTAGAGGAGGGAAATTATGACTCCTGGTGTATTCAAATGCGGTCTGTGTTGGTGCACGCTGAATTGTGGAGTGTGGCATCTGGTGACCTGCTACCAACGAATGTTCCCGAAGGTGTGAATTGGCAGGCCAAGGATGAAAAGGCGCTGGCCATGATCACATTGAGTGTGAAAACTTCACAGTTGGGATACATTAAAAATTGCAGTAAGTCGTGTGTTCATCAACCAAGTGGACCTGTACGAAAGGTTAAACTGTACAAGAAATTAGTAAGCAAGCGCATGGACCAAAGGCAAAGCATTTCAAGCTACATACATTAATGAGTTCGTGGATACTCTTGATGGCCTTGGGTCAGTAGGAATCGAGCTAAATGATGAACTGCGCTCAATTGTTTTGTTGTCAAGCCTTCCAGAACAATTCGAAAATTTCGTTGTCGCCATAGAGACGCGCGACAGTCTGCCGACTTTCGATGTTCTATGCGTAAAACTGAAGGAAGAAGGCGAACGAAAGGGAAACACAAAAGATCAAAAGGAATACGCAAAGGCATATACCGCACACATAAGCCGGCCGCGCACAGAGCGCTAAAGAAGAGAAACAATACAATGATATGTTTCAAGTGTGGTGAGCGCGGGCATATGAAGGCTCAGTGTAAGAAGGAGAGCGCAAATGTGGAAAGGGCAGCAAGAGTGGAGAACAAGCAGTGAAGTCCATTAAATGCGTTGGACGCAGATAATTTGAAAAAGAGTATGTGGTGTTTGGATAGTGGTGCCACAAGCCACATGTGTTGTGAGAAACAGTTATTCATAAAGTTCAAGAAACACACAGAAATGATTGGTCTGGCTGACTCCGGTTTCCTAAAAGCTGAAGGAAAAGGGGAAGTAGAGCTGAAGACAGAGATATGCACGCTGCTGTTAAAGAATGTTCTCTATGTGCCCGAAATGAATGGAAATTATTTCTCGGTGAGCAGCGCTGTACAGAATAAATGTGTCGTCACTTTTGGACAAGAATATGCACGAGTTATCCAAAATGGCGAATGCATTGTAAAGGCGAACAGAGTTGGAAACTTGTATATGTTTCGAGGAAAACAAAACAACTGTTTTGCGGCGGTTAAGGCTGATGGTGCCCTGTGGCATAAACGGTACGGCCACTTGAACATCAGTAATATGAAAGATTTGATCAGCAAAGGAATGGTGCGCGGCATTGAAAATATGGTTTTCCCGGCGAATATGAATTGCAAAACATGTATGGTCAGCAAGATTTATGCGCAACCATTTCCTGTTGCAACCACCATTAGAGCTCAAGATATATTGGAACTAGTTCATGCAGATGTGTGCGGGCCCTTTGGCACACAGTCGCTTGCTGGATCAAAGTATTTTCTAACCTTCATCGATGACAAATCAAGGCGTATATTTGTGTATTTCCTGCGGACAAAGGATGAAGTCTTCCAGAAGTTCGTCGAGTTCAAAACCCTGGTTGAACGGCAAACGGGAAAAAGTCTCAAATGTATCCGGAGCGACAATGGCGGTGAATTTGTCAACAAATCGTTTGATGAATTTCTGAAAACTAATGGGATTGAGAGGCAGCTGACAGTGGCGTACACTCCACAGAAAAACGGCGTTGCTGAGAGGGCAAACCGCACTCTGGTGGAAATGTCAAGATGTATGCTGGTCCAGTCAGGATTAGGCGAATACTTGTGGGCTGAGGCAGTCAACGCAGCTGTGTATGTACGGAATCGATCACCGACCAAGGCGCTGACCAGTATGACGCCTATGGAAGCATGGACTGGTAAGAAACTTTTTGTTGGTCATCTAAAGGTTTTTGGCTCCGTTGCAGTAGCTTTGGACTAGGGTCCAAGGAAGAGTAAACTTCAACCAAAAGGCAAAGAATATCGCATGATTGGATATTCAGTAGCGGCTAAGGGCTATCGACTGTATGACCCTGTGTCTCATCAGGTGATTGAAAGGCGAGATGTTCTCTTTGACGAGATCCAAGACGACAAGAATACAGTCACATTCGAACTTCCGAAGGCAGAAGTTAGCATGCAGTCAGGCGGCGATACTGATGACATTGACAGCAGCGGTGGAGACAGCAGCCATGGTGCAAGCGTTGACGGGGAGAATCCCAGTAGCAGCGGTACTGATGGGTACGAGAGCGCAACAGAAAAGGTTGAGTCAGATGAGCCAGCTCCTCGCGTTGGACCTGGCAGACCAAGGCTGATTCGGTCCGGCAAACCTGGCCGTCCGAGAAAGGAGTACATTCTTGGTGCTCTGATTGCCAGCGACGTAAAGATTCCAGTATCCTACGAGGAGGCGTTGATCAGTATTCATGCATCACATTGGTCCGAAGCGATGCAACGCGAATATGAGGCATTAATGGCAAACGAGACATGGCAGTTGGCAGACTTACCGGCAGGACAACGAGCAGTGGGATGCAAATGGGTATATAGCCTGAAACGCGACAAAGATGGTCAAATCGAACGTTTCAAGGCGCGGCTGGTGGCAAAAGGTTGCTCCCAGCAGTACGGCATAAACTATGCGGAAACATTTTCTCCAGTCTGTAGACTGGAGAGCGTGCGATTTATTCTTGCGCTAGCAGCAGAATTGAAATTATATGTCAACCAAATGGATGTATGTACGGCATACCTCAACAGTGACCTGAGCGATACGGTGTACATGAAGCAACCACAAGGGTACATTGATCGAGCTTATCCAGCGAAGGCTATGCTGCTTAAAAAGGCAATATATGGATTGAAGCAGTCAGGAAGGGAATGGAATTCGAAGCTGAATGGCGTCCTGACTAATCTGAGTACGAGTATTTGCCCAAGCAATTGACAAACAACTTCATTGTTTGTCCAAGCTGAAGCTCGACCCAAAGTCTTACTAAGACATCGGTTGACAGAATGGCGTAATATCACAATAATTAACAGAAAACTTAACAGCAAACGATTTCAAAAGTGAGCAACTCATCTCTCAGTCGCATCTGACCCTAGCAATTAAGAGCACTACTTTCAGAAATATTGATGTGGTAAAGGTAACAAACAACAACAACAAAAACAACTCACTCCGCAGCCTGCAAGTTGAGCAGCACAGATGCCGTAGTCGACACAGACACGGATCTGGAGAGCGTGCTCTCTATGAGCAGGACGGAGGAAGAGAGCCTTCTCCGCTCACCGGAACCAGGCACCAGCTCCCTGCGTAGGGAAGGGCCGAAGCGTTCCAAGGAGGGGATGAAGGCCAAAGCACAATACAAAGCGGCCCTCAATATCAAAAGCCGGCTGCAAGGTAAAGTAGACATCTCCCAGGAGGAGAAGGTCAAGCTAGCCTGGGCCGAGCAGCGGGTAGAGGAGGGCCGACTACATTACGCCCAGATGCCACAGATGAGGGCGTCGAATGGCGAATATGCCAATAAGGTGGAGGAGATGATGGCCACCAAGAGGCAACGCTCGACTGAGAGTGCCATTAAAGACACTCCGGCGAGCAAGCGGCAACGCGGGCCCAAGAGTGCAGCCCCTCCACCGAAAGTGGCCAAGAAGCCATCGAAATCGAACGCGAAGGTCAGCGATGTGACCAAACGACATTTGATCGTGGCACTCATCGACCGGAGCGAGGAAAACGGCAAGATGTCAGCGGCACAGTGGAAGCTTGTGCACGCGCGTCTCGTCGACGCACTGTTTGCACACATGGAAGAAGACCCCGCGGCCCCTATGCCCACGTTCGATGGTGCTGGGTGGCTAAATGGGGTTAAGATCCTAAAGTGCAACGACGATCCAGCCCTAAGGTGGCTGACGCGTACGGTCTGCCAACTGGAGGCGATGTGGGAGGGGGCCAAGCTGGAGGTTGTGGACCGGGAGCTTATCCCGTCCAAGCCTAAGGCGAAGGTACTCTTCCCCATCACAATCCAGGGAGACCGAGCGCTTAAGCTCCTTCAGCGGCAAAACGCGGACGTGCCAACGACCGATTGGAGGATCCTACACATTGGTAGCCCACTACCCAACGAGGGGGCCAATGTGTGATCCTCCAAATAAACAAGGAGGCAGAGGATCTGCTGTATCCCAAGTTCGGGAAGATGGCGTGGGGCATGGGTAGCGTCTACCTGCGCCTCAAAAAGCGCCATCCTGAGGACAAGGACGCGCATACCCTGCAGGTAGGCGAGGTGGAAAAGGACTTAGGTCTCGAGTCCATCGTGGAGGCCGCCCAGGGTCTTGCGCTTGAGGACGAAGACGAGGAAGACGGTGACCTGACGTTAGTAGTCAGCCCGTCGGATGCAAGTGAGCCAGCCACCCATGCTGAGTGTGCTGCAGCTAAACTTGCATAAAAGCAAGGTAGCGTCGGCGGAGCTCCTCATCGCCATGGAGCAAGGGCTCGCCGACATAGCTCTAGTCCAGGAGCCCTGGATTGCGACAGGCAATTCAGTGGCCGGACTAAAGTCCTCAAATCACAAACTGTTCTACGCAACATCGGTAAGCAGGAACAGAACCGTCGTACTCGTACGAAAGGGAATCCATGCTTACCTTATGTCTCATTACAGCACGGATGACCTGACGGTTGTGATGCTGGAAAGCGAGGAAAAGCGCCTTCTGGTGGCTTCCTGCTACATGGCTCACGACAGACCCGCACCCCCCGACGAACTCAGGAGCCTGGTGACAGAAGCCGGCACCAAAAACTATCAACTCGTCATCGGGACGGATGCCAATGCCCACCACAATGTGTGGGGAAGCACCGACATCAATGATAGAGGTGAGTCACTCTTAGACTTTATACTTTATACTAATCTATATATAGCAAACGTCGGGGAGGAGCACACCTTCGTGGGTCCGACTTCATCCAACGTGCTAGACCTAACACTAGCAACGGGAAACAGTACTACGGTATCTAGCTGGAGGGTCCTTGAAAGACCCTCCTTCTCAGATCACAAGTACATTCAGTTTAAGTGCGACTTCAAACATTCTTCGAAGGTAATAGTCTATAGAAACCCCCGGAATACAAACTGGGAAAAGTTTAAAAAGACAGTTACTTCGAAGCTCGCGAGTCCGGGCACAGTGAAATCCGCGGAGGACATAGAGAAGTCTCTAGAGACCCTATCCAACGCGTTGCTGGACGCCTACCACACATCGTGCAAACCCTCGAGGACGAAGAAGAGGTCCAAGCCACTCTGGTGGAGCCGGGATCTCTCTCTTCAAAGGGACAACCTCAAGGAATTCTTTAAGATCGCCAAACAAGCGAACGAAGGGATCGTCTATGAGGAATACAGACTCCTACTCAGGAGCTACAAGAAGGAAATACGTAAAGCACAACGGAACTCGTGGAGGACCTTCTGCTCCAACATCGAGAAAGTACCAGAAACCGCACGGCTACGGAAGCTGCTCTCTAAGCAGCCTACCATACAAAGCCAATTAAAGCTAGATGACGGACAGTGGACAGAGGGCAGTGACGAAGCCCTAACAGCACTAATGGAGAAACATTTCCCTGGTTGCACCGAGGTCGCTGATGCCAAAGAGCACCAGGACCTAGCAACCGAGGAACAACACCCCCCAACAGATTTGTTAACCACCAAGCGAATCCACTGGGCAATAGACTCCTTTGCGGGCACAAAAGCACCAGGACTTGACGGGATATTCCCAGCCATGATGCAGGTGACCAAAGAGGCGATTACCCCATGGCTCTCCGCAATATTCACAGCTTGTATAAGTACTGGCTATATCCCTATCCAATGGAGAACCTCGAGAGTTGTCTTCCTCCCAAAGGCAGGAAAGTGCAGCCATGCGAGTCCCAAGGACTATAGACCGATAAGCCTTACCTCCTTTATATTAAAAACGCTAGAAAAGCTGCTGGACTTACACATCAGAAATGAGGTAGGGGGACTGATGTCAACCAACCAGCATGCCTATACTAAAGGGAAATCGGTGGAGACCGCACTACATTCGGTAGTAGCTACCATTGAGAAAGCCCTTCACAATAAAAAGTATGCACTGGGAGTATTCGTGGACATCTCCGGAGCATTCAACAACGTGGCTACGGAAGCAATAACAAATTGCCTGGTAGCAACTAATACACACCCAGCAATCAACCTGTGGATAAGGAACCTCCTAGGTTGCAGACGGGTGCAATCGGAGTGGGGCACCGCTTCCATGGTGAAAGAGGCACACAGAGGCACACCCCAGGGTGGAGTCCTGTCGCCCCTCCTGTGGAATCTGGTGGTCGACGACCTCATCAAGAGATACGAAAGGAAGGCCCCAATAATAACAGCTTATGCGGACGACATAAGCATACTTATTACGGGTGTTTGCCCATCGACCCTCAGCTCACTAATGCAACGAACACTCAGGGAGATACGCGAGTGGGCGGAAGAAGTAGGACTCAGTATCAACGCGGACAAGACGGACCTCATCCTCTTTACCAAGAGGTACAAGGTACCGATATGGACCCCCCGAAGATCAATCAAACTAGGCTAACCCCAAAAACACAAGTCAAATACCTGGGCACAGTACTGGATAGTAAACTGGCATGGAAACCCAATGTATTGGAAAGGGTGAAGAAGGCCACCATTGCGCTTTATGCATCCAAGAAGATGCTCAGCAGCACATGGGGCCTATCTCCGGCTCTGATGCATTGGATTTACATCTCGGTGGTGCGACCAACTCTGCTGTATGGAGTCTTAGTGTGGTGGCAAGCTACTGGAAAGAAAACGTATCATAAGCTTATGGAAAGGACTCAGCGACAGGCTTTGCTCTGTATTACAGGGGCGCTGAGGTCAACCCCAACAAAAGCACTCGAAACACTACTTGGAATCGAACCCCTAGACATCCACGCCCGTCTGACTGCAGGAAAGGCAGCACAACGCCTCATCGCTTCAGGAAATATGTCGCCACAAGAATACGGGCATAGTTCAATTGGAAGGGAAATGAACAGATCAACTGATTACATGACCCCCAAACATGCCTCGACGTAAAAACAGCTGCATCCTTGGGACCTGAAGACTGGAAAATCGGAAGAGACCAAACGGAGCACCTCAATATATATACGGACGGCTCCAATATGGACGGAGGAGTAGGAGCGGGCCTATACTGTACAGACCCTGAGATAAGGCTGTCATATAAGCTACCGGACCATTGTAGCATATTCCAGGCAGAGGTTTTTGCCATCAGGAAAGCAGCGGAAGTCGCTCTTCTCACTGAAAGAGCACACGATGCGGTCAACCTATTCGTCGACAGCCAAGCGGCGATAAGATCCATGCAGTCGTCCGCAGTCAGTTCAAGAAATGTCTTGGCGAGCAGGGAGGCACTAGATACCCTAAGCACGACAAAGTCAGTGCGGATCTACTGGATTCCCAGCCACCAGGGCATCGAAGGGAACGAGACGGCGGACGTACTAGCTAAGGAAGGCGTCGGGCTGGCGAATACGAGAACCGAGAACGTGCCTGTCTCCCTCAGAACGCTGCAAAGCGATCTAGAAAAGCAGGCCGGATCACAAACCGAATGTAGGTGGAGGAGTACCACCGCCTGCAGAACCTCGAAAATCATGTGCAAGGAACGCAATGACAAACTCAGCCACTACCTGCTGCACCTACCACGGAAGGACTGCAGATTATTAGTGGGAATATTAACGGGCCATTGCCTGGCTGCGGCGCATGCAACAAAGCTAGGCATCACAAACAGAGACAGTTGTAGGAAATGTGACGAACCTGGGGCAACCGAAACCCTGGAACATCTCATCTGCAACTGTCCTGCTCTCTTAAGGGCAAGGAGGAAGTACCTGGGCGCCCCAGTGCTGGCATCACTGGAAGATGCCTCCAAGAGGACGCCACAGCGACTACTGGCCTATGCGAAAAATACCTCGATCCTCGAGGACTTCAAAACCCACTAAACACTGCCGCGACGGTTCATACCCCCCCCCCCCCCCCCCCCCCCCCCCCCCCCCCCCCCCACCCCTTTCCCGACAACTAAGGGCCATACTGGCCTATGTGGGGCCCCCTCTGAGGGCCGTCCGGGTCAACCTAACCTAAGGTAATCTATACTTGTTGCGAAAAGCTTCGGAAAACACAAATTGCCCTTAAACTCTTAAACATTTGCTTCATCTACGGAAACCAGTCGAAATCACAGAGTATACGGAGTCTGGAGTGGAATTTTATTCCCCCTTCTCTTGGAGCTCACATATGTATATACTATAACACTGGAAAAAAAAAGTACTCGTATCACTCTGGAATTTGAGAATAAAGTGTGTCACAAAGGAAAGGGAGTCCAACGACATTATTACTAGTTTTAAAAGAAAAATAATAATGAGATTATCTTCATTCGCGATTCGAAAACTGTTTCGACTTCTCATTTTTTCTTTGAGTGAATTTATATTTATAAACCTTTCAGCCCTGTTCTTCTTTCTGTCTGTGGGAACATCTGGAATTTGGAGACTGAGAGAGCTGGAGCCTAGGAAATTGCCCAACAAAATTGGCTCTGAGTTGCACACCGAATCCTCTACTAAAGTTCTTTGTGTTGGTGCAGCTGCAAAAGTGAAATCAGCAAATGACAACACTTCGGAAAGAGTAAGTAGAAGGGGGACAGACGTGATTAATGTAAAGTTTTTAACGCGATAAACTGAATATGTATATGTCCAGCTGCACAGGATCAGCCGCGTTTCTCCGATCGTCTGTCAATAATTTATACTATATACGTACTGTCTTACACTGCTATAACATTCTCACATGATATTTTACCAAACCCTTCCCGAATACGTGATGTGATCAGATCGAGAGACCCTCTAGCTGCGTGGGAGGAGGAGAGCAGTTTGGCAAACTGTGCTTGGATTGTTTATCCAATTTATGGCATTATTATACCCGATACTCAAAATGAGTATTGGGGTATATTAGATTTGTGGTAAAAGTGGATGTGTGTAACGTCCAGAAGGAATCGTTTCCGACCCCATAAAGTATATATATTCTTGATCAGCATCAATAGCCGAGTCGATTGAGCCATGTCTGTCTGTCCATCTGTCCGTCCGACCGTCTGTCCGTCCCCTTCAGCGCCTAGTGCTCAAAGACTATAAGAGCTATAGCAACGATGTTTTGGATCCAGACTTCTGTGATATGTCACTGATACAAGAAAGTTTCAAAACTTTGCCCCGCCCACTTCCGCTCCCACAAAGGGCGAAAATCTGTGGCATCCACAATATTGCAGATTCGAGAAAACTAAAAACGCAGAATCGTAGAGGATGACTATATGTTCTAGAGTTCTAGACTATATAGATATTATCAGATTGCTGAATCTGGCTTAGATCAGATAAGTTTTATAGCCAAAAGGAACAAATCAATTTGCAGTGGCTACGCAGCGCCCGACGTCACGCTCAGACTGATTTTCTGTAGAGGCGTCTGCCGGAGGAGAGCCATACTGACTTAGTATCGGGTATAACTGTAGAGTTGCGGTGTCCGCAGCAACTCACAACGTTCCCCCTCGTTATTTTTATACATGTTGAAATCAGGAAACTAGACGCGGAATTATGTGATATTTATCGGTCCGTATCGTATAGCAACAAAATATCTGTAAACGTTCTTTCTTCTTGATCGTCGTATTCGAATAAATGTGTGTTGGCATATCGAGTAAATTGGTATTTCTTATAATACTATCGATGAGTAAATACCAAAACCATACATGCCCCTTTATTTAAAACATAAATAAAGAACACAAAATAAGACAAAGATGTACTGTAGTATGTTGTATGCCAAATAAGCATATGCTCACCGTATTGTAGTGTATACAATATGTCAAGTGGTCATATGCCCAAAGTTAATGTATAGTATCACGCTCCTAAACATAAAGACACTTTGTCGCAATGTTAACGTAACATAGCCACACTCAAGAGCCGTAATACGATCAGTCCCTTATATGTGGACTGGCCTGCAGCGTGAGAACAGCAGTGTCGGCAATATATTCCAAGTGGCCAAATGAGCATTCCAATGTATATGCCTTCTGCATATCCATTCTTACAAACATAAATATACACATACATATGGCATGCTACATGATCCCGTTCTGCCGCTGCCCTTAGCGACAGAACTCAACCAAGAACATTATGTACTTTAGGCTAAATAAGTTTATGAAGAATAAATTGAATTCATTCCGAATACGACCCGAAGAAAGAACAGAAGTGTTTTCGCTGTTTCTATTCGATTACGATTCCATTTCTACATGGCGACAGTGACAGGACCGTTTGTGAAAAATAAATTAGTGAAAAAATTATAAATACGCAACCGGAAGGAGCACACGCCAATATCCATTCTTTAACTACAATGAAACAATTAACCAATAGACAATTAAAATTAAAAGTGAATTAAAAGTGCGACAAAAGAAAACGGAAGAAGATAAAGACCTCAAAAGGCACCGACAACGCTACAAAGAGCGTGTGTCACTAGAAGCACCTGTGCGATGACCAGCACCGGCACCGCCTGAGCTCATAGGCCTAAAAGAAGAAAATAAACTACAAACATAACATACTTACAAATATATAACTTGACCTGTGCGATGACCGGCACCGGCACCGCCTGAGCCCATAGGCCCATGGAAAAGGAACCAATGAAAAATGCTGTTCCTATTGAACAAAGGGACGCACCGACGCTGAAAGAGGCGCTTGAGGTGTGTCCAGCTGATGGACCACGCCCACTCACAATAGCTGAGTACAGGGCTCGCCAGCAAAAGAAGCTGAAACCCAAAACCCAACGAGGAGGAGAAGTAAGGAAACTTCTAACCCAAAAACATTTAGAAGAGGACATCCTGAAGTCGTTAACTGAAGAAGAGGACCGACAACGCTGCATAGAGCGTATTGCAAATATAAAGGCAACACTTCGCCAAAGAGCGAAGAAACGCAAAGGGGCCGCAGAAATGCGCAAGCCTTAACTTGCCTTAATATAAGTCCTACCACAAAGCAAGCTGATGCATTAAAATGCAGCTTGCGAAATACTAATTCTGTTAGGCTTTAACTAACAAACGTGCTGTTAGCATTTTTTTTAAAAAAAAGCTAACAGCCGTTCACTAAAACTACTCACATTTCATTTCTCAGAATAGGGTAACAAATCCTCACAAAAAAAAATTTTTTTTTATATATACATACATGCTGAGAAAAAAAATTAATAAAGAAAGAACCAAACGGATCCATTTCATGAGTAGATTTCAATTTAGATATCAAGATGGGTAACCATGACTCTAAAGTTCAGGATAGCACAGCCAATGTGATCAATGTTGTCGATGTAGTTGACAACACACCACATCTAAAATCCCAAATAGTAACGGAGCCAAAAACCTTTAGATGACCAACAAAATGTTTCTTACCAGTCCACGCTTCCATAGACTTCATACTGGTCAGCGCCTTGGTCGGTGATCGATTCCGTACATACACAGCTGCGTTGACTGCCTCAGCCCACAAGGATTCGCCTAATCCTGACTGGACCAGCATACATCTTGACATTTCCACCAGAGTGCGGTTTGCCCTCTCAGCAACGCCGTTTTGCTGTGGAGTGTACGCCACTGTCAGCTGCCTCTCAATCCCATTAGTTTTCAGAAATTCATCAAACGATTTGTTGACAAATTCACCGCCATTGTCGCTCCGGATACATTTGAGACTTTTTCCCGTTTGCCGTTCAACCAGGGTTTTGAACTCGACGAACTTCTGGAAGACTTCATCCTTTGTCCGCAGGAAATACACAAATATACGCCTTGATTTGTCATCGATGAAGGTTAGAAAATACTTTGATCCAGCAAGCGACTGTGTGCCAAAGGGCCCGCACACATCTGCATGAACTAGTTCCAATATATCTTGAGCTCTAATGGTGGTTGCAACAGGAAATGGTTGCGCATAAATCTTGCTGACCATACATGTTTTGCAATTCATATTCGCCGGGAAAACCATATTTTCAATGCCGCGCACCATTCCTTTGCTGATCAAATCTTTCATATTACTGATGTTCAAGTGGCCGTACCGTTTATGCCACAGGGCACCATCAGCCTTAACCGCCGCAAAACAGTTGTTTTGTTTTCCTCGAAACATATACAAGTTTCCAACTCTGTTCGCCTTTACAATGCATTCGCCATTTTGGATAACTCGTGCATATTCTTGTCCAAAAATGACGAAACATTTATTCTGTACAGCGCTGCTCACCGAGAAATAATTTCCATTCATTTCGGGCACATAGAGAACATTCTTTAACAGCAGCGTGCATATCTCTGTCTTCAGCTCTACTTCCCCTTTTCCTTCAGCTTTTAGGAAACCGGAGTCAGACAGACCAATCATTTCTGTGTGTTTCTCGAACTTTGTGAATAACTGTTTCTCACAACACATGTGGCTTGTGGCACCACTATCCAAACACCACATACTCTTTTTCAAATTATCTGCGTCCAACGCATTTAATAGACTGCACTGCTTGTTCTCCACTCTTGCTGCCCTTTCCACATTTGCGCTCTCCTTCTTACACTGAGCCTTCATATGCCCGCGCTCACCACACTTGAAACATATCATTGTATTGTTTCTCTTCTTTTGCGCTCTGTGCGCGGCCGGCTTATGTACTGCGGTATATGCCTTTGCGTATTCCTTTTGATCTTCTGTGTTTCCCTTTCGTTCGCCTTCTTCCTTCAGTTTTACGCATAGAACATCGAAAGTCGGCAGACTGTCGCGCGTCTCTATGGCGACAACGAAATATTCGAATTGTTCTGGAAGGCTTGACAACAAAACAAATGAGCGCAGTTCATCATTTAGCTCGATTCCTACTGACTCAAGGCCATCAAGAATATCCACGAACTCATTAATGTAGCTTGAAATGCTTTGCCTTTGGTCCATGCGCTTGCTTAGCAATTTCTTGTACAGTTGAACCTTTCGTACAGGTCCACTTGGTTGATGAACACGCTTTAATTTGTTCCATGCTTCGGACGACTTACTGCAATTTTTAATGTGTCCCAATGTGACTCAATGTGATCATGGCCAGCGCCTTTTCATCCTTGGCCTGCCAATTCACACCTTCGGGAACATTCGTTGGTAGCAGGTCACCAGATGCCACACTCCACAATTCAGCGTGCACCAACACAGACCGCATTTGAATACACCAGGAGTCATAATTTCCCTCCTCTAATTTGTCTATTTGATACATCCCGCTCATTGCTGATTATCGTTTAGTCTCTGAGTCACACCGATGTTAATAGTTCGTAACTAAAACAATCACTTTACTTTTAATTTACAAAATCCGAACCTGGGCCCATAACCTGTTGGACAGAATTTTGCTGCCGTTGCGAGGGAAGTTCTTGTACCGAAAAATAAAAACGCAACCATTCATATGTAAGGTTTATTTGTGACTAATAAATGCTCTGCTCGCAGGCAGATAGAGACCGAAACGAAAGGGAGAACAAAAAGGGAGATAAGAGAACGTCGCTTCGTTACGTCTCTCACTCATACATACGTCTACATACTCATTTGTCTGTCAATACATGCGTGCATTGCTAGAGATGGTCATTCTTCCACAAAGTGACTATAATATAGTCCAAGAAATTAGCAAGGATAGACACGAAGATGTCATGAAAAAGCTAACTAAAAACTTTCCGCCACTATTTAAAACAAAACTAAAAGATTTATGCACACAGTATACAGACATATTCGGACTTGAAACCGAATCGATAACAACTAATAATTTTTATAGGCAAGAGCTAAGATTGAAGGATAACAACCCGGTATACACAAAAAATTATAGAATTCCACACGCACACAAAGACGAAATCAATAAACAGGTAGAAAAACTCATTCTGGACAAAATAGTAGAACCATCAGTTTCGGAGTACAATAGTCCAATACTACTTGTACCCAAATAAGGTCTCCCAGGATCTGAAAATAAAAGATGGCGTTTAGTCATTGACTATCGTCAAATAAACAAAAAATTATTGTCCGATAAATTTCCACTTCCAAGAATAGATGATATTCTTGATCAGTTGGGTAGAGCCAAATATTTTTCATGTCTAGACTTAATGTCTGGATTTCATCAAATAGAGCTGAAACAACACTCTAGAGATTTAACGTCCTTTTGAACGAGCAATGGCTCATACCAATTCACTAGACTACCTTATGGTCTTAAAATAGCGCCAAATTCCTTTCAAAGAATGATGACAATTGCTTTTTCTGGACTTAATACTTCACAAGCATTCTTGTATATGGATGACCTAATAGTCATCGGTTGTTCCGAAAACCACATGATCAAAAACTTAACAGACCTTTTTTGATTTGTGTAGGAAAAACAACCTTAAGCTACATCCAGAAAAATGCGCTTTCTTCATGCACAAAGTGACTTTTCTAGGCCACAAGTGCACTGATCAAGGCATTTTGCCCGTAGATAAAAAATACGACGTCATCGAAAAATATCCAGTCCCTACAGACGCAGATAGCGCTAGAAGATTCGTTGCATTTTGCAATTAATATAGACGTTTCATCAAAAATTTCGCCGACTATTCACGGCACATAACTCGATTATGTAAAAAGAATGTCACCTTTCAATGGACAGATGAATGCCAAAATGCATTCGATTACTTAAAGAAGGCTTTAATTAAACCCACATTATTAAAATATCCAGATTTCAATAAAGAATTTTGCATAATTACAGATGCAAGTAAACACGCATGTGGAGCTGTTCTAACACAAAAATATGGAGATAAACATCTCCCAGTTGCATATGCTTCACGCTCATTTACCAAAGGTGAAAGCAACAAAACTACTACAGAACAAGAGTTAGCAGCAATTCACTGGGCAATTACACATTACAGACCATATATTTATGGAAAACATTTTACAGTAAAGACAGACCACAGACCACTAACTTATTTGTTCTCAATGACAAATCCAAGTTCAAAACTAACCAGAATGAGATTAGATCTAGAAGAATATGATTTCACAGTCGAATATCTCAAGGGTAAAGACAATTTCGTGGCAGACGCCCTATCCAGGATTACAATATCCGACCTAAAAGACATGCACAACAAAGTCGTGAAAGTCACTACCAGGCAACAAAATAGACAGAAAAATTCCTGCGCAGGAAATGTACAAGAAGATTTGCGTATGCAAACTCTTGACAACGGTTCTAAGCCCAACGTATATGAAGTCATTTGTAATGACGAAGTACGAAAAGTAGTGGCCTTGCACATACAAAATCAGATATGTTTTTTGAAACATGGAAGAAAAGTTGTAGCAAGAATTGATGTTAGCGATCTGTATACCAATGGAACCCTTGACTTAGGTCAGTTCTTCCAAAGGCTTGAAATGCAAGCCGGTATACTTGCGATCAGCCAGCTCAAAATGGCACCGAGCGAAAAGATCTTTGAATTAAGTTCAATTGAATCTTTTAAGAACATGGGCAATAAAATATTAAAATCTTTACGAGTAGCGCTACTCAAGCCGGTGCCCCAAATAGAAAATGAAAAAGATCAAGAAGCGATACTGTCTAAATTTCACGACGATTCAACTCAAGGAGGTCGTAATGGCATTTCGAAAACGCTAGCAAAAATAAAAAGACATTACTATTGGAAAAACATGACTCGTCATATCAAAGAATACATACGTAAATGTCAAAAATGCCAGAAATCTAAAATAACAACTCATATTAGGACCCCAATGACACTAACGGAAATACCAACCATGGCTTTTGATTGAGCTATAGTGGATACTATAGGTCCACTACCATGCTCAGAAAATGGCAATGAATATGCAGTTACGCTAATATGCGATTTAACAAAGTATTTAGTATCCATACCAATTCCAAATAAAAGCGCAACAACCGTTGCCAAAGCAATATTTGAAAACTTTATTCTGAAGTACGGTCCGATGAAGACGTTCATTACGGACATGGGAACAGAATATAAGAATTCAATCATAAATGATTTGTGCAAATATCTTAAGATAGACAACACAACGTCCACTGCACACCACCACCAGACCTTAGGGACAATAGAACGAAGTCATATAACATTCAATGAATACGTTCGTTCATACATATCTGCAGACAAAACCGATTGGGATGTTTGGATATAATATTTTCCTTTTGTTTCAACACAACACCCTCGGCATCGCATGAATATTGTCCATATCAACTAGTCTTTTGCAGATTACCAAGACAGTTTATAGATTTTAATAAAGTAACTAGAATAGACACATTATATAACATAGATGTTTGAGATGCCAAGCTTTTTTGGCACCTATGTGTTTCAAAAATGAAAAGAAATTTCGGGTTAAACTTTGTAATTCGTATTTAATTTTGGTGGCTTAGCGGAAGCCGATTGCTTGCTATTGCCAGATAAACTTTATGCGAGATCGATATGCAACCAATGCGCAGAGGGGTTAGCATAGAACTAAACTATAGACGACGGCGTTAGATCAAAGTGATTGCCGAAGTGGCGGCAGCAGATCAAAGTAGTTGCCGAAGTGGCGGCGGCAGAGAGCCCCTTTAGCGGGAGAGCGCAGCAGCTCTGCAGAACGTCAACGTTTTACAACATAGGCGGCTCTCTCTGCTCATACAATAATAATGTTAAAGTTACGGTTATTCTTCAGCGGCTGGCCCGAACATACTCCCCCCGTTGGGAGCTAGTCTCTCAACAGATTCCTTAAGGGGCAGCAAACATAGCCGAGTGACGGCCCTCCTGATGTTTCCTGAGGATGTCTTCAGGTCAGCGACGCGACACACTCCGTCCTTGCCCAAAACGACATCGACGACTCTAGCCAGTGGCCAACGCATTGGAGGAAGATTTTCGTCCTTCACCAGAACGAGGTCGTTCTTGCAGATGTTTTGCGCGGGGTACGCCACTTCGCGCGCTCTTGCAAAAGAGTTAGATACTCTTCGCGCCAACGGCTCCAAAATATTTGCTGTAGTTGGGTGACCCGCTGCCAGCCATCCAGACGATTGTAGTTCAAATTCGTTAGGTCAGGCTCGAGGATTTGCTCATGGGGGCCGCCTAAAAGCAGATGAGCAGGAGTCAAAACGTCTAAATCATCAGGATTTTCTGAAAGCGAGAGCAAAGGGCGAGAGTTAACAATTGCAGTGATCTGACAGATCAGAGTGCGCAGCTCGTCGAAGCTAAGCACAGATGGTCCAACTGAGCGGTACAGGTGATATTTTGCGGTCTTCACGGCCGCTTCCCACAACCCGCCAAAATGCGGAGAGCGAGGTGGGATGAAACGCCAGTCGATCGAGTCAGCCAAGCAGGACTCGTGGACCTCCTTCATATGTCGTTCGCTCAGACAAAGCTTCTTTAGCTCCAGAAGCTCGTTCTTGGCCCCAACGAAGTTTGTCGCATTGTCCGACCAAATTTGACTTGGCCTTCCTCGAGTGGAAGTAAAACGCTTTAGTGCGCCTAGAAATGATGCGGTGGTCAAATCCTTTACGAGCTCCATGTGTATAGCCTTAGAAGTGAAACAGATGAATACGCTAATGTAGCACTTGATCGGAGGCCTCGTGCGGATTTCTGATCGGTAGAAAAAAGGTCCACAGTAATCTACTCCAGTGACTTCAAAAGCTCGAGATCCTTCCAAACGTTCCTTAGGTAGGTCTCCCATGATGTGTTCGACCATGCGCGGCCTAGTCCTGAAGCATCTCACACATCTGCTGAAGACGATTTAGAATGCCTTAACACCTCCAATGGGCCAATATTCCAGCCGAATTTTGGATAGCAAGGCGCGAGGTCCGGCATGGAGGTTTCTTTCATGATAATATCTTATCAGCGCAAAGGTAATGGAATGTCCCTTTGGCAGAATGAGCGTCAAATCCTAGCGATGAGTTGCCAAGACGACCTCCAACTCTAAGTAGTCCAGAATGATCGATCAACGGGTTGAGCGAACTAATAGAACTGGATTTCATGACTTGACCATTGCGCCGAATCTCCTTTATGTCCATCCACAAATTTGCCAGCTGAATGTGTCGAATTAGAAGATGCGTTCCTTGCCGAATATCAGAAACTGTGAGTCCTGGATGCCTAAGACGATGTATAAATTTATGCATGTAGGCGAATGTGCGCTGCATGCGAAAGAATGAATTCGCAAATTTGCATCCGGACGTGAGATCGGCATGTGGAGACGTGATTAGCAATCCTCTCTTGTTAGATGGAGATACAGGCCACTTATCCTTGGAGCCTAGCAAAAAGGATGGGCCGTGAAACCATAGCTCTGACTGGATAAGATGGTTGGGAAGCGAGCCTCTCGAGAGAATATCAGCAGGATTTAAAGATGTGGGAACATAGCGCCATTCAATGGCTGCCGTCAACTCCTGAATTGATGCCACTCGATGTGCCACGAAAACTTGAAATTTAGCTGGCACGTCCCTAATGCAAGATAATGCTGTTGACGAATCCGACCAGCAATAGAACCGACCTGTAAAGATTCCCATGTCCTTTACATTCTGCATGATTTTCGCAAGCAAATGGGCTCCACTTAATTCCAGCTTAGGAATCGATATAGTCTTTAGCGGCGCCACTCGCGACTTTGAGCACAAAACGTGGCTCGAAGACTGGGCTTCCCTGGACACGACATACACGCAAGCGCCATATGCTTCTAAGCTGGCATCACAGAATCCGTGAACTTCTGTAGCCACACTAGAACGAAGAACCAAGCGAGGAAATGAGATCCGAGAAATGCTTGCCAAACTATTTCTCAAGTCCATCCAAGTTGAATGCAACGCTGAGGGTAGGCTTTCATCCCAATCCAAATTTTCTCTCCAAAGCTGCTGAAGGAAGATTTTGCACCGGACAATGACTGGATTTATCAATCCAAGAGGGTCGTAGAGCCGCGCAATCGTAGATAAAACCGCCCGCTTTGATGGCTTTGAGTTTGTGTCCAGTGCGGACAAGGCAAAAAGCAGCTGATCCGAAGCAGGGTCCCACGCTAAGCCGAGAGTTTTGGCAATGTCGCTTCCATCATTAAACTTTAGGAACTTCTCTATGTCATCTTCAGGGGTTCCCTCAAGTACTACCTGGTGACTGGAGCACCATTTCCTAAGTCTAAAATTACCACGGGACAGTAAAGCTGATGTTTGGTGCATCTTGTCCCGAAATAAGGTCATCCACGTAAAACTCCTGCCGCAGAGCAGCTGAGCCAAGAGGGTAGGACTCACCCTCGTCGATGGCCAGCTGGTGCATTGCGCGGACCGCTAAAAATGATGCAGCCCTCGTCCCGTATGTGACGGTGTCTAATGTGTAGACTTGAACCTCGGACTCGATGGAATCTCGCCATAGGATGCACTGATACAAATTGTCGGGTGGAGACACTCGTACGCATCGGTACATTTTACAAATGTCCCCAGTGAGAGCGACTGGATATGTTCGAAAGCGAATCAATATGTTAAACAATGCAGGCTGAATAACAGGGCCTGTCATCATCACATTATTTAGAGAATATCCAGTTGATGTAGCTGCGGATCCGTCGAAAGCGACACGGAGTTTTGTCGTCGTACTGTCCTCCTTTAGGACACAGTGATGAGGCAAGAAATATTTGCAGAGACTACGGGAATCAGGGTTGACTTGGTGCATATGATGCAAATCAATGTACTCCCTCATAAAGGCGGAATACCGCTCCTTGAGTGTAGGATTACGCTCCAGTTTTCGCTCCAGACTGATGAACCGTCGATAAGCCTGAGCATAAGATTCTCCTAAACGATCAGTATTGTTATTTAGCGGCAGACGAACTGCATACTCCCCGGATGGCAACCGTGAAAGGTAGCTTACGAAATGTGCTTCACAATCGTCTTCTTCTTTGGTATTCAACCCAGCCTCCACACAATTCTCGACTTCCCAAAACATACGAAGAGTTTTATCCAACCTTGCTTCCATCTCAGCTATCGAATCTGGACAATTGTGCGTAGCCAAAAGCGCCGAGCTTGATACCTTCTGTCCACCGCCAGATACGATCCACCCAAGCCGGGTCCTCTGCAGAAGAGGCAGTCCATCGGTGAGTTTGATTTGCCCTACGCAGAGGAGATCATAAAAAACGCTCGCACCAATGAGAAGATCAACCCGTTGAGGATTGAAAAGTGCAGGATCAGCGAGCTGAATGTTAGATGGAATACGCCAATCGGATACATTTACTGTCATAGTTGGTTGAGAATCGGTAATCGTGGGGGCGATGAGAGCAGTAAGTGTAGTTGTGTAAGCAGAGGTGCGAGAATGCATACAAATGCTTATGGTGGATCCCTCAGTAGAAACGCTGGTATCGCCTAGCCCAGACACAAGTGCAGACGATTGAGTTCTGCTAAGCTGAAGCTGCTGGGCGAACCTGGATGTGACGAGATGCAGCTGCGATCCTGAATCTAAGATGGCACGACAAGGAACTAAAACGCCAGACCGATTCTTTACGAGAACCACGGCTGTAGCCAGAAGCACGACATCAGAGTGAAGACCTTGGTCAGCAAGAGAGGTAGACGAAGGTAGAGACGAGCTGCTAGCAGAATTTTGAGCAACGGAAAGAGTGTCCGGTTGAACGGCCAGATCGGGAGGAGTAATACCTGGGCAGCCTTGTGTTGTGGGCTGTATACTATCGAAGTGCAACAAACTATGATGCCTACCGCCGCATACTCGACATTTTCCACTATTGCATGCGCGGGTCCGGTGCCCCGGCTTTAGGCAATTGAAGCATAGGGAAAGCTTCTTCACTTCTTTGTGGCGCAGCAACGGTGAGAGATTTCCGAATATATTGCACGAGTATATTCCATGGCCCGCTAAGTGGCAAAAGACGCTACAAACGTTTTCTTAACCTGCGTATAGGAATGGTTTTTTCCCACCTGATCGCTACTAGCGTGTGTCGCTGTAGCATATTCCAACCGCTCCATTTTCTGGCAGCGTTGCTGCAAGAATTCGAAGAATTCCTCTGCGGTAGGTATAGCATCCGACGATGTGTGTTCCTCCCATTTGGTTTGCGTCTTCGAATCCAACTTCTGCAGCAGCATGTTGATGACCATGAATCCTGAAATCTCCTCAGCAGTTCCCAATGTCTGCAACGCTCGCATGTGTAAATTGACTGCATCCGAAAACTCCCGAAGCCTTTTAGCAGAAGGCGAGTCTACCCTCTTTAGCCCAAGAATCTTCTTGATGTGTGCCTGGAAAACAAGTCTTTTGTTATTAAAGCGTTTATTAAATATATCCAGAGCCGCACGATAATTGGCACTGGAGAGCTCTAACGATCGAACCGAATCCAAAGCCGCATCAGCGAGGCAAGAGCGAAGGTGCTGGAATTTCTCGATGTCACTGAGATCCGCATCCGCTTCAATCACCGATTTGAACATAAAATCCGAGAACTCGAAGTATCCACCAGAAAATTTAGGCACCTTCAGCTCAGGAAGTCGCTGCTTGTGAGCCATGATGATGGTACTATGTCCGGAATGGCTTGGCAGATTCGTAGAATGGGCAGCGGCGTGTGACTGGCTTACTTCAACAGCAGCCGTCAACTCAGCTTTCAACGATATGAAAAGAGTATCGAAGATTTCGCGCAGCTCACTCCCAATCTCGTTTTGATCGAGAGCCTCCAACTCATTATGGGCCTTATTAAATTCCTCTCGAATTTCTGCCAACATATCAAGGCGCACCTCGACTTCCGCGGCGGTCAGCTTATCGATTTTATTCCCCGCGAAGGATTCGCCAAGCCTGTGCAATCGATCATATAATGACTGACTTTTACGCTTATACAGACTCAGTCTGGAATCAGCCACCACAATATTTCCGCCCGCGCCTGTATCCAACAACGGAAAATGAAATACCGCTTAAGCGACGATTTATAGACGCGAGAGCGAGAATGCAAGACACGAAAAGTCAAGAACCGCGGCTGCAGCTGCGCAGAGAATGAGAGATTCGACGCTTAAAGTACCGGAATTTGTCTATAAATATTCACTATTCAGCCGCACTCTCACTGAATTTGCACTTGTTGGTAGTTAAACTACCCAACAACAAAATATTGTATAAATAAAAAGTGTTTTAACGGAACGCGATTAAGCAATGGTTTAATATCACGTCGGGGTCACCAATGTTTGAGATGCCAAGCTTTTTTGGCACCTATGTGTTTCAAAAATGAAAAGAGATTTCGGGTTAAACTTTATAATTCGTATTTAATCTTGGTGGCTTAGCGGAAGCCGATTGCTTGCTATTGCCAGATAAACCTTATGCGAGATCGATATGCAACCAATGCGCAGAGGGGTAAGCATAGAACTAAACTATAGACGACGGCGTTAGATCAAAGTGATTGCCGAAGTGGCGGCAGCAGATCAAAGTAGTTGCCGAAGTGGCGGCGGCAGAGAGCCCCTTTAGCGGGGGAGCGCAGCAGCTCTGCAGAACGTCAACGTTTTACAACATAGGCGGCTCTCTCTGCTCATACAATAATAATGTTAAAGTTACGGTTATTCTTCAGCGGCTGGCCCGAACAATAGATGACTATGCAAAAGAAATAAAGTTTAGACTAGAAATAGCATATCAAAGAGCTAGGATATCGCTAGAAAATAAAAAATATTTTGATAACAAAGCATCTGATGTAAGCATAGAAATAGGAAACAAAGTACTATTAAAAAACGAAGTAGGACACAAGTTAGACCCTAGGTATATAGGACCATTTGAGGTCATATGCATAGATGATAAAGATAACATTACCATTAAAGATAGTAAAAATAAGAGACAAACAGTTCATAAAGATAGGCTAAAAATACAGGTATAAAATTTGAAATACCTCATGAAACGGTCTGATCAACCATTGAGAATAATAATACAAAAAAAAAAAAAAAAAAAATATTTGTTTTTAATTATTGATTTATATACACCTATATATAGTGACATATCCATAATTCCCCACATCCCATACACATTATGTTTATGTACAATTCATCCACCCCATCCACACAAGTAACAGGACCCCACTCAAGAATCAATAACTGTTTCTTCCCATACTCCAAGCTAGGGCCCCCCATAATATAAACAATGGACCACATTGTTTCATCAACATTAAAACCACGCCACTCTCGAGAAATCGATTCTTTAGAATCACGCCACTCATGAGGACCAATCAAAGCTACACATAAAACCAAGGAGTATCACATTCCTAGCTCCGTCATGTAATGCAACACCGATCGCCAGCAGTGGATGCCTTTCATCAAAGCTGACGCATCCCCAAATATCGATCCAGGCACGTACGCCACCGACACGAAGATGCAGCCGAGGAAAGCAACGCCCGAAGCCAGAGTCGGGAGTTCCAAGAGAAGGGCTCATGGAAACTAGCCAGCAGCAGAGAGATCAGTTCCGTTTGAGACAAGCAGACGTAAAGTTAAGTCGGGGAATTCAACCAATCTTGTGACATAAAGAAATTAGGTACTAAAAATAATATCTTTTTTAAAAACTAAATTTCGAGTTGCGGATATTTAACTGGCGCAGTCGGTAGGATTTCGTTTAAAATTTACTCCTATATTTCGGTAATGGTCAGCTTGTGTAATTTCTAATTACTGTGATCACGTAATCCCGGAATCGTTAATAAAATTGTGAAATCCGAGCACATACGATTTGCAAAACTAAAATTAAGTGAACTGAAGTAAGCGGAGATAGTGATCCACCAAGAACAGTGAAACACTAAATACAAAATCAAAAAACTTTCAAGTGAACCAAAATAAAGTTAAAAACTACTGAAAACAAAACAAAACCCAATCAACACCAACAACATGGCGTTACCACCACTATCATTGAGCGAAATCCACTTGAACCAGGCACTGCTGTCGATCAGACAAATACCTGCCTATGACGGTTCATCTGGACAGCTAAGCTCATTTATCAAACGAATCGAATATGTATGCGGATTATATCCAACTGAAGATCTTCGCCAACAAAGGATCCTATTTGGAGCGACCGAGATCCAACTGTCAGGAGAGGCACAACGCATATCGCAAATGATACAACCCAACACGTGGCTCGAACTGAAGACGGCGCTGATCAACGAGTTCAAAAATCACACACCATATGAAGAACTCTTACGACAACTATACACCACCAGATTCAACGGCAGTCTTCGTAAGTTTATAGAAGAATTAGAGCATTATTAAAGCATTATAAATAAACAATAAGCTAAACCTAGAAAACATACCAGAAAATAATGTCACTTATAAAAACGCTTTGAACACCACAATTAAAGATGTCATTACTTGAAAACTTCCTGACAGAATGTTCATGACCTTAGCAAGAAAAGATATTACCACATTGTCTAATCTTAAGAAGGCAGCACAAGAAGAAGGATTGTACGAAGCTAGTACAACAGATTCAGGTACAAATAAAGATCAATCGAAATCGTCTCAATCAAACCGAAAGAATGTTGGAAACTATTATGCAAATTATAATACTACTAACTATCACAATCAAACTCAGAGTTCATCTGGAACAGGTCAGACTAATCGAACAAATCAAAATCAAAATTCCAAAAATCCTGGGTTATACAATGAGTTCAAAAATTCCTTGAATCAAGGTAGGGCTCAAAATCCATTCAATCAGCAAATATCTCAAAACCAAGCTAGTGGGAGTGGACCCAACCAACCTACTAAAAGAGGGAGGGAGAGCCAGAGTGGCCAAACGAAGATGGACGTAAATTTTCATCAAGCCGCTTCGGAAGAAACCGAGGAGAACCCTATATAAACATTTCCATTAATAAAAGAATATTAAGGTGTATCGCTGACTCGGGATCCTCGATCAACATCATGAAAGAAAATTATACAGATTCCGAGATAAAAGACGATAACCTTACGGTCCATACCATCAATGGACCTGTCCGTTTAACTAAGAGTATAATGAGGAATGCGAACAAAACATGTCCGTCCGAACAAAAGTTCTACATACATAACTTTTCCGAAAATTATGATATTTTATTAGGAAGAGAATGCTTGATGGCAAGTAAAGCCGTCATCGATTACAGAAATGACACTGTAACACTAGGAGCTAGGTCGTACCCAATCATTCAGAGTGGAGAAGCTATTGAAGCCGGCAAGACCGCACAGAAGTGCACTGATCCCTCTACAAAAGAAGAGAAGATCGCACCTAAGTGCCTTGACCCATCTCCAGAGGGAGATCAATACTTCGCTTCCGCTCTAGACAGTGAATTAAGGGAATGTAATCAATTAAGATTGGAACACTTAAACGACGAAGAGAGGGAAGAGTTAAAGAAGGTCTTATATGAGTTTAAGGATGTGCAGTACAGAGAAGGTGACAATTTGACTTTCACAAGTACAATCAAGCACGAGATCAAAACTCAACATGAAGACCCGGTCTACAGACGACCATACAAATATGCCCAGATACATGATCAGGAGGTAAACCAGCAAATCAAAAATATGATCAGGCAGGGAATAATTCGAAAGTCGAATTCTCCTTACTGCTCGCCCATATCTATGATTCCGAAGAAGATAGATGCTTCAGGAAAGCAAAAATATCGAATGGTAGTAGACTATAGAAGTCTAAATGAAATAACAGTTAAGGACAAATTCCCAACTCCACGAATGGATGAAATCCTAGACAAACTAGGTAAATGTCAGTATTTTACGACAATAGATTTAGCAAAAGGTTTCCATCAAATACCCATGGAACCTAGCTCAATCCCCAAAACTGCGTTCTCCACTAAGCATGGACATTACGAGTTCACTCGTATGCCCACTGCCCCAGCTACCTTCCAAAGATGTATGAACAATCTGCTAGAAGAGTTAATCTTCAAAGATTGCTTTGTATACTTAGATGACATCATTATATTTTCCACTTCATTGGAAGAACACTTGTTGTCACTAAGGAGAGTATTTGGAAAGTTGAGAGACGCCAACTTAAAGCTACAAATGGATAAATGTGAATTCATGAAAAAGGAAACTGAATTCCTAGGTCATGTAGTCACTACTGAAGGAATAGTACCAAATCCAGGCAAAATCTCTGCCATTGTCAAATTTCCAATACCAGAAACGACTAAACAAATAAAGTCATTCTTAGGTCTGTGCGGGTTCTACTGGAAATTCATTCCTAATTTTGCAAACATAGCAAAACCCATGACACTCAAACTAAAGAAAGGAGCTGTCATAGACCCCAAGGATGAAAAGTACGTCGATGCATTTGAGAGACTAAAAGTACTCATCACCTCAGACCCTATCCTTGCGTTCCCAGACTTTGACAAAATGTTCACGGTAACAACCGACGCTAGTAACATAGCATTGGGAGCGGTTTTGTCACAAGAACACAAACCGATCTGCTACGCTAGCAGAACCCTAAATGAACATGAAATAAACTATTCAGCCATCGAAAAGGAATTATTAGCGATCGTATGGGCAACCAAGTATTTCCGTTCATACCTGTTCGGTAGAACATTCGAGATACAAAGCGATCATAAACCCTTGATTTGGTTGAACAGCCTCAAGGAGCCAAATATGAAATTACAAAGGTGGAAAATAAAACTGAATGAGTTTGATTTTAAAATGAAATATCTACCAGGCAAAGAAAATCATGTAGCTGATGCCTTATCAAGGGTAAAGATTAATGAAAATCTCCTTGGAGAAGCTTCCAATAGCGTTGGTGCAACTGTACATAGCGCACAGGAAGACAATCTAAATCACATTGATATCACGGAAAGACCAATTAACTATTACAATCGGCAAATTGAGCTAATAAAAGCCAATGAAGATAAGGTAGAAACAATTCGTTATTTTCACAAGCTAATCATCAAGATCACGTATAAGGAAATGACTAACACCTTAGCGAAGGATATAATAAAGGAATATCTATGCACCAAAAAGAGCGCATTATATTTCCATAACGAAATAGATTTTCCTCCATTCCAAAAAGCCTATTTAGAAATCATTAATTCTAACAATATAACCAAAGCTATTAAATCAAGCACGAAACTCCTAGATATTCAGAATTACGCTGAATTTAAAGAAACCATATTAAAAAATCATAAAGGCTTACTCCATCCAGGGATAGAGAAAACCGTCAATTGGTTTAGGGGAAAATACTATTACCCGGATTATCAAAAACTAATCCAAAACATCATAAACGAATGTCCTACTTGTAATATTGCCAAAACAGAGCATAGAAATACGAAGTTGGCATTCGAAACTACACCGGAAATACTGAACATCAGAGAGAAATACGTCATAGATTTCTATATGGTTGGTAACCAACAGTTCCTATCATGTATTGACGTATACTCGAAGTTTGCCACTCTTGTAGAAGTAAAAAGTCGTGACTGGTTAGAAGCAAAAAGAGCCATCATGAAAGTTTTTAACGAGATGGGCAAACCAATTGAAATCAAAGCCGATAAAGATTCAGCTTTTATGTGCACAGCATTGCAAGCATGGCTGAATGCGGAAAACGTCAAAATAGAGATCACTTCCAGCAAAAATGGAATATCTGACGTAGAAAGATTTCATAAAACAGTAATAAAAAAATTAAGAATAATATCTAGCGAGGATAACCCAGAAGATAGATTCGCGAAGTTTGAATTAATTCTTTATACTTATAATCATAAAACCAAACATAATACCACAAATAGGACACCAGCTGATATATTCATTTATGCAGGCTCACCTGATTATGACACCCAACTAAATAAAGTGAATAAAATCACTCAATTAAATAAAAACCGCATAGAGTATGAAGTAGATACCCGCTATAAACTATCACCTCTAGTTAAGTCTAAGGTAACAAATCCTTTCAAAAGGACGGGCGAAATTAGACAGGTAGACGAAAAACATTATGAAGAAAAGAATAGGGGTAGGAAAATAACTCATTATAAATCAAAATTCAAGAAAAAGAAGAAATCTAATAGAAGCAAATATAATAATTCCAGAGAAACCGAGGAAGTTAATGGAATCGGCGAACTTCAACACAATTAAAATCCTCATCTTCCTCATAATTACCATCGTAATGGCACAGGGCCAAAACATAGAAATAAATCCTATAAAATCCCAAAACGGATATATGATATTCAAAACTGGATCGATTAACATACCTATCAATTACGAATACCATTATCTAACTGTTAATTTAACTAAAACCGAAGAACTATACCAAAATTTATTAATGCAAGCCACTAAATTCCAGGACATAATCCAAATAAAATATCTAGTAGACAAATTGCAAAGAGAAATGAACGGGCTAAAAATAAACAAAAGAAATAAAAGAGGCCTAATCAATATAGTAGGAACAGCCTACAAATATCTCTTTGGAACACTAGATCAGGAAGATAAAGTCGATTTGGAACAAAAAATAGAAAATTTAGCCAGCCATAGCATTCAAATGAATGAACTAAATTTGGTAATAGATGCAGTTAATAGCGGAATAAACGTTATAAGCAAACTAAATGAAGAAAAAGACAGGAATCAACAAATAGAAATTTTGATATTCAATCTACAACATTTCACAGAATATATCGAAGATATAGAACTAGGTATGCAATTAACTAGGCTCGGGATATTTAATCCAAAATTATTAAAACAAGACTACCTGGAACAAATAAATTCTGAGAAAATACTAAATATAAAAACCTCCACATGGCTAAAATCCGATACCAACGAAATTCTAATAATTTCCAACATTCCCAAAGACATTACAAAAGTACCAATCTATAAAATCGTTCCGTATCCAGACGAATTAAATAACATGTTAACAGATATGACATACGACAAGTACTACATAAAAAATGAAGAAGTATTTGTTAAAGAAACTAGATTGAAAACCAATGACAATTGTATAAAAGGAATTTTAATGCAAATTCCCACTAAATGTGAATACTCCAAAACTTTTCAAAACTTTCAAATATACTTTATTGAACCCAATATACTAATCACATGGAATCTTCCAAAAACAACGCTAAACCAGAATTGTGTAAACCAAGAAATCATAGCGGAAGGAAATACCATTATAAAAAGCTACAACTGTTCAATCCAATTAAATGAATTTACAATATCAAAAACAATGTTAGATTTTGCCCAGAATGTTTATATCAACAACAACATAACTAAATTTAAAACCACTGTCGAATGTCCAAACTAATGAAATAATTATGCAATACACCAAATATAGTAACCTATTACAAATAAGTCTACTAATTTCATTTGTCATAATTATATTAGTTATGTAGCTGTTAAATTTAAGAAAATTTCTAAAAGAGTCACGGTTAAATGTATTAACCCTATAATAGAAGCAGAAGAGGAACCAACCTCAGCCACCGCACTTGACACCCCGTCACTATACCCGAGGGTAATCGCCTAGGGACAGGCTAATAACAAACGTTGGGGGAGTGACATATCCATAATTCCACACATCCCATACACATTATGTTTATGTACAATTCATCCACCCCATCCACACAAGTAACAGGACCCCACTCAAGAATCAATAACTGTTTCTTCCCATACTCCAAGCTAGGGCCCCCCATAATATAAACAATGGACCACATTGTTTCATAAACATTAGAATCACGCCACTCTCGAGAAATCGATTCTTTAGAATCACGCCACTCATGAGGACCAATCAAAGCTAGACATAAGACCAAGGAGTATCACATTCCTAGCTCCGTCATGTAATGCAACACCGAGCGCCAGCAGTGGATGCCTTTCATCAAAGCCGACGCATCCCCAAATATCGATCCAGGCACGTACGCCACCGACACGAAGATGCAGCCGAGGAAAGCAACGCCCGAAGCCAGAGTCGGGAGTTCCAAGAGGAGGGCTCATGGAAACTAGCCAGCAGCAGAGAGATCAGTTTGAGACAAGCAGACGTAAAGTTAAGTCGGGGAATTCAACCAATCTTGTGACATAAAGAAATTAAGTACTAAAAATAAAATCTTTTTTAAAAAACTAAATTTCGAGTTGCGGATATTTAACTATATTAAATATTAAATATTAAAAAAAAAAAGAGATAATCAACATACAAGATATCCAAAAAAACAGTGCCCTTGTTAATGTATTATGCGGGATATACTGGGACCATCTGCAAGGCCGGAAAGTGCAAAGCCCGAAAGCACAGGAAATTGCCAACATGACGTTGTCGTTCGGTGGAGCCCAAGTTTGCAACATAAGTGCAGCAGGAGTGATTAATTTGTACTTTTTTTTTCTGGACCATCAACGTAAGGGTAAGTAAATTAGTTACATTTATATTATATTCTTCTAATAATGTATTCCATTCAGCGGGGACGACGCACGCGAAGTATGCTGAGCCTGTTACTCCGGTGCAGAATATTTCTGTTCTGATGATATCTCAGGATATTGAGATATTGAGGATATTGACAACAATATGAACGGTCATACGGAGGAGTCGGCCACAACTCACGATATTGAGGATATTGACAATATGCAGGTGATACGGAGGAGTCGGCCACAACTCAGGATATTAAGGATATTGACAACAATATGCACGGTCATACGGAGGAGTCGGCCACAAATCACGATATTGAGGAGAATATTGACAACATTTCTGACAATATTCACAATATTTCTGATTATACAGTCAATGATATGGAGTGTACTATTTCTGATGAAATATATGATTCGTCTGAGCCAGTGCACCACGTGGAGGAGAAGCAGGAGCAGGAGGTTCGGGAGGATCCGGACTTAAGTAAGTAAATAAGTAAAATTTAAAAAAAATACATATAATAACTTCTTAATTCTCCAGACATGTTTACTGAAGACATTCTTAGTACTGAAAGTGGAAAGGACAATTTGGAAACACCGATTTCCCCAAAGGCTTCGCCCCCGTGCATGGCTGCAAGTGCAAACTATGCGGCAAAATGATTGGAAGGTTGAGCACCTTGCGAAACCACGTAATGAAACAACATTACACAGCAATAAGAGGTATGGTTTCAAGGAATTCGAAGACAATGCAAAAAATTGCTGCCGCTTTTAAGGAAAAACGAGGGGGAACGTTGTGAGTTGCTGCGTACACCGCAACTCTACAGTTATACCCGATACTAAGTCAGTATGGCTCTCCTGCGGCAGACGCCGCTAATATTGAACCACACGACAAAGAGTGCGTGCGAGAGAGACAGAAAATCAGTCTGAGCGTGACGTCGGGCGCTGCGTGGCCACTGCAAATTGATTTCTTGCTTTTGGCTACAAAAATGATCCGATCTGATCCAGATTCAGCAATCTGATAGATATAGTCATTATCTATGATTCTGCGTTTTTAGTTTCCTCGAATGTGCAATATTGTGGATGCAACAGATTTTCGTTCTTTGTGGGGGCGGAAGGGGGTAGGGCGAAATTCTAAGATAAACGTTTTATAGTGAGATCTAACAGAAGTGCTGATATCAAATTTGGTTACTCTAGCCTTAATAATCTCTGAGATTTGTGGATGCCCCAGATTTTCGTCCTTTGCGGGGGCGGAAGGTGGTGTGGCGAAATTTGGACACGAAACGGTCAAGGTCAGATATCACAGGAGTGTGGATACCAAATTTGGTTGCTCTGGCTCTTATAGGTTCTGAGATCCTTGAACTCATATTTTGCAATTGACAAAACCGACCATGAAACCTGTGTGTTAGAGAGAGACAGAGCGAGAAAGAATGAAATTGTTTTCTTGATTCTGGCTATAATAATTATACGATCTGGTTGAGATTTTACACTTTAAAACATATGGTCATCCTCTACGATTCTGCATTTTTGGTTTTATCGTATCTTTAAAAATGTGGATGCCACAGATTTTCGTTCTTTGTGGGGGCGGAAGTGGGCGGGGCAAAGTTTTGAAATATTTTTGTATTAGTGACATATCACAAATGTCTGGATCCAAAACATCGTTGCTCTAGCTCTTATAGTCTTTGAGCACTAGGCGCTGAAGGGGACGGACGGACGGACGGACGGACAGACGGACAGACAGACAGGGCTCAATCGACTCGGCTATTGATGCTGATCAAGAATATATATACTTTATGGGGTCGGAAACGATTCCTTCTGGACGTTACACACATCCACTTTTACCACAAATCTAATATACCCCAATACTCATTTTGAGTATCGGGTATAAAAAGTGACCATGTTAAGACTATCAGAGGAAACTGGGGTGCCGGCCGAGTATTTGAGGGCGATAGTCATGTGCAGCGATGACTATAAAAAAATTGGGTGCCGCTTGTCGGCCGCCAAGACGGATGCAGAGAAGCTGAAGGACATCAACCAATAACTGTTTCGTTTTTTAATTTTAATTTTTGATTTGGCTTGAGTAGACTGATCCAGAGAAGCTGAAGGACAACAACCAATAACTGTTTCGTTTTTTAATTTTAATATTTGATTTGAGTAGAAAAACTCGCCTGTTATTCGTAAATGTAACGACTGAAAATAAACTTATTGACAAAAAAGGGAGGAGTATTTATATTGTGTGGGCGCCTTTGGGCCAAGAAATCATCAAAGCTATTCACGTCGCACAGTTTGGGAAAAAACTGGACTGGAGTGGAGTCGACTGGAGGGACTGCAATGACACTTGCCGGCTGGCGGCCTCTTGGAAATTTTAAGCCTCGTTAAGCTTCTGGTCAACCGCCTGGCTGGTCTGCCTGAGCGCTCCATCGAATGGATTAACCTTCGCTCTGGATATACTGGATGCCCTTTTGGATTACAGGACTATCCTCTTTAGCGCCTTTGAATGGATAAACAAAGTGCATGTCCTACATGGATTACAGCCGTATAGCGCATCATAAAAGGTAAGAAATCAAGCCACAAATTGAATGCCTAACACAGCAAATGCTTAACCCATGACACCACCAAAAGGGGGAGAGGGAGTAGAGGGGGATAAGTGCCCCCTATTAATCCTAAGTGCTTCCTGTGATTTTATGTAAATTTTTACACTGGAAACAGAGGACTCCAAAGAGACCTCTCGATCAGCAATTCAATGTACAAATGACAGGTTGGCTGTGACACAAAACAGCAGCTTAAGGAAGATGTAAAGCCAAGCAGATGCTCCTGTCAGAGCCAGACCTGTCAGAGCCAGAGCGAGTTCAGCTCGATAGAGCGCACTGAGTCGGACTCGGAGTGGGAGGAGCTCTCCGACGGCCCTTCCCCAGGGTCTCCCCGCTGGAGTCCCTCGGCGCAGTCGTGCTCTGTACAATGCAGCCGGAGCACCGTCAGCGCATGGTGGCCTTGTACCACCTCGTCTTGGAGACCGCTGTGGTCAAGGTCGTGCTGCTGGTGCTGCAACTGCTGTGCTGCGCGGTGTTCTGGCTGGTCGAGAAGACCGTGGGCTTCAACGAAACCGTCGGCTCGAAGCGCCACCGATTGTGGAACAGCAAGTTCAAGCCAGTTGCTATGGCGCATGGCCAATGCCCGGGGCGACGAGACGCTCGTCTTCTTTGCCGTGCTCATGACCACGCCCTGGCTGTTCTCCCTCAGCCTCCTGGGATTCATCCTGTCCCTGGCGGCGCTCCTAAAGAAGACCGTCGAGCAGCTGGTGTTCCAGATACGCCTGCACCTCGTGCTCTAGGGGCAGCCATCGAGCAGAAAGCAGCAAGCAGTATCCAATCACACACTGACAGAAGACACACGGCCACACGCCCGACACTCCACCCCTCCCTCAGAGATGTTTGCACTTCCATTTGGGCATCTATTTTCGTCGATGCTCCGTCTCTCCGTTATTGGCCGCAATGAAAATAGATACCGAAATATTCGAAATTCAAAGTCAATTCCCACGAGAGAGAGCGAGACAGGCCTTCTTTTTTTGGTTTACGGCCTTTCTTCTGCCTTTGGCATCGCCCACTCCACTCTCTTTATTTTTCTTGCATTAAATTGGCAATAATATGAACTCGCCTTCTCTTTCTGCTTAGTAGTATTCCCCTGTCGCCGATAGCCCGCATCCTCTGCGTTCCAGAATCTGCGGAAGTTTCCAGCGGGGCTACTGGCGTGCATCAGCCGTCGAGTAGATTGAATGGGAACGCTGCCAGCATATATGTACTATGTGTGTGTGTGCCCAACTAACGCAGACAAATGCGTTCTAGAATGAAATATTAATTCATTGGATACGCACACACAGATCCCCCTTCATCGCTCTCTGTTTCCCTCGGAGGGTGGCAGGGTACTGGGTGTCTACGCTGCTCGGCGCTGGCCTGTATCTAATCGCGCCTGCCTTGCTGTGTACCCACTGTAGATGCATATGTACATACAGTTGTTAATCAATGTCCGTTGATTGTCGCATCGTTGCTAGGAAGGGGAATCCCCCTAATATTAAAGCTGGGATCCTATGCCAGAGCAGAACGCAATACTTTTCATATCCCACCTTAGGTTTCCTTAACCAATCCCATAACTTTCGACATTGACAATGAGCCTTCATCAGCATTCGTTCGCTCACAGTCATTATCATAATGATGATGATAATGATAATAATGTGCATGTGTGTGGTGTGTGACTCTCGTTTAGGACCTGAGCTCAAAAGTGCAATGCACGGCAGAAAAATCAACACGAGCTGATTCAAAGGGTAAAGATATGTATCTTTGGCACACCGAAGTGCCGACACTCTTTTAATTCAAGCTTGTTCACAGCCCAGCGATTCGCAAATGCGGCCAATGAGTATGTGTTGTGAGTATATAACAGCCCATCCGATCCGATCAGGCGATTCATCAGTGAAGATTTTCTCTCCTTTCGCTTTTCTGCCTAGTGGGGTCCCAAGTGTGGGAAAAGCCACGAGGGCGTGAAACTCAAGAAAAGCATGAAGAAATTACGATTGAACCGGTGACTAGCTCATGGTCTTCCTCGAGCGAACCGACTGCCTTTGTTCAACTGGGACGATGAGGTCTGAGCGTGTCCATCTCGGCCAGTGAGAACTTGCTCGTAGCGGGTCAGCAGATTGGTGCGGACAATGGCGCCGTTCAGTTCCGCCTGGGCCTTGATGGCCTGTGGGAAAAGAGAGGAGAGAAAACAGTTGGATAAAGCCGAGGAAGAAAAGGAAATATAAACCCACCTGAGTATCGCTGACAGCCAGACCATTCAGGAGATTGAACAGCACAATGGTCATGAAGAACACAAAGAGCAGGAAGATCAGGTAAGTGTAGACGCTGTCAAACTTTATGTCACCGGCATCAAATTCTCCCGTGAGCATCACAATCGTCTTGATGAGCGCCTCGATGGGCACGGAGAATGTGTTGAAGTGACCATCATCTTCTCCCTCCTTTGCTGGCTCTGGCGTGCTGTCCTTCGGAGAGGAGGAATCCACCTGGGGCTTGCCAAACAGTATGTAGAAGCACAGACTAAACGTAAGCACACAAGATCGAGTAGAGAGCAAAGCTCTTGATGAAGCTGCTGGAGACGGCGCGCAGCATGAGCATGTGCGTCGAAATTGAGAGTACTGGCAGGGAGCCAACCAGCAGGCAGAACTCCACGGACACCAGCAGAATGGTGAAGACGGCCAGTATGCGCTGCGTCTCCTTGTCGTAGCGGGCTTCCATGCAGGTTAGGATCGACAAGACAATAAGAGCCACCTCCATCAGGTTCGTGATGGACCTGAAGTACAGAAGCGGCGACATGGCAAGCTGATGACCTCTCGGATCATGAGATACACAATCCCTATCCAAGAGAACAGGCCAAAGAGGGCAGTCAGGCCCGTGTGGTCGCTTTCGTGGAACTTAAGGAGCTTATGCGTGATAATGGAGGCAGTGAAGAGAGAGTAAAGTAGAAAGTTCAGATAGAAGATCACCGAGAGGCGGTGCCACTTGAGGAAGAGGAAACTCGAGATTAGCGGGTGCTGCAGCAGGTAACGCAGCTCCTTGGAATCGGCGATGTATGCGATTGGAATCATCTCGTCCTCCAATTGGTGAAGATGGCCAATGCTCCGCTTGTCCGACTGCCCGGGCTCTCGCTGGCGTCTCATCAGATTCTTGTAGTTGATGATGATCTCGAAAAGAGTTTCGACCAGAGGTCACCGGGCTTTTCCCCGTTGGTGGTGATGCAGGAATCGAAGTGCTCCTCCAGCACTTTCGGGTCCATCTCCTGTATGGGAAGATCTCCGAACGCGCTTCTCGCCCCGATGTACGCTCCCTGCCGTAGAAGCTCCTGTGCCACCTTTGTGTTGCGATACTTGACCGCATAGGAGAGTGGCACCAGGCCAGCCTTGTCCGCCTCATTGATGTCCACACGATCGCTCTCGAACAGCAGCTGGAAGCAGCGCTGGTGGTCACAGAAGTCGTCCAGCGGCTGCTCACCCAGGCGACTGATAACCGCGTTCAGCAGCTTGGAATGCGATGTCAGCCTCAGCTGCGGATGCTTCAACAGCTACTCTAGCGCCCTGTGCTTGCCCCAGATTACGGCCAACTCCACGGGGCTGATGTCGCTCAATTTTGAATGATTAATGTTGAAGCCCGTCTCGAGGATGGCCTCAAAGGCTCGCTGCTTGCCCCGCTTGATACTCTCCGCCAGCAGGGACTGATACTCCTTCTGGTTGGCATTGCATTGGTTGTCTGCGTTTCCGCTGTCGTTCTGGTGGTACTCCGCGAATTGTTGCTCGAACTGGTTCTCGTCTCCGTCCCGCAGCGTGCGGAGGAGTCGCTCGCAGTCGATCTCTGCTCCGGCCTCGCGCAGCTCCGGCAACGGCAGTTCCGGATACTGATCCCTCAGCATCTGGCGTACCTGCCTGTTCCGATAGCTGTCAATGTCCAACTGTGGTTGTTTCAGGAAAAGTCGGATCAGCTCCAGCTTAGTGCCTCCCTAAATCTTTCTATTCTTCAGCACATGGTGGAGCGGCGTGAGCTCGCCCTGATCCACCAAATTCGGAGAGGCTCCGTACTCGAGCAGCAGCTGAATGCAGGAGCCCACCTGAGAGGCATTCGATCGTCCTGGCGATTGGCCTGGGCACCGCTGTCCAGGGCAGTGTGGAATTCCCGTATGTCCCGATTTGCGAGGGCTGCGCTCAACTGGACCTGCGGATCGATGAAACCGCAGTTGTTAGAGCTCATTCTGCTGTCTGCAAAGAGTCAAGGGAGAATGGGGAGGATGTGCTATGTCTATGTGGGCTTTCGTTAATCTTTTCCAACCCACGCTGCGTATGAGTAACTTCTAATGCCGTTTCTATGAAAATGATGCCAGAACCCGCATTGTTAGAGCTCTGCTCTGGTCAATGGAGGGAGGTCTGACCCAACAGACGGTTTCTGTACAGACCTTGAAATGGCCGATACAAAAGCATGAGAGTGGACCGACCCCCGCAACAAACGGTATTTGACAACGCTTCATGCTACGATGATTTTCACACAAATGACTGTCTGTCCATGGAGCTGGCCAGCAGCTGGAGGCAGAGCCACAGTCAGAGCCACAGTCACAGCCACATCCGCAGCCGAAAGCTACCCCACAGGTTTCTCGAAAAATAAAAACCAAATCTTCGTTTTGGGGGCAATTAAAGAAAGCGTCTTTAAGTGGTTTTTGTGGTACCCGAACTACAGACTTAATTTGCCCTCCCGTGTAGTTATTAAATTATAAGCTTCGGAAAACACAAATTGCCCTTAAACTCTTAAACATTTGCTTCATCTACGGAAACCAGTCGAAATCACAGAGTATACGGAGTCTGGAGTGGAATTTTATTCCCCCTTCTCTTGGAGCTCACATATGTATATACTATAACACTGGAAAAAAAAAGTACTCGTATCACTCTGGAATTTGAGAATAAAGTGTGTCGCAAAGGAAAGGGAGTCCAACGACATTATTACTAGTTTTAAAAGAAAAATAATAATGAGATTATCTTCATTCGCGATTCGAAAACTGTTTCGACTTCTCATTTTTTCTTTGAGTGAATTTATATTTATAAACCTTTCAGCCCTGTTCTTCTTTCTGTCTGTGGGAACATCTGGAATTTGGAGACTGAGAGAGCTGGGACCTAGGAAATTGCCCAACAAAATTGGCTCTGAGTTGCACACCGAATCCTCTACTAAAGTTCTTTGTGTTGGTGCAGCTGCAAAAGTGAAATCAGCAAATGACAACACTTCGGAAAGAGTAAGTAGAAGGGGGACAGACGTGATTAATGTAAAGTTTTTAACGCGATAAACTGAATATGTATATGTCCAGCTGCACAGGATCTACCGCGTTTTTCCGATCGTCTGTCAATAATTTATACACTGCTATAACATTCTCACATGATATTTTACCATACCCTTCCCGAATTAGTCTCGAATCAACTTTCATAGAGATCGGTTGTGTCGCGCTTGTGCAAAGTTGTTTTCTTTATTCTGCTTTAGCGGAGCATTCTCTTGTGTGCTAAAAATAGCATACATCATAAATTCGTGTGCTGCTTTGTGCGGTGTCGGCAATTGGACAAAAACAAAAAACACATTTGTGAACGTTTTTACAACTGTATTCACTGCCCTTCGGGCAAGACATTCCCCTCAGTCTGCGCACAGCCGCACAGGAGGGGCAATAAGAACTTCGCTTATCAGCTACGGTATAATGAATGCGAATAGTTCATCTGACTCTCGGCTTAGAAATAAGCGCACTGATCATGAGAGAATGCTTCTAATATCAGGCAAATTACCTTCTGAGATTCGTTCTGAGTACCGTTCAGAGGCTGAACGCTCTACATGCACAGAAACCACAACAACAGTAACATTCATTAGTGCCACCAACAACACCACCTACACCATGGCAACTGCTACAATAAGCAGTATCTGCCCTGCACTAAGCTTTGATAGCCAAGAAAACTCCATATCCACATGCCCCGACGACACTGAGGCAAAAACACTTCGCACTGCTGCCGAACGACTTCTGGATGCTCAAAAACGGAGAACGGGCAAAAGAAAAAACGATCAGACTTTGTCATCCTATTCTAAATCTAAACGAGGGAGCGGCGGCCGGGACCTGGGCTTGCCCCCCACTACAAGCCAACAGGCAAACACCAACAACAGATTTGCCATTCTTGACACGAACATCCCAAGTGATAGTAATAATGAGGAAGTTCGGATGAATGTAGATGCAGACGCTGGAAATGACCAAATGGATGAACACCTTTATGAAGCAGTTAATAGCAGTTAGACCAGTGTCTTCAAGGAGAATCAACGAGCTCTGGTAATCAGCTTAAAGGCCCTCCAAAACCATCGCAAATAGTTGTGAATATTAGCAACTTAAATGACTTATTTGATGTCATAAAGGACGTTGCAAATTTGAATAACGTTGTCGTCAAAGCTAACCAGGGGGAAACGGTCAGAATCCTCCCAAAGACAGTGATACCTATAGAGCAATTGTGGATTGTTTCGATGCCATTGGAATAGAATTCCACACATACCAATTGCAGACTGAAAAGCCTCATAGAATTGTTGTAAGAGACCTACATCATAGCACCCTAAACAATGATATTACCGCCGATTTTAAAATGTTGGGCTTCGAGGTCCTTCACATCCATAATCCAAGCTCAAGGACTAAGAAGGACGAAATACTTAATAGTTTTTTCATTAATATTAAGCCTTGTGCAAAAATTAACGAAATTTACCAAGTCAAGACCCTTTGCCCCCAAAAAAAAAAGGATTGAAAGGATGCGAAAATCCACAGAGATTGCTCAATGTCGTCGATGCCAGGATTTCGGCCACACAGCCAAATACTGCCGCCGACATCACAACTGTGCCAGATGCGGTGAAAATCACCAAACCTCACAATGCACACGCCCCCTAGATGCACAGCCAACCTGCATTCACTGCTCTGGAAGCCATATGGCCAGTTACAAAGGATGCCAATGGTATCAGGAGTTTCTACGCCGATCAATGGGCTCCGCAAAGAAGGCAATTAATACGAACAGGACGGGTCATGTCCCCTTAAATAATCAAGTGGCATATGCTTACTCTACCACACTTCCTGGAGACCAGCAACAGTTTCCTACCTTGCAGTCTAGTCACAAAAAGGGGGCTAATAGACCAACAATACAGCAGCACCAGCGAAATATTGTTCAGCACCAACCTTTGGTAGGCACTAGAAGTAATACAGGAGCCTCCTACGCTGCAGTAGCAAATGGTAATTCAAATGCAATACATGCTACACCTGCTCAGCGTCGTTTTCATAGTCTCCAAGAGCATCAGCCACAAGGATTGAATAACCAGCAACAGAATTCATATGAAGTTCAGGCACTGCTACAACAACAGCAGACACAATTTCAACAATGGCAACAACAGCTCCAACAGCAGCAGCAGCAGCAGTTTCTTATGTGGCTACAGCACCAGCAGCAAGAACAGCCGCAGCATAATAGTCAAGCCAATCAACGCCTTGAAAAACTCGAAAAAATGGTTTTTGAATTGGCCAACACTATTAAGCAATGGGCTGGATCTAATCTTCAGCTCCAGAACAACGTTTCAGCATCTCAATGAACCCACTAAAGGTTCTCATCTGGAATGCTAACCGCATTTCAGGGAAAGCAAAAGAAGTTGAGCTCTTCGCGCACAAGAATAGCGTTGACATTCTTCTTTTGACGGAGATCAGAATTAAAAGAGGGGCAGCTGTAAAAATATATGGATATGCCTTCTATCCAGCCTTCAAGCCATCGCGGAATAATAATAGCGTTGGTGGAGTTGCGGTTTTAGTTAAGACTTCGCTTCGTCATTTTCCACAAAGGGTCATTGAGACACGCAGCATGCAAATGTCAGCAGTAAAAGTAGCCACAGGACTGGGCGATGTGGAGTTCAGCGCCATTTACTGCCCTCCCAGAGTCAGGATTGAGGAAAGACATTACATCGATGCACTCCGTGCTTGCGGGCAAAGGTATTTGGTTGGTGGGGACTGGAATGCCCGACACTGGCTGTGGGGAGACACTTACAATTCCCCTAGGGGGCGAGAGCTAGCGGAAGCCATCTCTGCTACTGGCGCTAAGATCCTTGCAACTGGATCACCAACCAGGTACCCATATGTACTCAATCACACGCCGTCCTGCATAGACTTCGCAGTACATCATGGTATTCCGGATTCTCGAGCAACAATAAGTCAGAGCTGGGATCTGGACTCCGACCATCTGGCCTTAGTCATCAGCATTAAAACAGATGGCATTATAGAAAATCCAAGCCCTCATCTAGTCACCAAGCACACTGATCTGCTCGCATTTAGGCAACATTTGGAGAGGTCGATTCAACTGAACGTCACGCTAAACTCTGAGGAAGATATCGAGATGGCTGTAGATAACATCACAGAGAGTATACACATGGCTGCTGCTGCCTCAACGCCCTCGCATCCTCCGACAAGCGCCGCCTATGGAATAGTTCTTACAAGAGAGGCCAGAGAGCTTTTGTCACAAAAAAGGAGACTTCGAAGACGCGCAATCCGATCTCAAGACCCATGGGACCGAATTCTATGGAACCGGGCTGCCAAGCAACTTCGAAACAGCCTGAGAGAACTGCGAAGCAACTTCTTTGAACAAAAGCTTGGATGAAAAAAGCTTGAACATGGATTACACCGTGGATGCTGGATATTCGCTTTGGAAGACCACTAAGTCTCTTAAGAGACAACCGTTCAGACAGATTCCCATCCGGTGTCCCAACGGTGAACTTGCTAGAAACGAAGAAGAGCAGGCCAATTCGTTTGCACATCATTTAGGGGACAGGTTCACCCATTACCAATTCGCCACGGAGGCGCAGTACAAAGAGACAAAAGATAGTCTGCAAACACCTCTACAAATGGCCTTACCCATTAAACCAGCCAGGGCTGAGGAGATTGTTGAAGTCATCAAGTCCCTACCGAGGAAGAAGGCTCCTGGCATTGACAGAGTGTGCAATTCCACACTGAAAGCATTGCCTACTCGGGCGATACTCTACATAGTGCTCATTTTTAACGCCATGTTAAGGATGCAGTTTTTCCCTAAGCAGTGGAAGATAGCAACAATCCTGATGATCCATAAGCCTGGAAAACCGGAGGACGACCCTGAGTCGTATCGGCCAATAAGTCGTTTGTCTTCGTTATCTAAGGTATGGGAGAGGCTTCTTGCCAATCGTCTTGGTAGTATTAACAAGGAATGCCGTATCTTGCCGGATCACCAGTTTGGCTTTCGGGAGGGACACGGCACAGTGGAGCAAGTCCACAGATTGGCAGGACACATCCTACAGGCCTATGATGATCTAGAATACTGCAATGCAGTCTTCGTTGATATGCAGCAAGCCTTCGATAGAGTTTGGCATATCGGCCTACTGAGCAAAGTAAAAAACTGTTCCCAGCACCATACTACGGTGTCCTACGATCATACTTGGGAGGACGTCAGTTTATGGTCAGGTTCAGGAACACACATTCAACACCTTGCCAAATGAGAGCTGGAGATCCACAGGGCAGCGTCCTTGGCCCGCTGCTTTACTCTATCTATACTGCAGATCTACCCTCCCCAAGCGAGCAACATATGGAGGCCCCCATAAGGCTCTGCTTGCTACCTACGCGGACGATATAGCACTGCTCTACAGCTCCAAGTGCCGCCTTGAGGCAGCAGATGGTCTCCAAGAGTACCTCTACTCTTTGGCAGCTTGGTGCAAAAGATGGAATTTAAAAGTCAACCCACTGAAGACCACCAATCCATGCTTCACCCTGAAAGCGCTCATAGACCACACCCCACCCATACAGTTTGAAGGCGTAACTTTGGACCAACCAGAGCAAGCAAAGTATCTCGGTATCACCCTTGATAAGCGTCTTACTTTTGGTCCACACTTGAAAGCTACGGCTCGTAAATTTGGGCAAATAATGCAGCAATTGCGGTGGCTGATTAACAGAAGAAGCACCATGTCACTGAGAGCCAAAAGAGCAGTTTATGTTCACTGTGTAGCCCCGATCTGGCTCTACGGTGTGCAGATTTGGGTTATAGCTGCCAAATCGAACTATAAACGGATACAGGTCTTGCAGAATCGCGCCATGAGGCAAATAACGAACTGCCCTTGGTACGTGCGCGGCTCCACCCTACATCGGGATTTGAATCTGCATACAGTAGAGGAGCAGATTGGAAGGGACACCAGCAGATACAGTGACAGGCTAATTAGACACCATAGTATGCTCGCCAGACGATTACTACCTGCCAGGCCTTTGAGGCGGTTGAAGAGATTGGGTTTTGCCAAAACTATTGGCCAACTCTAAGTTTCCCTTTCAACAGCTACTCTAGCGCCCTGTGCTTGCCCCAGATTACGGCCAACTCCACGGGGCTGATGTCGCTCAATTTTGAATGATTAATGTTGAAGCCCGTCTCGAGGATGGCCTCAAAGGCTCGCTGCTTGCCCCGCTTGATACTCTCCGCCAGCAGGGACTGATACTCCTTCTGGTTGGCATTGCATTGGTTGTCTGCGTTTCCGTTGTCGTTCTGGTGGTACTCCGCGAATTGGTGCTCGAACTGGTTCTCGTCTCCGTCCCGCAGCGTGCGGAGGAGTCGCTCGCAGTCGATCTCTGCTCCGGCCTCGCGCAGCTCCGGCAACGGCAGTTCCGGATACTGATCCCTCAGCATCTGGCGTACCTGCCTGTTCCGATAGCTGTCAATGTCCAACTGTGGTTGTTTCAGGAAAAGTCGGATCAGCTCCAGCTTAGTGCCTCCCTAAATCTTTCTATTCTTCAGCACATGGTGGAGCGGCGTGAACTCGCCCTGATCCACCAAATTCGGAGAGGCTCCGTACTCGAGCAGCAGCTGAATGCAGGAGCCCACCTGAGAGGCATTCGATCGTCCTGGCGATTGGCCTGGGCACCGCTGTCCAGGGCAGTGTGGAATTCCCGTATGTCCCGATTAGCGAGGGCTGCGCTCAACTGGACCTGCGGATCGATGAAACCGCAGTTGTAAGAGCTCATTCTGCTGTCTGCAAAGAGTCAAGGGAGAATGGGGAGGATGTGCTATGTCTATGTGGGCTTTCGTTAATCTTTTCCAACCCACGCTGCGTATGAGTAACTTCTAATGCCGTTTCTATGAAAATGATGCCAGAACCCGCATTGTTAGAGCTCTGCTCTGGTCAATGGAGGGAGGTCTGACCCAACAGACGGTTTCTGTACAGACCTTGAAATGGCCGAAACAAAAGCATGAGAGTGGACCGACCCCCGCAACAAACGGTATTTGACAACGCTTCATGCTACGATGATTTTCACACAAATGACTGTCTGTCCATGGAGCTGGCCAGCAGCTGGAGGCAGAGCCACAGTCAGAGCCACAGTCACAGCCACATCCGCAGCCGAAAGCTACCCCACAGGTTTCTCGAAAAATAAAAACCAAATCTTCGTTTTGGGGGCAATTAAAGAAAGCGTCTTTAAGTGGTTTTTGTGGTACCCGAACTACAGACTTAATTTGCCCTCCCGTGTAGTTATTAAATTATAAGCTTCGGAAAACACAAATTGCCCTTAAACTCTTAAACATTTGCTTCATCTACGGAAACCAGTCGAAATCACAGAGTATACGGAGTCTGGAGTGGAATTTTATTCCCCCTTCTCTTGGAGCTCACATATGTATATACTATAACACTGGAAAAAAAAAGTACTCGTATCACTCTGGAATTTGAGAATAAAGTGTGTCGCAAAGGAAAGGGAGTCCAACGACATTATTACTAGTTTTAAAAGAAAAATAATAATGAGATTATCTTCATTCGCGATTCGAAAACTGTTTCGACTTCTCATTTTTTCTTTGAGTGAATTTATATTTATAAACCTTTCAGCCCTGTTCTTCTTTCTGTCTGTGGGAACATCTGGAATTTGGAGACTGAGAGAGCTGGGACCTAGGAAATTGACCAACAAAATTGGCTCTGAGTTGCACACCGAATCCTCTACTAAAGTTCTTTGTGTTGGTGCAGCTGCAAAAGTGAAATCAGCAAATGACAACACTTCGGAAAGAGTAAGTAGAAGGGGGACAGACGTGATTAATGTAAAGTTTTTAACGCGATAAACTGAATATGTATATGTCACGCTGCACAGGATCAACCGCGTTTCTCCGATCGTCTGTCAATAATTTATACACTGCTATAACATTCTCACATGATATTTTCCCATACCCTTCCCGAATTAGTCTCGAATCAACTTTCATAGAGATCGGTTGTGTCGCGCTTGTGCAAAGTTGTTTTCTTTATTCTGCTTTAGCGGAGCATTCTCTTGTGTGCTAAAAATAGCATACATCATAAATTCGGGTGCTGCTTTGTGCGGTGTCGGCAATTGGACAAAAACAAAAAACACATTTGTGAACGTTTTTACAACTGTATTCACTGCCCTTCGGGCAAGACATTCCCCTCAGTCTGCGCACAGCCGCACAGGAGGGGCAATAAGAACTTCGCTTATCAGCTACGGTATAATGAATGCGAATAGTTCATCTGACTCTCGGCTTAGAAATAAGCGGACTGATCATGAGAGAATGCTTCTAATATCAGGCAAATTACCTTCTGAGATTCGTTCTGAGTACCGTTCAGAGGCTGAACGCTCTACATGCACAGAAACCACAACAACAGTAACATTCATTAGTGCCACCAACAACACCACCTACACCATGGCAACTGCTACAATAAGCAGTATCTGCCCTGCACTAAGCTTTGATAGCCAAGAAAACTCCATATCCACATGCCCCGACGACACTGAGGCAAAAACACTTCGCACTGCTGCCGAACGACTTCTGGATGCTCAAAAACGGAGAACGGGCAAAAGAAAAAACGATCAGACTTTGTCATCCTATTCTAAATCTAAACGAGGGAGCGGCGGCCGGGACCTGGGCTTGCCCCCACTACAAGCCAACAGGCAAACACCAACAACAGATTTGCCATTCTTGACACGAACATCCAAAGTGATAGTAATAATGAGGAAGTTCGGATGAATGTAGATGCAGACGCTGGAAATGACCAAATGGATGAACACCTTTATGAAGCAGTTAATAGCAGTTAGACCAGTGTCTTCAAGGAGAATCAACGAGCTCTGGTAATCAGCTTAAAGGCCCTCCAAAACCACCGCAAATAGTTGTGAATATTAGCAACTTAAATGACTTATTTGATGTCATAAAGGACGTTGCAAATTTGAATAACGTTGTCGTCAAAGCTAACCAGGGGGAAACGGTCAGAATCCTCCCCAAAGACAGTGATACCTATAGAGCAATTGTGGATTGTTTCGATGCCATTGGAATAGAATTCCACACATACCAATTGCAGACTGAAAAGCCTCATAGAATTGTTGTAAGAGACCTACATCATAGCACCCTAAACAATGATATTACCGCCGATTTTAAAATGTTGGGCTTCGAGGTCCTTCACATCCATAATCCAAGCTCAAGGACTAACAAGGACGAAAAACTTAATAGTTTTTTCATTAATATTAAGCCTTGTGCAAAAATTAACGAAATTTACCAAGTCAAGACCCTTTGCCCCAAAAAAAAAAGGATTGAAAGGATGCGAAAATCCACAGAGATTGCTCAATGTCGTCGATGCCAGGATTTCGGCCACACAGCCAAATACTGCCGCCGACATCACAACTGTGCCAGATGCGGTGAAAATCACCAAACCTCACAATGCACACGCCCCCTAGATGCACAGACAACCTGCATTCACTGCTCTGGAAGCCATATGGCCAGTTACAAAGGATGCCAATGGTATCAGGAGTTTCTACGCCGATCAATGGGCTCCGCAAAGAAGGCAATTAATACGAACAGGACGGGTCATGTCCCCTTAAATAATCAAGCGGCATATGCTTACTCTACCACACTTCCTGGAGACCAGCAACAGTTTCCTACCTTGCAGTCTAGTCACAAAAAGGGGGCTAATAGACCAACAATACAGCAGCACCAGCGAAATATTGTTCAGCACCAACCTTTGGTAGGCACTAGAAGTAATACAGGAGCCTCCTACGCTGCAGTAGCAAATGGTAATTCAAATGCAATACATGCTACACCTGCTCAGCGTCGTTTTCATAGTCTACAAGAGCATCAGCCACAAGGATTGAATAACCAGCAACAGAATTCATATGAAGTTCAGGCACTGCTACAACAACAGCAGACACAATTTCAACAATGGCAACAACAGCACCAACAGCAGCAGCAGCAGCAGTTTCTTATGTGGCTACAGCAACAGCAGCAAGAACAGCAGCAGCATAATAGTCAAGCCAATCAACGACTTGAAAAACTCGAAAAAATGGTTTTTGAATTGGCCAACACTATTAAGCAATGGGCTGGATCTAATCTTCAGCTCCAGAACAACGTTTCAGCATCTCAATGAACCCACTAAAAGTTCTCATCTGGAATGCTAACGTCATTTCAGGGAAAGCAAAAGAAGTTGAGCTCTTCGCGCACAAGAATAGCGTTGACATTCTTCTTTTGACGGAGATCAGAATTAAAAGAGGGGCAGCTGTAAAAATATATGGATATGCCTTCTATCCAGCCTTTAAGCCATCGCGGAATAATAATAGCGTTGGTGGAGTTGCGGTTTTAGTTAAGACTTCGCTTCGTCATTTTCCACAAAGGGTCATTGAGACACGCAGCATGCAAATGTCAGCAGTAAAAGTAGCCACAGGACTGGGCGATGTGGAGTTCAGCGCCATTTACTGCCCTCCCAGAGTCAGGATTGAGGAAAGACATTACATCGATGCACTCCGTGCTTGCGGGCAAAGGTATTTGGTTGGTGGGGACTGGAATGCCCGACACTGGCTGTGGGGAGACACTTACAATTCCCCTAGGGGGCGAGAGCTAGCGGAAGCCATCTCTGCTACTGGCGCTAAGATCCTTGCAACTGGATCACCAACCAGGTACCCATATGTACTCAATCACACGCCGTCCTGCATAGACTTCGCAGTACATCATGGTATTCCGGATTCTCGAGCAACAATAAGTCAGAGCTGGGATCTGGACTCCGACCATCTGGCCTTAGTCATCAGCATTAAAACAGATGGCATTATAGAAAATCCAAGCCCTCATCTAGTCACCAAGCACACTGACATGCTCGAATTTAGGCAACATTTGGAGAGGTCGATTCAACTGAACGTCACGCTAAACTCTGAGGAAGATATCGAGATGGCTGTAGATAACATCACAGAGAGTATACACATGGCTGCTGCTGCCTCAACGCCCTCGCATCCTCCGACAAGCGCCGCCTATGGAATAGTTCTTACAAGAGAGGCCAGAGAGCTTTTGTCACAAAAAAGGAGACTTCGAAGACGCGCAATCCGATCTCAAGACCCATGGGACCGAATTCTATGGAACCGGGCTGCCAAGCAACTTCGAAACAGCCTGAGAGAACTGCGAAGCAACTTCTTTGAACAAAAGCTTGCTTCCATGGATTACACCGTGGATGCTGGATATTCGCTTTGGAAGACCACTAAGTCTCTTAAGAGGCAACCGTTCAGACAGATTCCCATCCGGTGTCCCAACGGTGAACTTGCTAGAAACGAAGAAGAGCAGGCCAATTCGTTTGCACATCATTTAGGGGACAGGTTCACCCATTACCAATTCGCCACGGAGGCGCAGTACAAAGAGACAAAAGATAGTCTGCAAACACCTCTACAAATGGCCTTACCCATTAAACCAGCCAGGGCTGAGGAGATTGTTGAAGTCATCAAGTCCCTACCGAGGAAGAAGGCTCCTGGCATTGACAGAGTGTGCAATTCCACACTGAAAGCATTGCCTACTCGGGCGATACTCTACATAGTGCTCATTTTTAACGCCATGTTAAGGATGCAGTTTTTCCCTAAGCAGTGGAAGATAGCAACAATCCTGATGATCCATAAGCCTGGAAAACCGGAGGACGACCCTGAGTCGTATCGGCCAATAAGTCGTTTGTCTTCCTTATCTAAGGTATGGGAGAGGCTTCTTGCCAATCGTCTTGGTAGTATTAACAAGGAATGCCGTATCTTGCCGGATCACCAGTTTGGCTTTCGGGAGGGACACGGCACAGTGGAGCAAGTCCACAGATTGGCAGGACACATCCTACAGGCCTATGATGATCTAGAATACTGCAATGCAGTCTTCGTTGATATGCAGCAAGCCTTCGATAGAGTTTGGCATATCGGCCTACTGAGCAAAGTAAAAAACTGTTCCCAGCACCATACTACGGTGTCCTACGATCATACTTGGGAGGTCGTCAGTTTATGGTCAGGTTCAGGAACACACATTCAACACCTTGCCAAATGAGAGCTGGAGTTCCACAGGGCAGCGTCCTTGGCCCGCTGCTTTACTCTATCTATACTGCAGATCTACCCTCCCCAAGCGAGCAACATATGGAGGCCCCCCATAAGGCTCTGCTTGCTACCTACGCGGACGATATAGCACTGCTCTACAGCTCCAAGTGCCGCCTTGAGGCAGCAGATGGTCTCCAAGAGTACCTCTACTCTTTGGCAGCTTGGTGCAAAAGATGGAATTTAAAAGTCAACCCACTGAAGACCACCAATCCATGCTTCACCCTGAAAGCGCTCATAGACCACACCCCACCCATACAGTTTGAAGGCGTAACTTTGGACCAACCAGAGCAAGCAAAGTATCTCGGTATCACCTTTGATAAGCGTCTTACTTTTGGTCCACACTTGAAAGCTACGGCTCGTAAATGTGGGCAAAGAATGCAGCAATGGCGGTGGCTGATTAACAGAAGAAGCACCATGTCACTGAGAGCCAAAAGAGCAGTTTATGTTCAATGTGTAGCCCCGATCTGGCTCTACGGTGTGCAGATTTGGGGTATAGCTGCCAAATCGAACTATAAACGGATACAGGTCTTGCAGAATCGCGCCATGAGGCAAATAACGAACTGCCCTTGGTACGTGCGCGGCTCCACCCTACATCGGGATTTGAATCTGCATACAGTAGAGGAGCAGATTGGAAGGCACACCAGCAGATACAGTGACAGGTTAATTAGACACCATAGTATGCTCGCCAGACGATTACTACCTGCCAGGCCTTTGAGGCGGTTGAAGAGATTGGGTTTTGCCAAAACTATTGGCCAACTCTAAGTTTCCCTTCCAATATTATAATATTATATTTTTTTGTAAGTCCTCTCGCATTTAGCATTAGGTTTGGCTACCCCAATATTATTTACCAGTGATGTTAAGATACGTTATATGCAACGACGGATTCAACGCTTAACAAAAAAAAAAAAAAAAAATAAAAAAACCCTTTCCGAATACGTGATGTGATCAGATCGAGAGACCCTCTAGCTGCGTGGGAGGAGGAGAGCAGAGTAAACACTAAACTAAATTGCTTGTCCATAAAGTCTGTTTTTTGGCAAACTGTGCTTGGATTGTTTATCCAATTTATGGCATTATTATACCCGATACTCAAAATGAGTATTGGGGTATATTAGATTTGTGGTAAAAGTGGATGTGTGTAACGTCCAGAAGGAATCGTTTCCGACCCCATAAAGTATATATATTCTTGACCAGACCTACCCGTACTTTTAGGCCTATCCGTCTACCCATATGTAGGTCTAATTATGCTGATCATGAACCTTTTAGGGTTTTATGCCATAATTATAACTCCCTCTGTCTAACCCTATCCCCTGAACTGTCTCTTAAACTAATTGCATGCAATATTTATAATCATTTAAATTTAGCTAACTTTTAACTTATCTTTTTCCGCCTTTAGTAACTAAGTACCATTATTAACAGATAATTTGTTAATTTAATAAATAAATAAATAAATAGCCGAGTCGATTGAGCCATGTCTGTCTGTCCGTCCGTCCGTCTGTCCGTCTGTCCGTCCCCTTCAGCGCCTAGTGCTCAAAGACTATAAGAGCTAGAGCAACGATGTTTTGGATCCAGACTTCTGTGATATGTCACTGCCACAAAAATATTTCAAAACTTCGCCCCGCCCACTTCCGCCCCCACAAAGGGCGAAAATCTGTGGCATCCACATTTTTAAAGATACGAGAAAACCAAAAACGCAGAATCGTAGAAGATGATTATATGTTCTAGAGTGCAAAATCTGAACCAGATCGTATAATTATTATAGCCAAAATCAAGAAAACATTTTCATTCTTTCTCGCTCTGTCTCTCTCTAACACACAGGTTTCATGGTCGGTTTTGCCAATTGCAAAATATGAGTTCAAGGATCTCAGAAACCATAAGAGCTAGAGCAACTTAATTTGGTATCCACACTCCAGTGATATCGGACCTTGACCGTTTTGCCGCGTGGTTTGCATAAATTTACATTTGGATTTCCATTGTTATTGCGATTGACTGCCTCGTTAGCTAGCCCCTTAGACCCATCAACTTTTGAGTGATTTGATCCGATACGCTACGCTCCTCAGCTTAGCTAAAGATTAATTGATAAAACAAAAGATATACAAAAAGGGTAATAAAAGAGTAACGAACAAGATTAAGAACCATTAACCATAATATGTGCGTAAACAACACACACATTTTGAACCAAATCATATCAAATGCAAAAAAAAAAAAACAAAACGAAAACAGAAAACAGAAAACCAATTAAAGATAATAAAACTATTATAACGAAAAGAAAAAGAAATGAAAATTCAAGAATGCATAAATCTAACATTTGCAATTACAAAATATTTACTCTGGTACAAAATGGTACATACAGTAAAGATATTCGTTTATACAATATTTACTGTCTATATAACCATTATATACTGCTTACTTACTGACAACAAATTATTAAGGGTTTTGTTCAATTTCATTATTCGTATGTTAATAAAAACAATTTCAGACTAACTTAAACTTACAGTCTGCTCTGAATACGGGTTAAATGCTAGTGCTGTGCTAGTTGAATATTACTCGTACAATAAATACTATAGCTTAGAGCCATCCTGCGTCGCTGGTCACCGGTGGATCAAGCCTTCAGAACAACAAAATCAATCAAACAACAACAATCAATTCAAAAATCAATCAAACAACAAACAAAAATTGAACACTACAGCTAAAAACCTTGTACAGGCTTCTACAGCTGAAAATCTTGTACAGGCTGAAATATTCTACATTCTACAGCTGAAAATCTTGTACAGGCTGAAATATTCTACATTCTACAGCTGAAAATCTTGTACAGGCTGAAAATATTCTACATTCTACAGCTGAAAATACATTAATTATGTATAGTACATGTATAATACATACTACATAAAATAAATAAAATAAAAAACAAATTATTATTATTATTATTATTGTTATTATTATTAAAATTAATATAATTATACTACATACTACAAAATATTTTCTAACGTCTTATTTAATAATTTAATTTTTTGGTCCATTATTTGGAGAGCCATGAACACTACAGTTGTAGCATAATATACTGGGTTTCTGTTGAAATCTTCTTTAAACGATACTGTCATTATGTTTATAAAAATTGTTGATAAATGCTTGCCACGTTCCTCGAAGGTATTGCTGTTTGTTGAAGAGTGACCATCTCTAGCAATGCACGCATGTATTGACAGACATATGAGCGTGTTGACGTATGTATGAGTGAGAGACGTAACGAAGCGACGTTCTCTTATCTCCCTTTTTGTTCTCCCTTTCGTTCGGTCTCTATTTGCCTGCGAGCAGAGCATTTATTGGTCACAAATAAACCTTACATATGAATGGTTGCGTTTTTACTTTTCGGTATAAGAACTTCCCTTGCAACGGCAGCGAAATTCTGTCCAACAGGTTATGGGCCCAGGTTCGGATTTTGTAAATTAAAAGTAAAGTGATTGTTTTAGTTACGAACTATTAACATCGGTGTGACTCAGAGACTAAACGATAATCAGCAATGAGCGGGATGTATCAAATAGACCAATTAGAGGAGGGAAATTATGACTCCTGGTGTATTCAAATGCGGTCTGTGTTGGTGCACGCTGAATTGTGGAGTGTGGCATCTGGTGACCTGCTACCAACGAATGTTCCCGAAGGTGTGAATTGGCAGGCCAAGGATGAAAAGGCGCTGGCCATGATCACATTGAGTGTGAAAACTTCACAGTTGGGATACATTATAAATTGCAGTAAGTCGTCCGAAGCATGGAACAAATTAAAGAGTGTTCATCAACCAAGTGGACCTGTACGAAAGGTTCAACTGTACAAGAAATTGCTAAGCAAGCGCATGGACCAAAGGCAAAGCATTTCAAGCTACATTAATGAGTTCGTGGATATTCTTGATGGCCTTGGGTCAGTAGGAATCGAGCTAAATGATGAACTGCGCTCAATTGTTTTGTTGTCAAGCCTTCCAGAACAATTCGAAAATTTCGTTGTCGCCATAGAGACGCGCGACAGTCTGCCGACTTTCGATGTTCTATGCGTAAAACTGAAGGAAGAAGGCGAACGAAAGGGAAACACAAAAGATCAAAAGGAATACGCAAAGGCATATACCGCACACATAAGCCGGCCGCGCACAGAGCGCTAAAGAAGAGAAACAATACAATGATATGTTTCAAGTGTGGTGAGCGCGGGCATATGAAGGCTCAGTGTAAGAAGGAGAGCGCAAATGTGGAAAGGGCAGCAAGAGTGGAGAACAAGCAGTGCAGTCTATTAAATGCGTTGGACGCAGATAATTTGAAAAAGAGTATGTGGTGTTTGGATAGTGGTGCCACAAGCCACATGTGTTGTGAGAAACAGTTATTCACAAAGTTCGAGAAACACACAGAAATGATTGGTCTGTCTGACTCCGGTTTCCTAAAAGCTGAAGGAAAAGGGGAAGTAGGGCTGAAGACAGAGATATGCACGCTGCTGTTAAAGAATGTTCTCTATGTGCCCGAAATGAATGGAAATTATTTCTCGGGGAGCAGCGCTGTACAGAATAAATGTGTCGTCACTTTTGGACAAGAATATGCACGAATTATCCAAAATGGCGAATGCATTGTAAAGGCGAACAGAGTTGGAAACTTGTATATGTTTCGAGGAAAACAAAACAACTGTTTTGCGGCGGTTAAGGCTGATGGTGCCCTGTGGCATAAACGGTACGGCCACTTGAACATCAGCAGTATGAAAGATTTGATCAGCAAAGGAATGGTGCGCGGCATTGAAAATATGGTTTTCCCGGCGGATATGAATTGCAAAATATGTATGGTCAGCAAGATTCATGCGCAACCATTTCCTGTTGCAACCACCAGTAGAGCTCAAGATATATTGGAACTAGTTCATGCAGATGTGTGCGGGCCCTTTGGCACACAGTCGCTTGCTGGATCAAAGTATTTTCTAACCTTCATCGATGACAAATCAAGGCGTATATTTGTGTATTTCCTGCGGACAAAGGATGAAGTCTTCCAGAAGTTCGTCGAGTTCAAAACCCTGGTTGAACGGCAAACGGGAAAAAGTCTCAAATGTATCCGGAGCGACAATGGCGGTGAATTTGTCAACAAATCGTTTGATGAATTTCTGAAATCTAATGGGATTGAGAGGCAGCTGACAATGGCGTACACTCCACAGCAAAACGGCGTTGCTGAGAGGGCAAACCGCACTCTGGTGGAAATGTCAAGATGTATGCTGGTCCAGTCAGGATTAGGCGAATCCTTGTGGGCTGAGGCAGTCAACGCAGCTGTGTATGTACGGAATCGATCACCGACCAAGGCGCTGACCAGTATGAAGTCTATGGAAGCGTGGACTGGTAAGAAACCTTTTGTTGGTCATCTAAAGGTTTTTGGCTCCGTTGCAGTAGCTTTGGACAAGGGTCCAAGGAAGAGTAAACTTCAACCAAAAGGCAAAGAATATCGCATGATTGGATATTCAGTAGCGGCTAAGGGCTATCGACTGTATGACCCAGTGTCTCATCAGGTGATTGAGAGGCGAGATGTTCTCTTTGACGAGATCCAAGACGACAAGGATACAGTCACATTCGAACTTCCGAAGGCAGAAGTTAGCATGCAGTCAGGCGGCGATACTGATGACATTGACAGCAGCGGTGGAGACAGCAGCCATGGTGCAAGCGTTGACGGGGAGAATCCCAGTAGCAGCGGTACTGATGGGTACGAGAGCGCAACAGAAAAGGTTGAGTCAGATGAGCCAGCTCCTCTCGTTGGACCTGGCAGACCAAGGCTGATTCGGACCGGCAAACCTGGCCGTCCGAGAAAGGGGTACAACATTCTTGGTGCTCTGATTGCCAGCGACGTAAAGATTCCAGTATCCTACGAGGAGGCGTTGATCAGTATTCATGCATCACATTGGTCCGAAGCGATGCAACGCGAATATGAGGCATTAATGGCAAACGAGACATGGCAGTTGGCAGACTTACCGGCAGGACAACGAGCTGTTGGATGCAAATGGTTATATAGCCTGAAACGCGACAAAGATGGTCAAATCGAACGATTCAAGGCGCGGCTGGTGGCCAAAGGTTGCTCCCAGCAGTACGGCATAAACTATGCGGAAACATTTTCTCCAGTCTGCAGACTGGAGAGCGTGCGATTTATTCTTGCGCTAGCAGCAGAATTGAAATTATATGTCAACCAAATGGATGTATGTACGGCATACCTCAAAAGTGACCTGAGCGATACGGTGTACATGAAGCAACCACAAGGGTACATTGATCGAGCTTATCCAGCGAAGGCTATGCTGCTTAAAAAGGCAATATATGGATTGAAGCAGTCAGGAAGGGAATGGAATTCGAAGCTGAATGGCGTCCTGACTAATCTGGGTTTTGTTTCCTGTGACAACGAGCCGTGCCTCTACCAGCAGAGAGGGAAAGGTAACTTATCGTTAATCTTGGTATATGTTGACGATTTACTTATAGCATGTCAGTCCAAAGAGGACATGCTCGGTATCAAATCGGCTATTTCAAATGCGTTCGAATGTATCGACAAAGGTGTTCCAGAGCTGTTTTTAAGCATGGAGGTGCACCGTGAAGGTGAGCTTGGGCCTATCACCATAGGCCACTCGCAATACCTCAAGGAACTATTGCAAGCTCACGACATGGACAAATGTAGACCAGTGGCTACTCCGTTGGATGCGGGGTTCCAGGTGGATTGTACTAATGAGCAGTGTCAAAAGGTTGATCCTGTCATGTATCAATCCATGATTGGTGAGCTGATGTGGCTGGCACTCACAACCAGACCGGACATTTTGCATTCAGTTGCAAAGTTGGCCCAGAGGAACAAAGATCCGCACGCAGAGCATCTGGCTGGTGTGAAGCACGTTCTGAGGTACTTGGCAGCGACGATGAACTTCAAACTACACTACAAAGGGTGTCACCAGCCACTTACTGGATATGTGGATGCGGATTGGGGCGGCGATCGAACTAACCGGAAGTCGTATACGGGCTATGTTTATTTTTTGGCAGGTGGCCCAATTTCTTGGCGATCTGAGAAACAACGCAGCGTGGCACTTAGCAGCACGGAGGCAGAATACATGGCACTGTCGGCTGCGTGTAAGGAGTCCATATTCTTACGTCGCTTAATCATCGAAATTGGCTGTGGAGATGAAGCTACCTCAACTACCTTATATGGCGATAATCTGAGCGCACAAGAGCTGGCTAGGAACCCAGTGCATCACTCAAGGACCAAGCATATTGATATTAGATATCACTTTGTACGACAGATTGTAGAAGAAGGTCAAGTTAAGTTAAAGTATGCTAGTACAACAGATATGATTGCAGATATCTTGACCAAGAATCTCCCTAAGAGAAAGCATGTCGAATTTATAAAATTGTTAAGTTTAAATTGAGTTAAATGGAAGCATGCACGCATTGAGGAAGGGTGTTGAAGAATGACCATCTCTAGCAATGCACGCATGTATTGACAGACATATGAGTATGTAGACGTATGTATGAGTGAGAGACGTAACGAAGCGACGTTCTCTTATCTCCCTTTTTGTTCTCCCTTTCGTTCGGTCTCTATCTGCCTGCGAGCAGAGCATTTATTGGTCACAAATAAACCTTACATATGAATGGTTGCGTTTTTACTTTTCGGTACAAGAACTTCCCTTGCAACGGCAGCGAAATTCTGTCCAACACTGTTCATGTTGTTAAAACATATTGGTTCGTTTCTAAATTCGAAATGTTTTTCAACAGCGCGTAATAAGTTCATTATTTCATTTTTAATGATTTCTTTAACTTTATCAGACATTAGGTAGTCGGGCAAGTTGTCTACCGACTTCGTAGCCTCAAAGATACTCTTGTAATTTTCTTTCCTGTATTCCTTGACATACATATTTGACAACAACACATCCTCATGTACATCATTTTTTAGGATAACCTTTTTGAGGTGGGGCAGATCCCACAATATGGGGAATTTTCCCCTTACACTTTTGCCCGGCATGAAATTTGCCAAGCAGTGGTCGGATCCAACTGCCAACAGTTGACTTGACAAGCCCCCACTCTCAACCTCCCTCAATCGACTCCTTCCTTGACCGCATTCCTGCCTAGTGCAGATGTTTTGGAAACGGGACAAATGTGGAAATACAAATAATGAATTTCATTCCCGTTAACTGGGATTGCAGCGACTGCAAGAATTTTCCATTTATGTACCGGTCCTTTTTTTGCATATTGGTACCACGGCATGTGATACTCATCCATGTAAATGGAAAATTCGGAGTCGCTTAGTTTCTGTAAATTTACAGTCATGTTAATGCGTCCATTCATTATGTTTCCTTGCATTTTCAGTTCTTCCAATGCGTCCGTTACCAGATTTTCGGGGGCCTGTACCTTTGTGCAATTTATTGCTCGCTTGAAGGCGACCAATATCGTTGACCAGATCATCGTTACCGACGATACCTGGAGGAAGAAAAGTCTGATTCACCTGCTCCAATGTAATTGCCACAATCTACTCACCTTCAGTGTCGTCGTCGTCAACATCCAGAGGCAATGTACTAACCAGCCGGTCCAGCGGTCCACACGGCAGATGTTCCTCTGCCTCTTTGTCCTGATACGGATCGAACAGATTGAGTTCATTTATGTCCTCACCGAAACACGACAATTGCGCCGGCTCCAACATATCTTCCTCTATGTCCTGATAAGGCTCGAACAGATTGAGTTCCTTTATGTCCTCATCGAAACACGACAATTTATTTATTTATTTCTGAATCTATCTTTTTATCCATCTTGGCGCGGTTCTTGGGTTACTCTTATTAACTTATTTCACTCTTTTCTATATTTTTGTCGATCGTCGAATAACTCGCCTCAGACTTATCGCAGTATAATATCGCATAAAACTAATTGCAGTATAATATCTCGATCGGTTAGGGTTAATATATGTTGCCTTACAATTATTTTACGAGGTGGTACAATGCCACCATGCGCTGACGGTGCTCCGGCTGCATTGTGGAGAGCACGACTGCGCCGAGGGTCTCCAGCGGGGAGACCCTGGGGGAAGGGCCGTCGGAGAGCTCGTCCCGCTCCGAGTCCGACTCGGTGCGCTCTATCGAGCTGAACTCGCTCTGGCTCTGACAGGTCTGGCTCTGACAGGAGCACGACTCCTCCTCTTGGTGCTCCTCGGTGGGCATCGAGTAGTCGCCCTCATAGTCGCCCTCGTAGCGGCAGTCGGAGTACTCTTCGTGTGGGTCGTCGTAGTAGTCTCCGCGGCTGTCCGGAAAAGCGCCGCCTGTCCAGAGGGAGCTCAACACGGGCGGTGGTCCCATCGAAGCCTTCTGTGGCACAGCATTGAATCTGCAGGGGAGCTGGGGGTAAGTTATGTCCTCGGGGGAAGGGGAGTCTGGGCTGCTGCCGCTCACCCATCTGAATCCCCCATCGGAGGGACGATGGGGGGGTGAGCGTGACCTATTGGACCCATTGGGCGGGACAGCAGAGGACTGGTGTGGATTTGGCCTCGGAAGGGCATCGCATTGAGTCCATTCTTGTCGGCGGAACCTTCGGGGGGACCTGCAGCCCCGGCTGCTGCTGCTGCTGCTGCTGCTGGTCGGTAAAGACGAAGGATCCCATGGATCCGAAAATACCCCGCGAGCGGGTGAATGGGGAACGTGGATTGTTAATAGTTGGATTCATCTTATTCCAGCACCTGTGAGGAAATATTCGTTCATGGGCTTTGTTTTGTATTTGTATTTTTATTTACTTTATGTTCCCTGTGATTTCGATATTTGCTGCCGTTCTCTGTGTTGTGCCGCTCTCTCCAGATATTCGTACTGAATGATTTCCAGAGCCAGTTGTGAACGGCTCCAAGTGATAGTTCAGGGCCCACTTCGATGTTGTGTTTCGAATCACAGGTCAGGTGACGTACTTTCCCTGGGCAGAGCTGCGACTTGTAATAGTTGATCGGCGTTGTTGGTTTGGGATAGGACTTGCGATAAATACCATGCCACCATACTCCTTGGTGTGGCCGAAATGTTGGCTACCATTCTGGGATTAAGGAGTTAAGGGTTAAGGGTTAAGGAGAGTTGTTGGGGGGGGGGGGGGGGGGGTATTTTTGCTTGGCTTTACATCTTCCTTAAGCTGCTGTTTTGTGTCACAGCCAACCTGTCATTTGTACATTGAATTGCTGCTCGAGAGGTCTCTTTGGAGTCCTCTGTTCCCCGTGTACAAATTTACATAAAATCACAGGAAGCACTTAGGATTAATAGGGGGCACTCATCCCCCTCTACTCCCACTCCCCTTTTGGTGGTGTCATGGGTTAAGCATTTGCTGTGTTCGGCATTCAATTTGTGGCTTGATTTCTTACCTTTTATGATGCCCTATACGGCTGTAATCCATGTAGGACATGCACTTTGTTTATCCATTCAAAGGCGCTAAAGAGGGTAGTCCTGTAATCCAAAAGGGCATCCAGTATATCCAGAGCGAAGGTTAATCCATTCGATGGAGCGCTCAAGCAGACCAGCCAGGCGGTTGACCAGAAGCTTAACGAGGCTTAAAATTTCCAAGAGGCCGCCAGCCGACAAGTGTCATTGCAGTCCCTCCAGTCGACTCCACTCCAGTCCAGTTTTTTCCCAAACTGTGCGACGTGAATAACTTTGATGATTTCTTGGCCCAAAGGCGCCCACACAATATAAATACTCCTCCCTTTTTATACCCGATACTCAAAATGAGTATTGTGGTATATTAGATTTGTGGTAAAAAAGGATGTGTGTAACGTCCAGAAGGAATCGTTTCCGACCTCATAAAGTATATATATTCTTGATCAGCATCAATAGCCAAGTCGATTGAGCCCTGTCTGTCTGTCTGTCTGTCCGTCTGTCCGTCTGTCCGTCCGTCCGTCTGTCCGTCTGTCCGTCCGTCCGTCTGTCCGTCTGTCCGTCCCCTTCAGCGCCTAGTGCTCAAAGACTATAGGAGCTATAGTAACGATGTTTTGGATCCAGATTTCTGTGATATGTCGCTGCTACAAGAAAATTTCAAAACTTTGCCCCGCACACTTCCGCTCCCACAAAAGGCGAAAATCTGTGGCATCCACAATTTTAAAGATACGAGAAAACCAAAAACGCAGAATCGTAGAAGATGACTATATCTTCTAGAGGGCAAAATCTGAACCAGATCGTATAATTATTATAGCCAAAATCAAAAAAACATTTTCATTCTTTCTCGCTCTGTCTCTCTTTAACACACAGGTTACATGGTCGGTTTTGCCAATTGCAAGGAGTTCAAGGATCTCAGAACCCATAAGAGCAAGAGCAACCAAATTTGGTATCCACACTCCTGTGATATCGGACCTTGACCGTTTTGTGTCAAAATTTCGCCACACCCCCTTCCGCCCCGGCAAAAGACGAAAATCTGGGGCATCCACAAATCTCAGAGACTATTAACTCTAGAGTAACGAAATTTAGTATCCGCACTCCTGATAGATCTCACTATAAAACGTATATCTCAAAATTTCGTCCCACCCCCTTCCGGCCAAACAAAGGACGAAAATCTGTTGCATCCACAATATTGCAGATTCGAGAAAACTAAAAACGCAAAATCATAGATAATGACCATATCTATCAAATTGCTGAATCTGGATCAGGTCGGATCATATTTCTAGCCAAAAGCAAGAAATCAATTTGCAGTATCGGGTATAAATGTAGAGTTGCGGTCTCCGCAGCAACTCACAACGTTCCCCCTCGTTTTTTTTATGCATTCTCAGCGTTTTGCTGCACTTCATGAACAACAGGCGATGGTCTGGCCCGAGACGCTTTGTTTACACTTGGCATTAAAACTGGAAAAACAAAGGGAAATAACCAAAAATTCTAGTATGAAGAAAAAAGTACTCGGGTGTGGCAGAAAAAAAAAACTACAATCTTGATCTACAAATGAAGTTTTTTTACAGTGAAATATATACTTGACTTGTAGTAAAACGCAGCCCCGAAATTGTCATCATAAAAACTTCGTAATTAAGATGAATGCGTGAGGAGATGGGGCTGGAGCTGAGACCAAGCATGACTTCATGCTGACCCGCCTCCGAGTGGCATCCGCATATAAAAAGCAACAAAATATAGTTGTATACAAGAAATGTTTAGCTGGCACCGAAATACGGACAGCTGACAAACACATGGACACATGCTTAACTTAACTAAAGTGGATACACACACATGCATCGCATATACATGCTCTATATTTGGTATATACATATGTACTACTCGTACTCGCTGTGCACTTCATAAACAATTGTACTCGTACAACACACAACAAAAGATTTGAGGGGGGTGTGTGTGGAGTGGGAGAATTGGGGGGGATGTCAGTCAGTGCCCCGCACGTTTCGATAATTTCGCATAATTTAATTAAGCCCAGACGTGGCGGCAGTACTGGGACTTTCACGATTCTCCCCGGAACTTCCAAAAGCCCTGAAAATGGCAAGATTTTCAAAAAAAAATTAATTAAAGATCACTTTGATTTAGCACCCCTTTTGGGACTACGCCCTTGTGTCCCGCTGAAAGTAGAAAACGAATAAACAAAAGCTTTGTGGGCGGAGCCAGATCGGCAAACGAATGAATCCAGCCAACGATTTAGGTAGTAGTCGTATATGGGGAGGGAGGGAAACTGAGACCTGGTAGCTCGACTCTCCACATATCGCCTAATCGATGGATTATTTAATTGTAATTGGTAATAAGAAATGCAAATTCAGCTCTCGGTACATGTGTAATGTGGTATGTGACGGAAGCACTCGACGCCAAAAGTCCATGCAAATGAAGCAAGGCTTGGATTACTCCCGAACCCGATTGGGTAAACATGGAACTGGACTCCGTTTACTGCTGTTGCACACTATCTGAGGGGATCGACTGACGGTCAGGCACGATTATTTCGTTTATTTCTTATTTATTTTCTTTTCTTGAAAGAAACAATAGACACTTGAGAAAACGAGTCACCTTCGGCGTTTCCTTTTAGGGCATCAAAAAAGTGATCGTGACCATTGCCGGCCCACATTCGAAAATCGTTTTTCAAAAACTCTCGTTCGTTCTGGCGATGATGTCACAGTTTGAGTGTATATATATAAAGTATATATATTCTTGATCAGCATCAATAGCCGAGTCGATTGAGCCCTGTCTGTCTGTCCGTCCGTCCGTCTGTCCGTCCCCTTCAGCGCCTAATGCTCAAAGACTATAGGAGCTAGAGAAACGATGGTTTGGATCCAGACTTCTGTGATATGTCACTGCTACAAGAATATTTCAAAACTTCGCCCCGCCCACTTCCGCCCCCACAAAGAGCGAAAATCTGTGGCATCCAAAATTTCGACAATACGAGAAAACCAAAAACGCAGAATCGTAAAAGATGACTATATCTTCTAGAGGGCGAATTCTGAACCAGATCGTATAATTATTATAGCCAGAATCAAAAAAACAATTTCATTCTTTCTCGCTCTGTCTCTCTCTAACACACAGGTTTCATGGTCGGTTTTGTCAATTGCAAAATATGAGTTCAAGGATCTCAGAACCTATAAGAGCCAGAGCAACCAAATTTGGTATCCACACTCCTGTGATATCGGACCTTGACCGTTTCGTGTCCAAATTTCGCCACACCCCCTTTCGCCCCCGCAAAGGACGAAAATCTGTGGCATTCACAAATCTCAGAGACTATTAAGGCTAGAGTAACCAAATTTGGTATCCGCACTTCTGTTAGATATATAAAACTTTTATCTCAGAATTTCGTCCCACACCCTTCCGCCCCCACAAAGGACGAAAATCTGTTGCATCCACAATATTGCACATTCGAGAAAACTAAAAACGCAGAATCATAGATAACGACCATAGATTCAGATTGCTGAATCTGGTTTAGATCAGATAATTTTTATAGCCAAAAGGAACAAATCAATTTGCAGTGGCTACGCAGCGCCCGACGTCACGCTCAGACTGATTTTCTGTAGAGGCGTCTGCCGGAGGAGAGCCATACTGACTTAGTATCGGGTATAACTGTAGAGTTGCGGTGTCCGCAGCAACTCACAACGTTCCCCCTCGTCTATGATTCTGCGTTTTTAGTTTAGTTTTTTTTTAGTTTTGCCGCGTGGTTTGCATAAATTTACATTTGGATTTCCATTGCCATTGCCATTGACTGCCTCGTTAGCTAGCCCCTTAGACCCAGCAACTTTTAAGTGATTTGATCCGATACGCTACGCTCCTCAGCTTAGCTAAAGATTAATTTATAAAACAACAGATATACAAAAAGGGTAATAAAAGAGTAACGAACAAGATTAAGAACCATTAACCATAATATGTGCGTAAACAACACACACATTTTGAACCAAATCATATCAAATGCAAAAAAAAAAAACAAAACGAAAACAGAAAACAGAAAACCAATTAAAGATAATAAAACTATTATACGAAAAGAAAAAGAAATGAAAATTCAAGAATGCATAAATCTAACATTTGCAATTACAAAATATTTACTCTGGTACAAAATGGTACATTCAGTAAAGATATTCGTTTATACAATATTTACTGTCTATATAACCATTATATACTGCTTACTTACTGACAACAAATTATTAAGGGTGTGGAGATAATGTTTTTTATCCCCAATCGGCCGACTAATTATTTCGAATTAAACAAAACTCGGCGCAGAAATAAAATTACGATATGTTCTTTAATGCGTGACATCCAAATTGCAAGTGTGGCTTGCCTGCCCTTTACATTGCCGCTCCGATCGCTAAGCGCAGCTTCGCTCGGCCGACGTCGGTAGGCAGACGCAAAGCGGAGATAGCGAAGAGCGAGCTGGCAGAGAGCGTTTAGCAGGGCAAGCAAGCGCAAAGCTTTAACAAACAAATGAGTGACATAGGCATAAGTAACAAACAAAATAAGCGGCTGAGGGCCAAGAATTAGGTGCTATTTGGCAAGCAGCTAATCGGCTGGGGTCTGCTCCGAACAGATCCATCCTGAAGGGGCAGAACCGCTATTTTTCCAACGGCCCTCTTGAAGATTCTTGCTTGGGCGCAGCTGGCGGCTACGCTGGGATGATCGTCGAACGCAGAAATCGGCGCTTCTTTACGAAGGCGGCTTGTCGTGATTACGTCTTGATCATCGGGAACCTCTGTAATTGCATAGAATGGCAGGAAATTTGGCAATGTAGAAACTGTTGAAAGTTGAATTTCATTTGGCGTGGATATGTAGGTTTTTAATATATGGAAAAGTTCGCGCTGCAGTTCCTGATTCTCCGATCGCAGTTTTTCCACTTGCACCTGGCACTCGAGCAGCTGCTTCCTGCATTGCTGCTCTAAGTTTTGGTACTCCAGCGTTGTGGGTCGAAAATCGTCAATAGAGATGCACGAGGAATTTTCAAAAGCGGCTAAAGCTGCACGCTTATTCTCCGAGCTATCAATGCTTCCTGATACTATCCAACCAAGTTTAGTCTCCTGCAATGTTGGCAATTGGGCTGATAGTCGAATCTGTCCGACGCACATTAAATCGAAGAACAAACCAGAACCTATCAACAGATCGATACGTTGGGGCTTGGAGAAATTAGGATCAGCTAGTTTTAGATTATTCGGCATTGGCCAATCCTTTGCGTCTACGCCGAAGTTAGGCTGCATTTCCGTAATTGAGTTGGTGACAATTGCAGCGAAGGAAGCTCGATAGCTTGCGTCCTGGGATTGTACAACTATATGTACAGACTTGCTCGAAGGTAGAATGGAATCTCCGATTCCAGAGATGTGAACATAAGACGAGCGATGATCCAACTGCAACTGATCAGCAAGTCTAGATGTTACAAAGTTTGCCTGTGATGCAGAATCCAAAATGGCACGACATGGGATAAGTGCTCCATAACGATCTGTTACATGGACGAGGGCAGTAGGTAGCAACACGTTCTGGCTAGGCTGAGATTTCTGGATCGAGGGGGGAGGGCTGGAACACCCGCTTGCTAGAAGCACAGTCGCGGCCTCTTGCTGGATCGATTCCTCGGCCGGTGAAGAGGAAGATGAAGCACCAGTTCCCGATGGAATGTGGAGTAGCGTGTGATGTTTGGCCTGGCAATGCCTGCAAAGTCCTGACCTGCACCTCTGCAATTCATGGCCTTTGTTGAGGCAGTTCAAACACAAGCGGCTCTTCTTTGCTTCTTTGTATCGTTCAAACGCAGAGAGATTCAGGAATGCCTGACATCTAGATATGTAATGCTCGGAGGAATTGCAATGGTTACATATGGGGTTAGGATGGTCGTTACTGGAGGTGATAAGGGTGACAGGTTTGTCTTCTCCCACCTGTTGACTAGGACTTGTTGCCATGGCTGATCCCAAATTCTCCAGCATCCGACATCTCGCTTCCAAAAATGAGGCCATGCTTGACCACCGAGGCAATCCTGACGTCGGCAAGTTCTCTTCCCATTTCTCCTTTGTTTTGTCGTCCAGTTTCGTGCCTATGATGAAAATCAGCAACCCATCCGAAATCTCCTGCGGGGTCGCCAAGGTCTGAAGTGCACGCAAGTGCGAATTGATTTTGTCGCTGAGCGCGCGCAAGCCGATAGCTGAGCCCTTCTCCACCCCTTGCAGCCCGAAAATAGCCTTGACGTGTGCCTGAAAATGTAACAGTTTATTATCGAATCGCAACATTAGCAAATTCAACGCCTTGTCGTAATTCTCCTCAGAAAGTTCCAAGGAACGAATCGTATCCAGCGCAGCACCATCTAGACATCCACGAAGATATTGGAATTTTTCGATGATTGGTATACGATGGTCTTTGTGCACCATTGTCGAGAACATCGAGTGGAATTCTGGCCAATCCATGTAGTTCCCCCCGAATCGCGGAAGCTGCAACTCGGGCATTCGAGAACGGCCTATACTATTATAGGCGAACAACGACGAATTCCCCTCGAGAGTATGCCGAGCCGTTGAATTGGCAACATTTACCGTGCGAGCAGCCATCAACTCCCGCGACAGCCTGGACCTAACCTTGACATAAACATTCGAAAAGTCCAGCCGGGCATCATGGGCTAACTGCAGGAAATCCAGCCTTTCAAGGCTCGTTTGAGCGGCATCGAAATCCGCATTCATTCGCTCGATTTGCTCTAAGCGAGCTTGAAGTTCTGCCTCATCTAACTCGGCAAGCTCTTCCTTGGTGAGAAAGCGATCCATGGCCTTTAGTTGGCGCGCGATGGACTCGGCCTTGTGCTTGTAGAAATCTACATCACTCGGCATTGCTGCGTTCGCGACATTGGTAGGCTCAGGTGCTGCCATGTTGAGGTTTTAAAAGAGTCACTCAGCACGACCGAAAAAGACACCCTGTATACGTATAAACGTGGGAACCGAAAGCAAAGGGATTACAGCTAATGCCTTTAGCTGTGCGGCTGTGCGAGCTGTCCGATTCCGCTTTGTACTCCGCTTGTGTGTATTAGTGAGTTCGCTGCACTGCCTAGCGCACTGCACTGACCGAATTGTCGCGACAGAGAAATTAATAGCCAGCAATGCGTGTATGTAGGTGTATGTAAGTGTGTTTTAGCACCGAATTGTGCTTAACCGCCGAAAATTTGCTAGGGCTAACGAATGTCGATCGCGAATGATTATTAATTGACACTGCAACTCAGAGATCACGTCGGGGTCACCAAATTTTATGTGGAGATAATGTTTTTTATCCCCAATCGGCCGACTAATTATTTCGAATTAAACAAAACTCGGCGCAGAAATAAAATTACGATATGTTCTTTAATGCGTGACATCCAAATTGCAAGTGTGGCTTGCCTGCCCTTTACATTGCCGCTCCGATCGCTAAGCGCAGCTTCGCTCGGCCGACGTCGGTAGGCAGACGCAAAGCGGAGATAGCGAAGAGCGAGCTGGCAGAGAGCGTTTAGCAGGGCAAGCAAGCGCAAAGCTTTAACAAACAATTGAGTGACATAGGCATAAGTAACAAACAAAATAAGCGGCTGAGGGCCAAGAATTAGGTGCTATTTGGCAAGCAGCTAATCGGCTGGGTTCTGCTCCGAACAAAGGGTTTTGTTCAATTTCATTATTCGTATGTTAATAAAAACAATTTCAGACTAACTTAAACTTACAGTCTGCTCTGAATACGGGTTAAATGCTAGTGCTGTGCTAGTTGATTATTACTCGTACAATAAATACTATAGCTTAGAGCCATCCTGCGTCCCTGGTCACCGGTGGATCAAGCCTTCAGAACAACAAAATCAATCAAACAACAACAATCAATTCAAAAATCAATCAAACAACAAACAAAAATTGAACACTACAGCTAAAAACCTTGTACAGGCTTCTACAGCTGAAAATCTTGTACAGGCTGAAATATTCTACATTCTACAGCTGAAAATCTTGTACAGGCTGAAAATATTCTACATTCTACAGCTGAAAATCTTGTACAGGCTTCTACAGCTGAAAATCTTGTACAGGCTGAAATATTCTACATTCTACAGCTGAAAATCTTGTACAGGCTGAAAATATTCTACATTCTACAGCTGAAAATACATTAATTATGTATAGTACATGTATAATACATACTACATAAAATAAATAAAATAAGAAACAAATTATTATTATTATTATTATTGTTATTATTATTAAAATTAATATAATTATACTACATACTACAAAATATTTTCTAACGTCTTATTTAATAATTTAATTTTTTGGTCCATTATTTGGAGAGCCATGAACACTACAGTTGTAGCATAATATACTGGGTTTCTGTTGAAATCTTCTTTAAACGATACTTTCATTATGTTTATAAAAATTGTTGATAAATGCTTGCCACGTTCCTCGAAGGTATTGCTGTTCATGTTGTTAAAACATATTGGTTCGTTTCTAAATTCGAAATGTTTTTCAACAGCACGTAATAAGTTCATTATTTCATTTTTAATGCTTTCTTTAACTTTATCAGACATTAGGTAGTCGGGCAAGTTGTCTACCGACTTCGTAGCCTCAAAGATACTCTTGTAATTTTCTTTCCTGTATTCCTTGACATACATATTTGACAACAACACATCCTCATGTACATCATTTTTTAGGATAACCTTTTTGAGGTGGGGCAGATCCCACAATATGGGGAATTTTCCCCTTACACTTTTGCACGGCATGAAATTTGCCAAGCAGTGGTCGGATCCAACTGCCAACAGTTGACTTGACAAGCCCCCACTCTCAACCTCCCTCAATCGACTCCTTCCTTGACCGCATTCCTGCCTAGTGCAGATGTTTTGGAAACGGGACAAATGTGGAAATACAAATAATGAATTTCATTCCCGTTAACTGGGATTGCAGCGACTGCAAGAATTTTCCATTTATGTACCGGTCCTTATTTTGCATATTGGTACCACGGCATGTGATACTCATCCATGTAAATGGAAAATTCTGAGTCGCTTAGTTTCTGTAAATTTACAGTCATGTTAATGCGTCCATTCATTATGTTTCCTTGCATTTTCAGTTCTTCCAATGCGTCCGTTACCAGATTTTCGGGGGCCTGTACCTTTGTGCAATTCATTGCTCGCTTGAAGGCGACCAATATCGTTGACCAGATCATCGTTACCGACGGTACCTGGAGGAAGAAAAGTCTAATTCACCTGCTCCAATGTAATTGCCACAATCTACTCACCTTCAGTGTCGTCGTCGTCAACATCCATAGGCAATGTACTAACCAGCCGGTCCAGCGGTCCACACGGCAGATGTTCCTCTGCCTCTTTGTCCTGATACGGCTCGAACAGATTGAGTTCATTTATGTCCTCATCGAAACACGACAATTGCGACGGCTCCAACAGATTGAGTTCATTTATGTCCTCACCGAAACACGACAATTGCGCCGGCTCCAACATATCTTCCTCTATGTCCTGATAAGGCTCGAACAGATTGAGTTCCTTTATGTCCTCAACGAAACACGACAATTTATTTATTTATTTCTGAATCTATCTTTTTATCCATCTTGGCGCGGTTCTTGGGTTACTCCTATTAACTTATTTCACTCTTTTCTCTATTTTTGTCGATCGTCGAATAACTCGCCTCAGACTTATCGCAGTATAATATCGCATAAAACTAATTGCAGTATAATATCTCGATCGGTTAGGGTTAATATATGTTGCCTTACAATTATTTTACGAGGTGGTACAAGGCCACCATGCGCTGACGGTGCTCCGGCTGCATTGTGGAGAGCACGACTGCGCCGAGGGTCTCCAGCGGGGAGACCCTGGGGGAAGGGCCGTCGGAGAGCTCGTCCCACTCCGAGTCCGACTCGGTGCGCTCTATCGAACTGAACTCGCTCTGGCTCTGACAGGTCTGGCTCTGACAGTAGCACGACTCCTCCTCTTGGTCCTCCTCGGTGGGCATCGAGTAGTCGCCCTCATAGTCGCCCTCGTAGCGGCAGTCGGAGTACTCTTCGTGGGGGTCGTCGTAGTAGTCTCCGCGGCTGTCCGGAAAAGCGCCGCCTGTCCAGAGGGAGCTCAACACGGGCGGTGGTCCCATCGAAGCCATCTGTGGCACAGCATTGAATCTGCAGGGGAGCCGGGGGTAAGTTATGTCCTGGGGGGAAGGGGAGTCTGGGCTGCTGCCGCTCACCCATCTGAATCCCCCATCGGAGGGACGATGGGGGGGTGAGCGTGACCTATTGGACCCATTGGGCGGGACAGCAGAGGACTGGTGTGGATTTGGCCTAGGAAGGGCCAATCGTAGAAGATGACTATATCTTCTAGAGGGAAAAATCTGAACTAGATCGTATAATTATTATAGAGAAATCAAGAACACATTTTCATTCTTCCTCGCTCTGTCTCTCTCTAACACACAGGTTACATGGTCGGTTTTGCCAATTGCAAAATATGAGTTCAAGGATCTCAGAACCTATAAGATCCAGAGCAACCAAATTTGGTATCCACACTCCTGTGATATCGGACCTTGACCGTTTCGTGTCCAAATTTCGCCACACCCCCTTTCGCCCCGCAAAGGACGAAAATCTGTGGCATTCACAAATCTCAGAGACTATTAAGGCTAGAGTAACCAAATTTGGTATCCGCACTTCTGTTAGATATATAAAACTTTTATCTCAGAATTTCGTCCCACCCCCTTCCGCCCCCACAAAGGACGAAAATCTGTTGCATCCACAATATTGCACATTCGAGAAAACTAAAAACGCAGAATCATAGATAACGACCATATCTTTCAGATTGCTGAATCTGGTTTAGATCAGATAATTTTTATAACCAAAAGGAACAAATCAATTTGCAGTGGCTACGCAGCGCCCGACGTCACGCTCAGACTGATTTTCTGTAGAGGCGTCTGCCGGAGGAGAGCCATACTGACTTAGTATCGGGTATAACTGTAGAGTTGCGGTGTCCGCAGCAACTCACAACGTTCCCCCTCGTCTATGATTCTGCGTTTTTAGTTTAGTTTTTTTTTTTAGTTTTGCCGCGTGGTTTGCATAAATTTACATTTGGATTTCCATTGCCATTGCCATTGACTGCCTCGTTAGCTAGCCCCTTAGACCCAGCAACTTTTAAGTGATTTGATCCGATACGCTACGCTCCTCAGCTTAGCTAAAGATTAATTTATAAAACAACAGATATACAAAAAGGGTAATAAAAGAGTAACGAACAAGATTAAGAACCATTAACCATAATATGTGCGTAAACAACACACCCATTTTGAACCAAATCATATCAAATGCAAAAAAAAAAACAAAACGAAAACAGAAAACAGAAAACCAATTAAAGATAATAAAACTATTATACGAAAAGAAAAAGAAATGAAAATTCAAGAATGCATAAATCTAACATTTGCAATTACAAAATATTTACTCTGGTACAAAATGGTACATTCAGTAAAGATATTCGTTTATACAATATTTACTGTCTATATAACCATTATATACTGCTTACTTACTGACAACAAATTATTAAGGGTGTGGAGATAATGTTTTTTATCCCCAATCGGCCGACTAATTATTTCGAATTAAACAAAACTCGGCGCAGAAATAAAATTACGATATGTTCTTTAATGCGTGACATCCAAATTGCAAGTGTGGCTTGCCTGCCCTTTACATTGCCGCTCCGATCGCTAAGCGCAGCTTCGCTCGGCCGACGTCGGTAGGCAGACGCAAAGCGGAGATAGCGAAGAGCGAGCTGGCAGAGAGCGTTTAGCAGGGCAAGCAAGCGCAAAGCTTTAACAAACAAATGAGTGACATAGGCATAAGTAACAAACAAAATAAGCGGCTGAGGGCCAAGAATTAGGTGCTATTTGGCAAGCAGCTAATCGGCTGGGTTCTGCTCCGAACATTCACCCCCCGTTGGAAGGCAAAGGCTTTCAACAGATCCATCCTGAAGGGGCAGAACCGCTATTTTTCCAACGGCCCTCTTGAAGATTCTTGCTTGGGCGCAGCTGGCGGCTACGCTGGGATGATCGTCGAACGCAGAAATCGGCGCTTCTTTACGAAGGCGGCTTGTCGTGATTACGTCTTGATCATCGGGAACCTCTGTAATTGCATAGAATGGCAGGAAATTTGGCAATGTAGAAACTGTTGAAAGTTGAATTTCATTTGGCGTGGATATGTAGGTTTTTAATATATGGAAAAGTTCGCGCTGCAGTTCCTGATTCTCCGATCGCAGTTTTTCCACTTGCACCTGGCACTCGAGCAGCTGCTTCCTGCATTGCTGCTCTAAGTTTTGGTACTCCAGCGTTGTGGGTCGAAAATCGTCAATAGAGATGCACGAGGAATTTTCAAAAGCGGCTAAAGCTGCACGCTTATTCTCCGAGCTATCAATGCTTCCTGATACTATCCAACCAAGTTTAGTCTCCTGCAATGTTGGCAATTGGGCTGATAGTCGAATCTGTCCGACGCACATTAAATCGAAGAACAAACCAGAACCTATCAACAGATCGATACGTTGGGGCTTGGAGAAATTAGGATCAGCTAGTTTTAGATTATTCGGCATTGGCCAATCCTTTGCGTCTACGCCGAAGTTAGGCTGCATTTCCGTAATTGAGTTGGTGACAATTGCAGCGAAGGAAGCTCGATAGCTTGCGTCCTGGGATTGTACAACTATATGTACAGACTTGCTCGAAGGTAGAATGGAATCTCCGATTCCAGAGATGTGAACATAAGACGAGCGATGATCCAACTGCAACTGATCAGCAAGTCTAGATGTTACAAAGTTTGCCTGTGATGCAGAATCCAAAATGGCACGACATGGGATAAGTGCTCCATAACGATCTGTTACATGGACGAGGGCAGTAGGTAGCAACACGTTCTGGCTAGGCTGAGATTTCTGGATCGAGGGGGGAGGGCTGGAACACCCGCTTGCTAGAAGCACAGTCGCGGCCTCTTGCTGGATCGATTCCTCGGCCGGTGAAGAGGAAGATGAAGCACCAGTTCCCGATGGAATGTGGAGTAGCGTGTGATGTTTGGCCTGGCAATGCCTGCAAAGTCCTGACCTGCACCTCTGCAATTCATGGCCTTTGTTGAGGCAGTTCAAACACAAGCGGCTCTTCTTTGCTTCTTTGTATCGTTCAAACGCAGAGAGATTCAGGAATGCCTGACATCTAGATATGTAATGCTCGGAGGAATTGCAATGGTTACATATGGGGTTAGGATGGTCGTTACTGGAGGTGATAAGGGTGACAGGTTTGTCTTCTCCCACCTGTTGACTAGGACTTGTTGCCATGGCTGATCCCAAATTCTCCAGCATCCGACATCTCGCTTCCAAAAATGAGGCCATGCTTGACCACCGAGGCAATCCTGACGTCGGCAAGTTCTCTTCCCATTTCTCCTTTGTTTTGTCGTCCAGTTTCGTGCCTATGATGAAAATCAGCAACCCATCCGAAATCTCCTGCGGGGTCGCCAAGGTCTGAAGTGCACGCAAGTGCGAATTGATTTTGTCGCTGAGCGCGCGCAAGCCGATAGCTGAGCCCTTCTCCACCCCTTGCAGCCCGAAAATAGCCTTGACGTGTGCCTGAAAATGTAACAGTTTATTATCGAATCGCAACATTAGCAAATTCAACGCCTTGTCGTAATTCTCCTCAGAAAGTTCCAAGGAACGAATCGTATCCAGCGCAGCACCATCTAGACATCCACGAAGATATTGGAATTTTTCGATGATTGGTATACGATGGTCTTTGTGCACCATTGTCGAGAACATCGAGTGGAATTCTGGCCAATCCATGTAGTTCCCCCCGAATCGCGGAAGCTGCAACTCGGGCATTCGAGAACGGCCTATACTATTATAGGCGAACAACGACGAATTCCCCTCGAGAGTATGCCGAGCCGTTGAATTGGCAACATTTACCGTGCGAGCAGCCATCAACTCCCGCGACAGCCTGGACCTAACCTTGACATAAACATTCGAAAAGTCCAGCCGGGCATCATGGGCTAACTGCAGGAAATCCAGCCTTTCACGGCTCGTTTGAGCGGCATCGAAATCCGCATTCATTCGCTCGATTTGCTCTAAGCGAGCTTGAAGTTCTGCCTCATCTAACTCGGCAAGCTCTTCCTTGGTGAGAAAGCGATCCATGGCCTTTAGTTGGCGCGCGATGGACTCGGCCTTGTGCTTGTAGAAATCTACATCACTCGGCATTGCTGCGTTCGCGACATTGGTAGGCTCAGGTGCTGCCATGTTGAGGTTTTAAAAGAGTCACTCAGCACGACCGAAAAAGACACCCTGTATACGTATAAACGTGGGAACCGAAAGCAAAGGGATTACAGCTAATGCCTTTAGCTGTGCGGCTGTGCGAGCTGTCCGATTCCGCTTTGTACTCCGCTTGTGTGTATTAGTGAGTTCGCTGCACTGCCTACCGCACTGCACTGACCGAATTGTCGCGACAGAGAAATTAATAGCCAGCAATGCGTGTATGTAGGTGTATGTAAGTGTGTTTTAGCACCGAATTGTGCTTAACCGCCGAAAATTTGCTAGGGCTAACGAATGTCGATCGCGAATGATTATTAATTGACACTGCAACTCAGAGATCACGTCGGGGTCACCAAATTTTATGTGGAGATAATGTTTTTTATCCCCAATCGGCCGACTAATTATTTCGAATTAAACAAAACTCGGCGCAGAAATAAAATTACGATATGTTCTTTAATGCGTGACATCCAAATTGCAAGTGTGGCTTGCCTGCCCTTTACATTGCCGCTCCGATCGCTAAGCGCAGCTTCGCTCGGCCGACGTCGGTAGGCAGACGCAAAGCGGAGATAGCGAAGAGCGAGCTGGCAGAGAGCGTTTAGCAGGGCAAGCAAGCGCAAAGCTTTAACAAACAAATGAGTGACATAGGCATAAGTAACAAACAAAATAAGCGGCTGAGGGCCAAGAATTAGGTGCTATTTGGCAAGCAGCTAATCGGCTGGTTCTGTTCCGAACAAAGGGTTTTGTTCAATTTCATTTTTCGTATGTTAATAAAAACAATTTCAGACTAACTTAAACTTACAGTCTGCTCTGAATACGGGTTAAATGCTAGTGCTGTGCTAGTTGATTATTACTCGTACAATAAATACTATAGCTTAGAGCCCTATCGCGTCCCTGGTCACCGGTGGATCAAGCCTTCAGAACAACAAAATCAATCAAACAACAAACAAAAATTGAACACTACAGCTAAAAACCTTGTACAGGCTTCTACAGCTGAAAATCTTGTACAGGCTGAAATATTCTACATTCTACAGCTGAAAATCTTGTACAGGCTGAAAATATTCTACATTCTACAGCTGAAAATCTTGTACAGGCTTCTACAGCTGAAAATCTTGTACAGGCTGAAATATTCTACATTCTACAGCTGAAAATCTTGTACAGGCTGAAAATATTCTACATTCTACAGCTGAAAATACATTAATTATGTATAGTACATGTATAATACATACTACATAAAATAAATAAAATAAAAAACAAATTATTATTATTATTATTGTTATTATTATTAAAATTAATATAATTATACTACATACTACAAAATATTTTCTAACGTCTTATTTAATAATTTAATTTTTTGGTCCATTATTTGGAGAGCCATGAACACTACAGTTGTAGCATAATATACTGGGTTTCTGTTGAAATCTTCTTTAAACGATACTTTCATTATGTTTATAAAAATTGTTGATAAATGCTTGCCACGTTCCTCGAAGGTATTGCTGTTCATGTTGTTAAAACATATTGGTTCGTTTCTAAATTCGAAATGTTTTTCAACAGCGCGTAATAAGTTCATTATTTCATTTTTAATGCTTTCTTTAACTTTATCAGACATTAGGTAGTCGGGCAAGTTGTCTACCGACTTCGTAGCCTCAAAGATACTCTTGTAATTTTCTTTCCTGTATTCCTTGACATACATATTTGACAACAACACATCCTCATGTACATCATTTTTTAGGATAACCTTTTTGAGGTGGGGCAGATCCCACAATATGGGGAATTTTCCCCTTACACTTTTGCACGGCATGAAATTTGCCAAGCAGTGGTCGGATCCAACTGCCAACAGTTGACTTGACAAGCCCCCACTCTCAACCTCCCTCAATCGACTCCTTCCTTGACCGCATTCCTGCCTAGTGCAGATGTTTTGGAAACGGGACAAATGTGGAAATACAAATAATGAATTTCATTCCCGTTAACTGGGATTGCAGCGACTGCAAGAATTTTCCATTTATGTACCGGTCCTTTTTTTGCATATTGGTACCACGGCATGTGATACTCATCCATGTAAATGGAAAATTCTGAGTCGCTTAGTTTCTGTAAATTTACAGTCATGTTAATGCGTCCATTCATTATGTTTCCTTGCATTTTCAGTTCTTCCAATGCGTCCGTTACCAGATTTTCGGGGGCCTGTACCTTTGTGCAATTCATTGCTCGCTTGAAGGCGACCAATATCGTTGACCAGATCATCGTTACCGACGGTACCTGGAGGAAGAAAAGTCTAATTCACCTGCTCCAATGTAATTGCCACAATCTACTCACCTTCAGTGTCGTCGTCGTCAACATCCATAGGCAATGTACTAACCAGCCGGTCCAGCGGTCCACCCGGCAGATGTTCCTCTGCCTCTTTGTCCTGATACGGCTCGAACAGATTGAGTTCATTTATGTCCTCATAGAAACACGACAATTGCGACGGCTCCAACAGATTGAGTTCATTTATGTCCTCACCGAAACACGACAATTGCGCCGGCTCCAACATATCTTCCTCTATGTCCTGATAAGGCTCGAACAGATTGAGTTCCTTTATGACCTCAACGAAACACGAAAATTTATTTACTTATTTCTGAATCTATCTTTTTATCCATCTTGGCGCGGTTCTTGGGTTACTCTTATTAACTTATTTCACTCTTTTCTCTATTTTTGTCGATCGTCGAATAACTCGCCTCAGACTTATCGCAGTATAATATCGCATAAAACTAATTGCAGTATAATATCTCGATCGGTTAGGGTTAATATATGTTGCCTTACAATTATTTTACGAGGTGGTACAAGGCCACCATGCGCTGACGGTGCTCCGGCTGCATTGTGGAGAGCACGACTGCGCCGAGGGTCTCCAGCGGGGAGACCCTGGGGGAAGGGCCGTCGGAGAGCTCGTCCCACTCCGAGTCCGACTCGGTGCGCTCTATCGAACTGAACTCGCTCTGGCTCTGACAGGTCTGGCTCTGACAGGAGCACGACTCCTCCTCTTGGTCCTCCTCGGTGGGCATCGAGTAGTCGCCCTCATAGTCGCCCTCGTAGCGGCAGTCGGAGTACTCTTCGTGGGGGTCGTCGTACACGGTACACGGGCGGTGGTCCCATCGAAGCCATCTGTGGCACAGCATTGAATCTGCAGGGGAGCCGGGGGTAAGTTATGTCCTGGGGGAAGGGGAGTCTGGGCTGCTGCCGCTCACCCATCTGAATCCCCCATCGGAGGGACGATGGGGGGGTGAGCGTGACCTATTGGACCCATTGGGCGGGACAGCAGAGGACTGGTGCGGATTTGGCCTAGGAAGGGCATCGCATTGAGTCCATTCTTGTCGGCGGAACCTTCGGGGGGGACCTTCAGCCCCGGCTGCTGCTGCTGGTCGGTAAAGACGAAGGATCCCATGGATCCGAAAATACCCCGCGAGCGGGTGAATGGGGAACGTGGATTGTTAATAGTTGGATTCATCTTATTCCAGCACCTGTGAGGAAATATTCGTTCATGGGCTTTGTTTTGTATTTGTATTTTTATTTACTTTATGTTCCCTGTGATTTCGATATTTGCTGCCGTTCTCTGTGTTGTGCCGCTCTCTCCAGATATTCGTACTGAATGATTTCCAGAGCCAGTTCTGAACGGCTCCAAGTGATAGTTCAGGGTCCACTTCGATGTTGTGTTTCGAATCACAGGTCAGGTGACGTACTTTCCCTGGGCAGAGCTGCGACTTGCAATAGTTGATCGGCTTTGTTGGTTTGGGATAGGACTTGCGATAAATACCATGCCACCATACTCCTTGGTGTGGCCGAAATGTTGGCTACCATTCTGGGATTAAGGAGTTAAGGGTTAAGGAGAGTTGTTGGGGGGGGGGGGGGGGGGGGGGGGGGGGGGGGGCAGTCAATGGCAATGGCAATGGAAATCCAAATGGAAATTTATGCAAACCATGCGGCAAAACTAAAAAAAAAAAAAACTAAATTAAAAACGCAGAATCATAGACGAGGGGGAACGTTGTGAGTTGCTGCGGACACCGCAACTCTACAGTTATACCCGATACTAAGTCAGTATGGCTCTCCTCCGGCAGACGCCTCTACAGAAAATCAGTCTGAGCGTGACGTCGGGCGCTGCGTAGCCACTGCAAATTGATTTGTTCCTTTTGGCTATAAAAATTATCTGATCTAAACCAGATTCAGCAATCTGATAGATATGGTCGTTATCTATGATTATGCGTTTTTAGTTTTCTCGAATGTGCAATATTGTGGATGCAACAGATTTTCGTACTTTGTGGGGGCGGAAGGGGGTGGGGCGAAATTCTGAGATATACGCTTTATAGTGAGATCTAACAGAAGTGCGGATACCAAATTTGGTTACTCTAGCCTTAATAGTCTCTGAGATTTGTGGATGCCACAGATTTTCGTCCTTTGCGGGAGCGGAAGGGGGTGTGGCGAAATTTTGACATAAAACGGTCAAGGTCCGATATCACAGGAGTGTGGATACTAAATTTGGTTGCTCTAGCTCTTATGGGTTCTGAGATCCTTGAACTCATATTTTGCAATTGGCAAAACCGACCATGAAACCTGTGTGTTAGAGAGAGACAGAGCGACAAAGAATGAAATTGTTTTCTTGATTCTGGCTATAATAATTATACGATCTGGTTCAGATTTTGCACTCTAGAACATATAGTCCTCCTCTACGATTCTGCGTTTTTTCTTTTTTTTGGTTTTCTCGTATCTTTAAAATTGTGGATGCCACAGGTTTTCGTCCTTTGTGGGGCGGAAGGGGCGGGGCGAAGTTTTGAAATATTCTTGTAGCAGTGACATATCACAGAAGTCTGGATCCAAACCATCGTTGATCTAGCTCCTATAGTCTTTGAGCATTATGCGCTGAAGGGGACGGACAGACGGACGGACGGACAGACAGACAGGGCTCAATCGACTCGGCTATTGATGCTGATCAAGAATATATATACTTTATATATATACACTCAAACTGTGACATCATCGCCAGAACGAACGAGAGTTTTTGAAAAACGATTTTCGAATGTGGGCCGGCAATGGTCACGATCACTTTTTTGATGCCCTAAAAGGAAACGCCGAAGGTGGCTCGTTTTCTCAAGTGTCTATTGTTTCTTTCAAGAAAAGAAAATAAATAAGAAATAAACGAAATAATCGTGCCTGACCGTCAGTCGATCCCCTCAGATAGTGTGCAACAGCAGTAAACGGAGTCCATTTCCATGTTTACCCAATCGGGTTCGGGAGTAATCCAAGCCTCGCTTCATTTGCATGGACTTTTGGCGTCGAGTGTTTCCGTCCTCACATACCACATTACACATGTACCGAGAGCTGAATATGCATTTCTTATTACCAATTACAATTAAATAATCCATCGATTAGGCGATATGTGGAGAGTCGAGCGACCAGGTCTCAGTTTCCCTCCCTCCCCATATACGACTACTACCTAAATCGTTGGCTGGATTCATTCGTTTGCCGATCTGGCTCCGCCCACAAAGCTTTTGTTTATTCGTTTTCTACTTTTAGCGGGACACAAGGGCGTAGTCCCAAAAGGGGTGCTAAATCAAAGTGATCTTTAATTAATTTTTTTTTGAAAATCTTGCCATTTTCAGGGCTTTTGGAAGTTCCGGGGAGAATCGTGAAAGTCCCAGTACTGCCGCCTCGTCTGGGCTTAATTAAATTATTCGAAATTATCGAAACGTGCGGGGCACTGACTGACATCCCCCCAATTCTCCCACTCCACACACACCCCCTCAAATCTTTTGTTGTGTGTTGTACGAGTACATGATGTAGGCCAGCCAATTGTTTATGAAGTGCACAGCGAGTACGAGTAGTACATATGTATATACCCAATATAGAGCATGTATATGCGATGCATGTGTGTGTATCCACTTTAGTTAAGTTAAGCATGTGTCCATGTGTTTGTGAGCTGTCCGTATTTCGGTGCCAGCTAAACATTTCTTGTATACAACTATATTTTGTTGCTTTTTATCTGCGGATGCCACTCGGAGGCAGTTCAGCATGAAGTCATGCTTGGTCTCAGCTCCAGCCCCATCTCCTCACGCATTCATCTTAATTACGAAGTTTTTATGATGACAATTTCGGGGCTGCGTTTCACTACAAGTCAAGTATATATTTCACTGTAAAAAAACTTCACTTGTAGATCAAGATTGTAGTTTTTTTCTGCCACACCCGAGTACTTTTATCTTCATACTAGAATTTTTGGTTATTTCCCTTTGTTTTTCCAGTTTTAATGCCAAGTGTAAACAAAGCGTCTCGGGCCAGACCATCGCCTGTTGTTCATGAAAAGCAGCAAAACGCTGAGAATGCATAAAAAAAAACGAGGGGGAACGTTGTGAGTTGCTGCGGAGACCGCAACTCTACATTTATACCCGACACTGCAAATTGATTTCTTGCTTTTGGCTACAAAAAAGATCCGATCTGATCCAGATTCAGCAATCTGATAGATATGGTCATTATCTATCATTTTGCGTTTTTAATTTTCTCGAGTCTGCAATATTGTGGATGCAACAGATTTTCGTCCTATGCGGGGGATATGGTCGTTATCTATGATTATGCGTTTTTAGTTTTCTCGAATGTGCAATATTGTGGATGCAACAGATTTTCGTACTTTGTGGGGGCGGAAGGGGGTGGGGCGAAACTCTGAGATATACGCTTTATAGTGAGATCTAACAGAAGTGCGGATACAAAAATTGGTTACTCTAGCCTTAATAGTCTCTGAGATTTGTGGATGCCACAGATTTTCGTCCTTTGCGTGGGCGGAAGGGGGTGTGGCGAAATTTTGACACAAAACGGTCAAGGTCCGATATCACAGGAGTGTGGATACCAAATTTCGTTGCTCTAGCTCTTATGGGTTCTGAGATCCTTGAACTAATCTTTTGCAATTGGCAAAACCGACCATGAAACCTGTGTTTTAGAGAGAGACAGAGCGAGAAAGAATGAAATTGTTTTTTTGATTCTGGCTATAATAATTATACGATCTGGTTCAGAATTCGCCCTCTAGAAGATATAGTCATCTTTTACGATTCTGCGTTTTTGGTTTTCTCGTATTGTCGAAATTGTGGATGCCACAGATTTTCGCCCTTTGTGGGGGCGGAAGTGGGCGGGGCGAAGTTTTGAAATATTCTTGTAGCAGTGACATATCACAGAAGTCTGGATCCAAACCATCGTTTCTCTAGCTCCTATAGTCTTTGAGCATTAGGCGCTGAAGGGGACGGACAGACGGACAGACGGACGGACGGACAGACGGACGGACGGACAGACGGACAGACAGACAGACAGGGCTCAATCGACTCGGCTATTGATGCTGATCAAGAATATATATACTTTATGGGGTCGGAAACGATTCCTTCTGGACGTTACACATATCCACTTTTACCACAAATCTAATATACCCCAATACTCATTCAAATTAATTCCTACTGCTGCATTTACATATGTCGCAAACTTGGGCTCCACCGAACGACAACGTCATGTTGGCAATTTCCTGTGCTTTCGGGCTTTGCACTTTCCGGCCTTGCAGATGGTCCCAGTATATCCCGCATAATACATTAACAAGTCCACCCCGTCAATTCTTACACCTCCCAAATTATTGTACATCTTTGTCTTATTTTGTGTTCTTTATTTATGTTTTAAATAACGGGGCATGTATGGTTTTGGTTTTTACTCATCGATAGTATTATAAGAAATACCAATGTACTCGATATGCCAACACACATTTATTCGAATACGACGATCAAGAAGGAATAACGTTTACAGATATTTTGTTGCTATACGATACGGACCGATAAATATCACATAATTCCGCGTCTAGTTTCCTGATTTCAACATGTATAAAAATAAAAATAAAATAATTGTAAGGCAACATATATTAACCCTAACCGATCGAGATATTATACTGAAATTAGTTTTATGCGATATTATACTGCGATATGATACTGCGATAGGTTTTATGCGATATTATACTGCGATAAGTCTGAGGCGAGTTATTCGACGATCGACAAAAATAGAGAAAAGAGTGAAATAAGTTAATAAGAGTAACCCAAGAACCGCGCCAAGATGGATACAAAGATAGATTCAGAAATGCATAAATTGTCGTGTTTCGATGAGGATATAAAGGAACTCAATCTGTTCGAGCCGTATCAGGACATAGAGGAAGATATGTTCGAGCCGTCGCAATTGTCGTGTTTCGATGAGGACATAATTGAACTCAATCTGTTGGAGCCGTCGCAATTGTCGTGTTTCGATGAGGACATAAATGAACTCAATGTGTTCGAGCCGTATCAGGACAAAGAGGCATAGGAACATCTGCCGTTTGGACCGCTGGACCGGCTGGTTAGTACATTGCCTATGGATGTTGACGACGACGACACTGAAGGTGAGTAGGTTGTGGCAATTACATTGGAGCAGGTGAATCAGACTTTTCTTCCTCCAGGTATCGTCGGTAACGATGATCTGGTCAACGATATTGGTCGCCTTCAAGCGAGCAATGAATTGCACAAAGGTACAGGCCCCCGAAAATCTGGTAACGGACGCATTGGAAGAACTAAAAATGCAAGGAAACATAATGAATGGACGCATTAACATGACTGTAAATTTACAGAAACTAAGCGACTCAGAATTTTCCATTTACATGGATGAGTATCACATGCCGTGGTACCAATATGCAAAAAAAGGACCGGTACATAAATGGAAAATTCTTGCAGTCGCTGCAATCCCAGTTAACGGGAATGAAATTCATTATTTGTATTTCCACATTTGTCCCGTTTCCAAAACATCTGCACTAGGCAGGAATGCGGTCAAGGAAGGAGTCGATTGAGGGAGGTTGAGAGTGGGGGCTTGTCAAGTCAACTGTTGGCAGTTGGATCCGACCTCTGCTTGGCAAATTTCATGCCGTGCAAAAGTGTAAGGGGAAAATTCCCCATATTGTGGGATCTGCCCCACCTCAAAAAGGTTATCCTAAAAAATGATGTACATGAGGATGTGTTGTTGTCAAATATGTATGTCAAGGAATACAGGAAAGAAAATTACAAGAGTATCTTTGAGGCTACGAAGTCGGTAGACAACTTGCCCGACTACCTAATGTCTGATAAAGTTAAAGAAAGCATTAAAAATGAAATAATGAACTTATTACGCGCTGTTGAAAAACATTTCGAATTCAGAAACGAACCAATATGTTTTAACAACATGAACAGCAATACCTTCGAGGAACATGGCAAGCATTTATCAACAATTTTTATAAACATAATGAAAGTATCGTTTAAAGAAGATTTCAACAGAAACCCAGTATATTATGCTACAACTGTAGTGTTCATGGCTCTCCAAATAATGGACCAAAAAATTAAATTATTAAATAAGACGTTAGAAAATATTTTGTAGTATGTAGTATAATTATATTAATATTAATAATAATAACAATAATAATAATAATAATAATTTGTTTTTTATTTTATTTATTTTATGTAGTATGTATTATACATGTACTATACATAATTAATGTATTTTCATCTGTAGAATGTAGAATATTTTCAGCCTGTACAAGATTTTCAGCTGTAGAATGTAGAATATTTCAGCCTGTACAAGATTTTCAGCTGTAGAAGCCTGTACAAGATTTTCAGCTGTAGAATGTAGAATATTTTCAGCCTGTACAAGATTTTCAGCTGTAGAATGTAGAATATTTCAGCCTGTTCAAGATTTTCAGCTGTAGAAGCCTGTACAAGGTTTTTAGCTGTAGTGTTCAATTTTTGTTTGTTGTTTGATTGATTTTTGAATTGATTGTTGTTGTTTGATTGATTTTGTTGTTCTGAAGGCTTGATCCACCGGTGACCAGGGACGCAGGATGGCTCTAAGCTATAGTATTTATTGTACGAGTAATAATCAACTAGCACAGCACTAGCATTTAACCCGTATTCAGAGCAGACTGTAAGTTTAAGTTAGTCTGAAATTGTTTTTATTAACATACGAATAATGAAATTGAACAAAACCCTTAATAATTTGTTGTCAGTAAGTAAGCAGTATATAATGGTTATATAGACAGTAAATATTGTATAAACGAATATCTTTACTGTATGTACCATTTTGTACCAGAGTAAATATTTTGTAATTGCAAATGTTAGATTTATGCATTCTTGAATTTTCATTTCTTTTTCTTTTCGTTATAATAGTTTTATTATCTTTAATTGGTTTTCTGTTTTCGTTTTGTTTTTTTTTTGCATTTGATTTGATTCGGTTCAAAATGTGTGTGTTGTTTACGCACATATTATGGTTAATGGTTATTAATCTTGTTCGTTACTCTTTTATTACCCTTTTTGTATATCTTTTGTTTTATAAATTAATCTTTAGCTAAGCTGAGGAGCGTAGCGTATCGGATCAAATCAATCAAAAGTTGATAGGTCTAAGGGGCTAGCTACCGAGGCAGTCAATGGCAATGGCAATGGAAATCCAAATGGAAATTTATGCAAACCATGCGGCAAAACTAAAAAAAAAACTAAACTAAAAACGCAGAATCATAGACGAGGGGGAACGTTGTGAGTTGCTGCGGACACCGCAACTCTACAGTTATACCCGATACTAAGTCAATATGGCTCTCCTCCGGCAGACGCCTCTACAGAAAATCAGTCTGAGCGTGACGTCGGGCTCTGCGTAGCCACTGCAAATTGATTTGTTCCTTTTGGCTATAAAAATTATCTGATCTAAACCAGATTCAGCAATCTGAAAGATATGGTCGTTATCTATGATTCTGCGTTTTTAGTTTTCTCGAATGTGCAATATTGTGGATGCAACAGATTTTCGTCCTTTGTGGGGGCGGAAGGTGGTAGGCCGAAATTCTGAGATAAACGTTTTATAGTGAGATCTAACAGAAGTGCAGATACAAAAATTGGTTACTCTAGCCTTAATAGTCTCTGAGATTTGTGGATGCCACAGATTTTCGTCCTTTGCGTGGGCGGAAGGGGGTGTGGCGAAATTTTGACACAAAACGGTCAAGGTCCGATATCACAGGAGTGTGGATACCAAATTTCGTTGCTCTAGCTCTTATGGGTTCTGAGATCCTTGAACTAATCTTTTGCAATTGGCAAAACCGACCATGAAACCTGTGTTTTAGAGAGAGACAGAGCGAGAAAGAATGAAATTGTTTTTTTGATTCTGGCTATAATAATTATACGATCTGGTTCAGAATTCGCCCTCTAGAAGATATAGTCATCTTTTACGATTCTGCGTTTTTGGTTTTCTCGTATTGTCGAAATTGTGGATGCCACAGATTTTCGCCCTTTGTGGGGGCGGAAGTGGGCGGGGCGAAGTTTTGAAATATTCTTGTAGCAGTGACATATCACAGAAGTCTGGATCCAAACCATCGTTTCTCTAGCTCCTATAGTCTTTGAGCATTAGGCGCTGAAGGGGACGGACAGACGGACGGACGGACAGACAGACAGGGCTCAATCGACTCGGCTATTGATGCTGATCAAGAATATATATACTTTATATATATACACTCAAACTGTGACATCATCGCCAGAACGAACGAGAGTTTTTGAAAAACGATTTTCGAATGTGGGCCGGCAATGGTCACGATCACTTTTTTGATGCCCTAAAAGGAAACGCCGAAGGTGACTCGTTTTCTCAAGTGTCTATTGTTTCTTTCAAGAAAAGAAAATAAATAAGAAATAAACGAAATAATCGTGCCTGACCGTCAGTCGATCCCCTCAGATAGTGTGCAACAGCAGTAAACGGAGTCCAGTTCCATGTTTACCCAATCGGGTTCGGGAGTAATCCAAGCCTCGCTTCATTTGCATGGACTTTTGGCGTCGAGTGCTTCCGTCCTCACATACCACATTACACATGTACCGAGAGCTGAATATGCATTTCTTATTACCAATTACAATTAAATAATCCATCGATTAGGCGATATGTGGAGAGTCGAGCTACCAGGTCTCAGTTTCCCTCCCTCCCCATATACGACTACTACCTAAATCGTTGGCTGGATTCATTCGTTTGCCGATCTGGCTCCGCCCACAAAGCTTTTGTTTATTCGTTTTCTACTTTTAGCGGGACACAAGGGCGTAGTCCCAAAAGGGGTGCTAAATCAAAGTGATCTTTAATTAATTTTTTTTTGAAAATCTTGCCATTTTCAGGGCTTTTGGAAGTTCCGGGGAGAATCGTGAAAGTCCCAGTACTGCCGCCACGTCTGGGCTTAATTAAATTATGCGAAATTATCGAAACGTGCGGGGCACTGACTGACATCCCCCCAATTCTCCCGCTCCACACACACCCCCCTCAAATCTTTTGTTGTGTGTTGTACGAGTACAATTGTTTATGAAGTGCACAGCGAGTACGAGTAGTACATATGTATATACCCAATATAGAGCATGTATATGCGATGCATGTGTGTGTATCCACTTTAGTTAAGTTAAGCATGTGTCCATGTGTTTGTTAGCTGTCCGTATTTCGGTGCCAGCTAAACATTTCTTGTATACAACTATATTTTGTTGCTTTTTATATGCGGATGCCACTCGGAGGCGGTTCAGCATGAAGTCATGCTTGGTCTCAGCTCCAGCCCCATCTCCTCACGCATTCATCTTAATTACGAAGTTTTTATGATGACAATTTCGGGGCTGCGTTTCACTACAAGTCAAGTATATATGTCACTGTAAAAAAACTTCATATGTAGATCAAGATTGTAGTTTTTTTCTGCCACACCCGAGTACTTTTTTCTTCATACTAGAATTTTTGGTTATTTCCCTTTGTTTTTCCAGTTTTAATGCCAAGTGTAAACAAAGCGTCTCGGGCCAGACCATCGCCTGTTGTTCATGAAGTGCAGCAAAACGCTGAGAATGCATAAAAAAAACGAGGGGGAACGTTGTGAGTTGCTGCGGAGACCGCAACTCTACATTTATACCCGATACTGCAAATTGATTTCTTGCTTTTGGCTACAAAAATGATCCGACCTGATCCAGATTCAGCAATTTGATAGATATGGTCATTATCTATGATTTTGCGTTTTTAGTTTTCTCGAATCTGCAATATTGTGGATGCAACAGATTTTCGTCCTTTGTTTGGCCGGAAGGGGTGGGACGAAATTTTGAGATATACGTTTTATAGTGAGATCTATCAGGAGTGCGGATACTAAATTTCGTTACTCTAGAGTTAATAGTCTCTGAGATTTGTGGATGCCCCAGATTTTCGTCTTTTGCGGGGGCGGAAGGGGGTGTGGCGAAATTTTGACACAAAACGGTCAAGGTCCGATATCACAGGAGTGTGGATACCAAATTTGGTTGCTCTTGCTCTTATGGGTTCTGAGATCCTTGAACTCATATTTTGCAATTGGCAAAACCGACCATGTAACCTGTGTGTTACAGAGAGACAGAGCGAGAAAGAATGAAAATGTTTTCTTGATTTTGGCTATAATAATTATACGATCTGGTTCAGATTTTGACCTCTAGAAGATATAGTCATCTTCTACGATTCTGCGTTTTTGGTTTTCTCGTATCGTCGAAATTGTGAATGCCACAGATTTTCGCCCTTTGTGGGAGCGGAAGTGGGCGGGGCAAAGTTTTGAAATTTTCTTGTAGCAGTGACATATCACAGAAGTCTGGATCCAAAACATCGTTGCTATAGCTCTTATAGTCTTTGAGCACTAGGCGCTGAAGTGGACGGACAGACGGACAGACGGACGGACGGACAGACGGACGGACGGACAGACGGACAGACAGACATGGCTCAATCGACTCGGCTATTGATGCTGATCAAGAATATATATACTTTATGGGGTCGGAAACGATTTCTTCTGGACGTTACACAATACTCAATACTCATTTTGAGTATCGGGTATAATAATGCCATAAATTGGATAAACAATCCAAGCACAGTTTGCCAAAAAACAGACTTTATGGACAAGCAATTTAGTTTAGTGTTTACTCTGCTCTCCTCCTCCCACGCAGCTAGAGGGTCTCTCGATCTGATAACATCACGTATTCGGGAAGGGTATGGTAAAATATCATGTGAGAATGTTATAGCAGTGTAAGACAGTACGTATATAGTATAAATTATTGACAGACGATCGGAGAAACGCGGCTGATCCTGTGCAGCTGGACATATACATATTCAGTTTATCGCGTTAAAAACTTTACATTAATCACGTCTGTCCCCCTTCTACTTACTCTTTCCGAAGTGTTGTCATTTGCTGATTTCACTTTTGCAGCTGCACCAACACAAAGAAATTTAGTAGAGAATTCGGTGTGCAACTCAGAGCCAATTTTGTTGGGCAATTTCCTAGGCTCCAGCTCTCTCAGTCTCCAAATTCCAGATGTTCCCACAGACAGAAAGAAGAACAGGGCTGAAAGGTTTATAAATATAAATTCACTCAAAGAAAAAATGAGAAGTCGAAACAGTTTTCGAATCGCGAATGAAGATAATCTCATTATTATTTTTCTTTTAAAACTAGTAATAATGTCGTTGGACTCCCTTTCCTTTGTGACACACTTTATTCTCAAATTCCAGAGTGATACGAGTACTTTTTTTTCCAGTGTTATAGTATAAACATATATGAGCTCCAAGAGAAGGGGGATTAAAATTCCACTCCAGACTTCGTATACTCTGTGATTTCGACTGGTTTCTGTAGATGAAGCAAATGTTTAAGAGTTTAAGGGCAATGTGTTTTCCGAAGCTTTTCGCAATAAGTATAGATTACGTTGACTACATCAATATTTCTGAAAGTAGTGCTCTTAATTGCTAGGGTCAGATGCGACTGAGAGAGGAGTTGCTCACTTTTGAAATCGTTTGCTGTTAAGTTTTCTGTTAATTATTATGATATTACGCCATTCTGTCAACCGATGTCTTAGTAAGACTTTGGGTCGAGCTTCAGCTTGGACAAACAATGAAGTTGTTTGTCAATTGCTTGGGCAAATACTCGTACTCAGGTGGAAAAAAAAATACCAGAATGGGGAAGAGGTTAAGATGGGAGACAAGAAAATATCAAATAAAGGGCCAATTAAGGAAGGTGATTGTGCGATTCTGTTTATCTTATCAACGACAAATTTTGACCCCAGGGGCGTCATTTACAATCCTCAATTTGTTTGCATACTAAAGCAACAATAGCCGAAGAGCTACCTACAAAAGAGAAGACGATGTTTCCTGATTCCCAATTCTTAGGCTATTGATAAACAATCAGTGGGGGAATATTCAAATTAGCCAGGTCTCATGTGTGATTAACCGATTTCTCACACATTTCAAGCATCAAAGCAGACAGCAGACAGAACGGAACAGAACAGAACAGAACACAACAGAGCGGAGAAGACGTTGAGCTGACGGCTGGAGGGATCAGATCCCACAGATGAAGCCGCCTTGAAATTTACGAAAAGAGCCGCCTATAAATCGCAAGATTTCAGCACTGCCCAGGGCTTTATCTAAAGCTCCATTCGGAACAGTATTCAAAGCATAATGCGTAACCAATTGGTTGCTTATTGATATTGATGTGTCGATTATTTTATGATTATTCTTTATGATCGTTAAATTTTGATATACCAAAAGGCGAGCGAGATCGAACACCAAACTTGATTCAAATTTGTAGCCAATCAAGCCACTCCCTGAGTACTTCTCTCCTGCTCTCCACTCTCATGCTTTTGTTTCGGCCATTTCAAGGTCTGTACAGAAACCGTCTGTTGGGTCAGACCTCCCTCCATTGACCAGAGCAGAGCTCTAACAATGCGGGTTCTGGCATCATTTTCATAGAAACAGCATTAGAAGTTACTCATACGCAGCGTGGGTTGGATAAGATTAACGAAAGCCCACATAGACATAGCTCATCCTCCCCATTCTCACTTGACTCTTTGCAGACAGCAGAATGAGCTCTAACAACTGCGGTTTCATCGATCCGCAGGGCCAGTTGAGCGCAGCCCTCGCTAATCGGGACATACGGGAATTCCACACTGCCCTGGACAGCGGTGCCCAGGCCAATCGCCAGGACGATCGAATGCCTCTCAGGTGGGCTCCTGCATTCAGCTGCTGCTCGAGTACGGAGCCTCTCCGAATTTGGTGGATCAGGGCGAGTTCACGCCCCTCCACCATGTGCTGAAGAATAGAAAGATTGAGGCAGGCACTAAACTGGAGCTGATCCGACTTTTCCTGAAACAACCACAGCTGGACATTGACAGCTATCGGAACGGGCAGGTACGCCAGATGCTGAGGGATCAGTATCCGGAACTGCCGTTGCCGGAGCTGCGCGAGGCCGGAACAGAGATCGACTGCGAGCGACTCCTCCGCACGCTGCGGGACGGAGACGAGAACCAGTTCGAGCAACAGTTCGCGGAGTACCACCAGAACGTCAGCGGAAACGCAGACAACCAATGCAATGCCAACCAGGAGGAGTATCAGTCCCTGCTGGCGCAGAGTATCAAGCGGGGCAAGCAGCGAGCCTTTGAGGCCATCCTCGAGACGGGCATCAACATTAATCCTTCAAAATTGAGCGACATCAGCCCCGTGGAGTTGGCCGTAATCTGGGGCAACCACAGGGCGCTAGAGAAGCTGTTGTAGCATCCGCAGCTGAGGCTGACATCGCATTCCAAGCTGCTGAACGCGGTTATCAGTCGCCTGGGTGAGCAGCCGCTGGACGACTTCTGTGACCACCAGCGCTGCTTCCAGCTGCTGCTCGAGAGCGATCGTGTGGACATCAATGAAGCGGACAAGGCTGGCCTGGTGCCACTCTTCTATGCGGTCAAGTATCGCAACACAAAGGTGGCACAGGATCTTCTACGGGAGCGTACATCGGGGCGAGAAGCGCGTTCGGAGATCTTCCCATACAGGAGATGGACCCGAAAGTGCTGGAGGAGCACTTCGATTCCTGCATCACCACCAACGGGGAGAAGCCCGGTGACCAGAGTTTCGAGATCATCATCAACTACAAGAATCTGATGAGACGCCAGCGAGAGCCCGGGCAGTCGGACAAGCGGAGCATTGGCCATCCTCACCAATTGGAGGACGAGATGACTCCAATCGCATACATCGCCGATTCCAAGGAGCTGCGTTACCTGCTGCAGCACCCGCTAATCTCGAGTTTCCTCTTCCTCAAGTGGCACCGCCTCTCGGTGATCTTCTATCTGAACTTTCTACTTTACTCTCTCTTCACTGCCTCCATTATCACGCATACGCTCCTTAAGTTCCACGAAAGCGACCACACGGGCCTGACTGCCCTCTTCGGCCTGTTCTCTTGGATAGGGATTGTGTATCTCATGATCCGAGAGGTCATACAGCTTGCCATGTCGCCGCTGCTGTACTTCAGGTCCATCATGAACCTGATGGAGGTGGCTCTCATTGTCTTGTTGATCCTAACCTGCATGGAAGCCAGCTACGACAAGGAGACGCAGCGCATACTGGCCGTCTTCACCATTCTGCTGGTGTCCGTGGAGTTCTGCCTGCTGGTTGGCTCCCTTCCAGTACTCTCAACTTCGACGCACATGCTCATGCTGCGCGCACTAGGCAGAAAAGCGAAAGGAGAGAAAATCTTCACTGATGAATCGCCTGATCGGATCGGATGGGCTGTTATATACTCACAACACATACTCATTGGCCGCATTTGCGAATCGCTGGGCTGTGAACAAGCTTGAATTGAAAGAGTGTCGGCACTTCGGTGTGCCAAAGATACATATCTTTACCCCTTGAATCAGCTCGTGTTGATTTTTCTGCCGTGCATTGCACTTTTGAGCTCAGGTCCTAAACGAGAGTCACACACCACACACATGCACATTATTATCATTATCATCATCATTATGATAATGACTGTGAGCGAACGAATGCTGATGAAGCCTCATTGTCAATGTCGAAAGTTATGGGATTGGTTAAGGAAACCCAAGTTGGGATATGAAAAGTATTGCGTTCTGCTCTGTCATAGGATCCCAGCTTTAATATAAGGGGGATTCCCCTTCCAAGCAACGATGCGACAATCAACAGACATTGATTAACAACTGTATGTACATATGCATCTACAGTGGGTACACAGCAAGGCAGGCGCGATTAGATACAGGCCAGCGCCGAGCAGCGTAGACACCCAGTACCCTGCCACCCTCCGAGGGAAACAGAGAACGATGAAGGGGGATCTGTGTGTGCGTATCCAATGAATTAATATTTCATTCTAGAACGCAGTTGTCTGCGTTAGTTGGGCACACACACACACATAGTACATATATGCTGGCAGCGTTCCCATTCAATCTACTCGACGGCTGATGCACGCCAGTAGCCCCCGCTGGACACTTCCGCAGATTCTGGAACGCAGAGGATGCGGGCTATCGGCGACAGGGGAATACTACTAAGCAGAAAGAGAAGGCGAGTTCATATTATTGCCAATTTAATGCAAGAAAAATAAAGAGAGTGGAGTGGGCGATGCCAAAGGCAGAAGAAAGAAAGGCCGTAAACCAAAAGAAGAAGGCCTGTCTCGCTCTCTCTCGTGGAAATTGACTTTGAATTTCGAATATTTCGGTATCTATTTTCATTGCGGCCAAAAACGGAGAGACGATTCCGTGTATTGCGATGCCAGCATCAACGAAAATAGATGCCCAAATGGAAGTGCAAACATCTCTGAGGGGAGGGGTGGAGTGTCGGGCGTGTGGCCGTGTGTCTTCTGTCAGTGTGTGATTGGATACTGCTTGCTGCTATCTGCTCGATGGCTGCCCCTAGAGCACGAGGTGCAGGCGTATCTGGAACACCAGCTGCTCGACGGTCTTCTTCAGGAGCGCCGCCAGGGACAGGATGAATCCCAGGAGGCTGAGGGAGAACAGCCAGGGCGTGGTCATGAGCACGGCAAAGAAGACGAGCGCCTCCTCGCCCCGGGCATTGGCCATGCGCCACAGCAACTGGCGCTGGATGGTGCGCAGCTTGAACTTGCTGTTCCACAATCGGTGGCGCTTCGAGCCGACGGTTTCGTTGAAGCCCACGGAAGGTCTTCTCGACCAGCCAGAACACCGCGCAGCACAGCAGTTGCAGCACCAGCAGCACGACCTTGACCACAGCGGTCTCCAGGACGAGGTGGTACAAGGTCCGACTCGGTGCGCTCTATCAAGCTGAACTCGCTCTGGCTCTGACAGGTCTGGCTCTGACAGGAGCACGACTCCTCCTCTTGGTCCTCCTCGGTGGGCATCGAGTAGTCGCCCTCGTAGTCGCCCTCGTAGCGGCAGTCGGAGTACTCTTCGTGGGGGTCGTCGTAGTACTCTCCGCGGCTGTCCGGAGAAGCGCCGCCTGTCCAGAGGGAGCTCAACACGGGCGGTGGTCCCATCGAAGCCATCTGTGGCACAGCATTGAATCTGCAGGGGAGCCGGGGGTAAGTTATGTCCTGGGGGGAAGGGGAGTCTGGGCTGCTGCCGCTCACCCATCTGAATCCCCCATCGGAGGGAAGGTGGGGGGGTGACCGTGACCTATTGGACCCATTGGGCGGGACAGCAGAGGACTGGTGTGGATTTGGCCTAGGAAGGGCATCGCATTGAGTCCATTCTTGTCGGCTGCTGCTGCTGCTGCTGGTCGGTAAAGACGAAGGATCCCATGGATCCGAAAATACCCCGCGAGCGGGTGAATGGGGAACGTGGATTGTTAATAGTTGGATTCATCTTATTCCAGCACCTGTGAGGAAATATTCGTTCGTGGGCTTTTTTTGTATTTGTATTTTTATTTACTTTATGTTCCCTGTGCTTTCGATATTTTCTGCCGTTCTCTGTGTTTGGGATAGGACTTGCGATAAATACCATGCCACCATACTCCTTGGTGTGGCCGAAATGTTGGCTACCATTCTGGGATTAAGGAGTTAAGGGTTAAGGGTTAAGAAGAGTGGTGGAGGGGGGGGGGTATATTTGCTTGGCTTTACATCTTGCTTAAGCTGCTGTTTTGTGTCACAGCCAACCTGTCATTTGTACATTGTCATGGGTTAAGCATTTGCTGTGTTCGGCATTCAATTTGTGGCTTGATTTCTTACCTTTTATGATGCGCTATACGGCTGTAATCCATGTAGGACATGCACTTTGTTTATCCATTCAAAGGCGCTAAAGAGGGTAGTCCCGTAATCCAAAAGGGCATCCAGTATATCCAGAGCGAAGGCTAATCCATTCGATGGAGCGCTCAAGCAGACCAGCCAGGCGGTTGACCAGAAGCTTAACGAGGCTTAAAATTTCCAAGAGGCCGCTAGCCGGCAAGTGTCATTGCAGTCCCTCCAGTCGACTCCACTCCAGTCCAGTTTTTTCCCAAACTGTGCGACGTGAATAACTTTGATGATTTCTTGGCCCAAAGGCGCCCACACAATATAAATACTCCTCCCTTTTTTGTCAATAAGTTTATTTTCAGTCGTTACATTTACGAATAACAGCCGAGTTTTTCTACTCAAATCAAATATTAAAATTAAAAAAGAAACAGTTATTGGTTGATGTGTTTCAGCTTCTCTGGATCAGTCTACTCAAGCCAAATCAAATATTAAAATTAAAAAACGAAACAGTTATAGGTTGATGTCCTTCAGCTTCTCTGCATCCGTCTTGGCGGCCCACAAGCGGCACCCAATTTTTTTATAGTCATCGTTGCACATGACTATCGCCCTCAAATACTCGGCCGGCACCCCAGTTTCCTCTGATAGTCTTTACACGGTCACTTTTTTTTTTCCTTAAAAACGGCAGCAATTTTTTGCATTGTCTTCGAATTCCTTGAAACCATACCTCTTATTGCTGTGTAATGTTGGTTCATTACGAGGTTTCCCAAGGTGCTCAACCTTCCAATCATTTTGCCGCATAGTTTGCACTTGCAGCCATGCACGAGGGGCGAAGCCTTAGGGGAAATCGGTGTTTTCAAATTGTCCTTTCCACTTTCAGTACTAAGAATGTCTTCAGTAAACATGTCTGGAGAATTAAGAAGTTATTATATGTATTTTTTTTTAATTTTACTTATTTACTTACCTAAGTCCGGATCCTCCCGAACCTCCTGCTCCTGCTTCTCCTCCACGTGGTGCACTGGCTCAGACGAATCATATATTTCATCAGAAATTGTACACTCCATATCATTGACTGTATAATCAGAAATATTGTGAATATTGTCAGAAATGTTGTCAATATTCTCCTCAATATCGTGAGTTGTGGCCGACTCCTCCGTATGACCGTGCATATTGTTGTCAATATCCTCAATATCCTGAGTTGTGGCCGACTCCTCCGTATCACCGTGCATATTGTCAATATCCTCAATATCGTGAGTTGTGGCCGACTCCTCCGTATGACCGTTCATATTGTTGTCAATATCCTCAATATCCTGAGTTGTGGCCGACTCCTCCGTATCACCGTGCATATTGTCAATATCCTCAATATCCTGAGATATCATCAGAACAGAAATATTCTGCACCGGAGTAACAGGCTCAGCATACTTCGCGTGCGTCGTCCCCGCTGAATGGAATACATTATTAGAAGAATATAATATAAATGTAACTAATTTACTTACCCTTACGTTGATGGTCCAGAAAAAAAAAGTACAAATTAATCACTCCTGCTGCACTTATGTCGCAAACTTGGGCTCCACCGAACGACAACGTCATGTTGGCAATTTCCTGTGCTTTCGGGCTTTGCACTTTCCGGCCTTGCAGATGGTCCCAGTATATCCCGCATAATGCATTAACAAGGGCACTGTCCACCCCGTCAATTCTTACACCTCCCAAATTAATGTACATCTTTGTCTTATTTTGTGTTCTTTATTTATGTTTTAAATAACGGGGCATGTATGGTTTTGGTATTTACTCATCGATAGTATTATAAGAAATACCAATGTACTCGATATGCCAACACACATTTATTCGAATACGACGATCAAGAAGGAATAACGTTCACAGATATTTTGTTGCTATACGATACGGACCGATAAATATCACATAATTCCGCGTCTAGTTTCCTGATTTCAACATGTATAAAAATAAAAATAAAATAATTGTAAGGCAACATATATTAACCCTAACCGATCGAGATATTATACTGCAATTAGTTTTATGCAATATTATACTGCGATATGATACTGCGATAGGTTTTATGCGATATTATACTGCGATAAGTCTGAGGCGAGTTATTTGACGATCGACAAAAATAGAGAAAAGAGTGAAATAAGTTAATAAGAGTAACCCAAGAACCGCGCCAAGATGGATAAAAAGATAGATTCAGAAATGCATAAATTGTCGTGTTTCGATGAGGACATAAAGGAACTCAATCTCTTCGAGCCTTATCAGGACATAGAGGAAGATATGTTCGAGCCGTCGCAATTGTCGTGTTTCGATGAGGTCATAAATGAACTCAATCTGTTGGAGCCGTCGCAATTGTCGTGTTTCGATGAGGACATAAATGAACTCAATCTGTTCGAGCCGTATCAGGACAAAGAGGCAGAGGAACATCTGCCGTGTGGACCGCTGGACCGGCTGGTTAGTACATTGCCTATGGATGTTGACGACGACGACACTGAAGGTGAGTAGATTGTGGCAATTACATTGGAGCAGGTGAATCAGACTTTTCTTCCTCCAGGTATCGTCGGTAACGATGATCTGGTCAACGATATTGGTCGCCTTCAAGCGAGCATTGAATTGCACAAAGGTACAGGCCCCCGAAAATCTGGTAACGGACGCATTGGAAGAACTGAAAATGCAAGGAAACATAATGAATGGACGCATTAACATGACTGTAAATTTACACAAACTAAGCGACTCAGAATTTTCCCCATATTGTGGGATCTGCCCACCTCAAAAAGGTTATCCTAAAAAATGATATACATGAGGATGTGTTGTTGTCAAATATGTATGTCAAGGAATACAGGAAAGAAAATTACAAGAGTATCTTTGAGGCTACGAAGTCGGTAGGCTACTTGCCCGACTACCTAATGTCTGATAAAGTTAAAGAAATCATTAAAAATGAAATAATGAACTTATTACGCGCTGTTGAAAAACATTTCGAATTTAGAAACGAACCAATATGTTTTAACAACATGAACAGCAATACCTTCGAGGAACGTGGCAAGCATTTATCAACAATTTTTATAAACATAATGAAAGTATCGTTTAAAGAAGATTTCAACAGAAACCCAGTACTGTACAGAAACCCTACAACTGTAGTGTTCATGGCTCTCCAAGTAATGGACCAAAAAATTAAATTATTAAATAAGACGTTAGAAAATATTTTGTAGTATGTAGTATAATTATATTAATTTTAATAATAATAACAATAATAATAATAATAGAAATTTGTTTTTTATTTTATTTATTTTATGTAGTACATGTACTATACATAATTAATGTATTTTCAGCTGTAGAATGTAGAATATTTTCAGCCTGTACAAGATTTTCAGCTGTAGAATGTAGAATATTTCAGCCTGTACAAGATTTTCAGCTGTAGAATGTAGAATATTTCAGCCTGTACAAGATTTTCAGCTGTAGAAGCCTGTACAAGATTTTCAGCTGTAGAATGTAGAATATTTTCAGCCTGTACAAGATTTTCAGCTGTAGAATGTAGAATATTTCAGCCTGTACACGATTTTCAGCTGTAGAAGCCTGTACAAGATTTTTAGCTGTAGTGTTAAATTTTTGTTTGTTGTTTGATTGATTTTTGAATTGATTGTTGTTGTTTGATTGATTTTGTTGTTCTGAAGGCTTGATCCACCGGTGACCAGGGACGCAGGATGGCTCTAAGCTATAGAAAACAGTGTACGAGTAATAATCAACTAGCAGAGCACTAGCATTTAACCCGTATTCAGAGCAGACTGTAAGTTTAAGTAAGTCTGAAATTGTTTTTATTAACATACGAATAATGAAATTGAACAAAACCCTTAATAATTTGCTGTCAGTAAGTAGTATATAATGGTTATATAGACAGTAAATATTGTATAAACGAATATCTTTACTGTATGTACCATGTTAGATTTATGCATTCTTGAATTTTCATTTCTTTTTCTTTTCGTTATAATAGTTTTTTATCTTTAATTGGTTTTCTGTTTTCGTTTTGTTTTTTTTTTTTTGCATTTGATATGTGTTCGGAGCAGAACCCAGCCGATTAGCTGCTTGCCAAATAGCACCTAATTCTTGGCCCTCGGCCGCTTATTTTGTTTGTTACTTATGTCTATGTCACTCATTTGTTTGTTAAAGCTTTGCGCTTGCTGGCCCTGCTAAACGCTCTCTGCCAGCTCGCTCTTCGCTATCTCCGCTTTGCGTCTGCCTACCGACGTCGGCCGAGCGAAGCTGCGCTTAGCGATCGGAGCGGCAATGTAAAAGGCAAGCAAGCCACACTTGCAATTTGGATGTCACGCATTAAAGAACATATCGTTATTTTATTTCTGCGCCGAATTTTATTTAATTGGAAATAATTAGTCGGCGGATTGGGGATAAAAAACATTATCTCCACATAAAAATTGGTGACCCCGACGTGATATCTGAGTTGCAGTGTCAATTAATAATCATTCGCGATCGACATTCGTTAGCCCTAGCAAATTTTCGGCGGTTAAGCACAATTCGGTGCTAAAACACACTTACATACACCTACATACACGCATTGCTGGCTATTAATTTCTCTGTCGCGACCATTCGGTCAGTGCAGTGCGGTAGGCAGTGCAGCGAACTCACTAATACTTACAAGCGGAGTACAAAGCGGAATCGGACAGCTCGCACAGCCGCACAGCTAAAGGCATTAGCTGTAATCCCTTTGCTTTCGGTTCCCACGTTTATACGTCGTGCTGAGTGACTCTTTTAAAACCTCAACATGGCAGCACCTGAGCCTACCAATGTCGCGAACGCAGCAATGCCGAGTGAAGTAGATTTATACAAGCACAAGGTCGAGTCCATCGCGCGTCAACTAAAGGCCATGGATCGCTTTCTCACCAAGGAAGAGCTTGCCGAGTTAGATGAGGCAGAGCTTCAAGCTCGCTTAGAGCAAATCGAGCGAATGAATGCGGATTTCGATCCCGCTCAAACGAGCCTTGAAAGGCTGGATTTCCTGCAGTTAGCCCATGATGCCCGACTGGACTTTTCGAATGTTTATGTGAAGGTTAGGTCCAGGCTGTCGCGGGAGTTGATGGCTGCTCGCACGGTAAATGTTGCCAATTCAACGGCTCGGCATACTCTCGAGGGGAATTCGTCGTTGTTCGCCTATAATAGTATAGGCCGTTCTCGAATGCCCGAGTTGCAGCTTTCGCGATTCGGTGGGAACTACATGGGTTGGCCAGAATTCCACTCGATGTTCTCGACAATGGTGCACAAAGACCATCGTATACCAATCATCGAAAAATTCCAATATCTTCGTGGGTGTCTAGATGGTGCTGCGCTGGATACGATTCGTTCCTTGGAACTTTCTGAGGAGAATTACGACAAGGCGTTGAATTTGCTAATGTTGCGATTCGATAATAAACTGTTACATTTTCAGGCACACGTCAAGGCTATTTTCGGGCTGCAAGGGGTGGAGAAGGGCTCAGCTATCGGCTTGCGCGCGCTCAGCGGCAAAATCAATTCGCACTTGCGTGCACTTCAGACCTTGGCGACCCCGCAGGAGATTTCGGATGGGTTGCTGATCTTCATCATAGGCACGAAACTGGACCACAAAACAAAGGAGAAATGGGAAGAGAACTTGCCGACGTCAGGATTGCCTCGGTGGTCAAGCATGGCCTCATTTTTGGAAGCGAGATGTCGGATGCTGGAGAATTTGGGATCAGCCATGGCAACAAGTCCTAGTCAACAGGTGGGAGAAGACAAACCTGTCACCCTTATCACCTCCAGTAACGACCATCCTAACCCCATATGTAACCATTGCAATTCTTCCGAGCATTACATATCTAGATGTCAGGCATTCCTGAATCTCTCTGCGTTTGAACGATACAAAGAAGCAAAGAAGATCCGCTTGTGTATGAACTGCCTCAACAAAGGCCATGAATTGCAGAGGTGCAGGTCAGGACTTTGCAGGCATTGCCAGGCCAAACATCACACGCTACTCCACATTCCATCGGGAACTGGTGCTTCATCTTCCTCTTCACCGGCCGAGGAATCGATCCAGCAAGAGGCCGCGACTGTGCTTCTAGCAAGCGGGTGTTCTAGCCCTCCCCCTCGATCCAGAAATCTCAGCCTAGCCAGAACGTGTTGCTACCTACTGACCTCGTCCATGTAACAGATCGTTATGGAGCACTTATCCCATGTCGTGCCATTTTGGATTCTGCATCACAGGCAAACTTTGTAACATCTAGACTTGCTGATCAGTTGCAGTTGGATTATCGCTCGTCTTATGTTCACATCTCTGAAATCGGAGATTCCATTCTACCTTCGAGCAAGTCTGTACATATAGTTGTACAATCCCAGGACGCAAGCTATCGAGCTTCCTTCGCTGCAATTGTCACCAACTCAATTACGGAAATGCAGCCTAACTTCGGCGTAGACGCAAAGGATTGGCCAATGCCGAATAATCTAAAACTAGCTGATCCTAATTTCTCCAAGCCCCAACGTATCGATCTGTTGATAGGTTCTGGTTTGTTCTTCGATTTAATGTGCGTCGGACAGATTCGACTATCAGCCCAATTGCCAACATTGCAGGAGACAAAACTTGGTTGGATAGTATCAGCAAGCATTGATAGCTCGGAGAATAAGCGTGCAGCCTTAACCGCTTTTGAAAATTCCTCGTGCATCTCTATTGACGATTTTCGACCCACAACGCTGGAGTACCAAAACTTAGAGCAGCAATGCAGGAAGCTCGAGTGCCAGGTGCAAGTGGAAAAAGAGGGCGGCTGGCGGCCATCTTCAAGAGGGCCGTTGGAAAAATAGCGGTTCTTGCCGTTCAGGATGGATCTGTTGAAAGCCTTTGCCTTCCAACGGGGGGTGAATGTTCGGAGCAGAACCCAGCCGATTAGCTTCTTGCCAAATAGCACCTAATTCTCGGCCCTCAGCCGCTTATTTTGTTTGTTACTTATGTCTATGTCACTCATTTGTTTGTTAAAGCTTTGCGCGTGCTTGCCCTGCTAAACGCTCTCTGCCAGCTCGCTCTTCGCTATCTCCGCTTTGCGTCTGCCTACCGACGTCAGCCGAGCGAAGCTGCGCTTAGCGATCGGAGCGGCAATGTAAAGGGCAGGCAAGCCACACTTGCAATTTGGATGTCACGCATTAAAGAACACATCGTAATTTTATTTCTGCGCCGAGTTTTATTTAATTCGAAATAATTAGTCGGCCGATTGGGGATAAAAAACATTATCTCCACAATATGATTCGGTTCACAATGTGTGTGTTGTTTACGCACATATTATGGTTAATGGTTATTAATCTTGTTCGTTACTCTTTTATTACCCTTTTTGTATATCTTTTGTTTTATAAATTAATCTTTAGCTAAGCTGAGGAGCGTTGCGTATCGGATCAAATCAATCAAAAGTTGATGGGTCTAAGGGGCTAGCTAACGAGGCAGTCAATGGCAATGGCAATGGAAATCCAAATGGAAATTTATGCAAACCATGCGGCAAAACTAAAAAAAAACTAAACTAAAAACGCAGAATCATAGACGAGGGGGAACGTTGTGAGTTGCTGCGGACACCGCAACTCTACAGTTATACCCGATACTAAGTCAGTATGGCTCTCCTCCGACAGACGCCTCTACAGAAAATCAGTCTGAGCGTGACGTCGGGCGCTGCGTAGCCACTGCAAATTGATTTATTCCTTGAACGGCTATAAAAATTATCTGATCTAAACCAGATTCAGCAATCTGATAGATACGGTCGTTATCTATGATTCTGCGTTATTAGTTTTCTCGAATGTGCAATATTGTGGATGCAACAGATTTTCGTCCTTTGTGGGGGCGGAAGGGGGTGGGGCGAAATTCTGAGATATACGCTTTATAGTGAGATCTAACAGAAGTGCGGATACCAAATTTGGTTACTCTAGCCTTAATAGTCTCTGAGATTTGTGGATGCCACAGATTTTCGTCCTTTGCGGGGGCTTAAGGGGGTGTGGCGAAATTTTGACACAAAACGGTCAAGGTCCGATATTACAGGAGTGAGGATACCAAATTTGGTTGCTCTTGCTCTTATGGGTTCTGAGATCCTTGAACTCATATTTTGCAATTGGCAAAACCGACCATGAAACCTGTGTGTTAGAGAGATACAGAGCGAGAAAGAATGAAATTGTTTTCTTGATTCTGGCTATAATAATTATACGATCTGGTTCAGAAGATATAGTCATCTTCTACGATTCTGCGTTTTTGGTTTTCTCGTATCGTCGAAATTGTGGATGCCACAGATTTTCGCCCTTTGTGGGGGCGGAAGTGGGCGGGGCGAAGTTTTGAAATATTCTTGTAGCAGTGACATATCACAGAAGTCTGGATCCAAACCATCGTTGCTCTAGCTCCTATAGTCTTTGAGCATTAGGCGCTGAAGGGGACGGACAGACGGACGGACGGACAGACAGACAGGGCTCAATCGACTCGGCTTTTGATGCTGATCAAGAATATATATACTTTATATATATACACTCAAACTGTGACATCATCGCCAGAACGAACGAGAGTTTTTGAAAAACGATTTTCGAATGTGGGCCGGCAATGGTCACGATCACTTTTTTGATGCCCTAAAAGGAAACGCCGAAGGTGGCTCGTTTTCTCAAGTGTCTATTGTTTCTTTCAAGAAAAGAAAATAAATAAGAAATAAACGAAATAATCGTGCCTGACCGTCAGTCGATCCCCTCAGATAGTGTGCAACAGCAGTAAACGGAGTCCAGTTCCATGTTTACCCAATCGGGTTCGGGAGTAATCCAAGCCTCGCTTCATTTGCATGGACTTTTGGCGTCGAGTGCTTCCGTCCTCACATACCACATTACACATGTACCGAGAGCTGAATTTGCATTTCTTATTACCAATTACAATTAAATAATCCATCGATTAGGCGATATGTGGAGAGTCGAGCGACCAGGTCTCAGTTTCCCTCCCTCCCCATATACGACTACTACCTAAATCGTTGGCTGGATTCATTCGTTTGCCGATCTGGCTCCGCCCACAAAGCTTTTGTTTATTCGTTTTATACTTTTAGCGGGATACAAGGGCGTAGTCCCAAAAGGGGTGCTAAATCAAAGTGATCTTTAATTAATTTTTTTTTAAAAATCTTGCCATTTTCAGGGCTTTTGGAAGTTCCGGGGAGAATCGTGAAAGTCCCAGTACTGCCGCCTCGTCTGGGCTTAATTAAATTATTCGAAATTATCGAAACGTGCGGGGCACTGACTGACATTTCCCCCAATTCTCCCACTCCACACACACCCCCCTCAAATCTTTTGTTGTGTGTTGTACGAGTACATGATGTAGGCCAGCCAATTGTTTATGAAGTGCACAGCGAGAACGAGTAGTACATATGTATATACCCAATATAGAGCATGTATATGCGATGCATGTGTGTGTATCCACTTTAGTTAAGTTAAGCATGTGTCCATGTGTTTGTGAGCTGTCCGTATTTCGGTGCCAGCTGAACATTTCTTGTATACTACTATATTTTGTTGCTTTTTATCTGCGGATGCCACTCGGAGGCGGTTCAGCATGAAGTCATGCTTGCTCTCAGCTCCAGCCCCATCTCCTCACGCATTCATCTTAATTACGAAGTTTTTATGATGACAACTTCGGGGCTGCGTTTCACTACAAGTCAAGTATATATTTCACTGTAAAAAAACTTCATTTGTAGATCAAGATTGTAGTTTTTTTCTGCCACACCCGAGTACTTTTATCTTCATACTAGAATTTTTGGTTATTTCCCTTTGTTTTTCCAGTTTTAATGCCAAGTGTAAACAAAGCGTCTCGGGCCAGACCATCGCCTGTTGTTCATGAAGTGCAGCAAAACGCTGAGAATGCATAAAAAAAACGAGGGGGAACGTTGTGAGTTGCTGCGGAGACCGCAACTCTACATTTATACCCGATACTGCAAATTGATTTCTTGCTTTTGGCTACAAAAATGATCCGATCTGATCCAGATTCAGCAGTCTGATAGATATGGTCATTATCTATGATTTTGCGTTTTTAGTTTTCTCGAATCTGCAATATTGTGGATGCAACAGATTTTCGTCCTTTGTGTGGGCGGAAAGGGGTGGGGCGAAATTCTGAGATATACGTTTTATAGTGAGATCTAACAGAAGTGCGGATACTAAATTTGGTTACTCTAGCCTTAATAGTCTCTGAGATTTTTGGATGCCACAGATTTTCGTCCTTTGCGGGGGCGGAAGGGGGTGTGGCGAAATTTTGACACAAAACGGTCAAGGTCCGATATCACAGGAGTGTGGATACCAAATTTGGTTGCTCTAGCTCTTGAACTCATATTTTGCAATTGGCAAAACCGACCATGAAACCTGTGTGTTAGAGAGAGACAGAGCGAGAAAGAATGAAATTGTTTTTTTGATTCTGGCTATAATAATTATACGATCTGGTTCAGATTTTGCACTCTAGAACATATAGTCATCTTCTACGATTCTGCGTTTTTGGTTTTCTCGTATCTTTAAAATTGTGGATGCCACAGATTTTCGCCCTTTGTGGGAGCGGAAGTGGGCGGGGCAAAGTTTTGAAATATTCTTGTAGCAGTGACATATCACAGAAGTCTGGATCCAAAACATCGTTGCTCTCGCTCTTATAGTCTTTGAGCACTAGGCGCTGAAGGGGACAGACAGACGGACAGACGGACGGACGGACAGACGGACAGACAGACATGGCTCAATCGACTCGTCTATTGATGCTGATCAAGAACATATATACTTTATGGGGTCGGAAACGATTCCTTCTGGACGTTACACCCATCCACTTTTACCACAAATCTAATATACCCCAATACTCATTTTGAGTATCGGGTATAATAATGCCATAAATTGGATAAACAATCCAAGCACAGTTTGCTAAAAAACAGACTTTATGGACAAGCAATTTAGTTTAGTGTTTACTCTGCTCTCCTCCTCCCACGCAGTTAGAGGGTCTCTCGATCTGATCACATCACGTATTCGGGAAGGGTATGGTAAAATATCATGTGAGAATGTTATAGCAGTGTAAGACAGTACGTATATAGTATAAATTATTGACAGACGATCGGAGAAACGCGGCTGATCCTGTGCAGCTGGACATATACATATTCAGTGTATCGCGTTAAAAACTTTACATTAATCACGTCTGTCCCCCTTCTACTTACTCTTTCCGAAGTGTTGTCATTTGCTGATTTCACTTTTGCAGCTGCACCAACACAAAGAACTTTAGTAGAGGATTCGGTGTGCAACTCAGAGCCAATTTTGTTGGGCAATTTCCCAGGCTCCAGCTCTCTCAGTCTCCAAATTCCAGATGTTCCCACAGACAGAAAGAAGAACAGGGCTGAAAGGTTTATAAATATAAATTCACTCAAAGAAAAAATGAGAAGTCGAAACAGTTTTCGAATTGCGAATGAAAATAATCTCATTATTATTTTTCTTTTAAAACTAGTAATAATGTCGTTGGACTCCCTTTCCTTTGTGACACACTTTATTCTCAAATTCCAGAGTGATACGAGTACTTTTTTTTTTACCAGTGTTATAGTATATACATATGTGAGCTCCAAGAGAAGGGGGAATAAAATTCCACTCCAGACTCCGTATACTCTGTGATTTCGACTGGTTTCCGTAGATGAAGCAAATGTTTAAGAGTTTAAGGGCAATTTGTGTTTCCGAAGCTTTTCGCAATAAGTATAGATTACCTTGACTACATCAATATTTCTGAAAGTAGTGCTCTTAATTGCTAGGGTCAGATGCGACTGAGAGAGGAGTTGCTCACTTTTGAAATCGTTTGCTGTTAAGTTTTCTGTTAATTATTGTGATATTACGCCATTCTGTCAACCGATGTCTTAGTAAGACTTTGGGTCGAGCTTCAGCTTGGACAAACAATGAAGTTGTTTGTCAATTGCTTGGGCAAATACTCGTACTCAGGTGGAAAAACAAATACCAGAATGGGGAAGAGGTTAAGATGGGAGACAAGAAAATATCAAATAAAGGGCCAATTATGGAAGGTGATTGTGCGATTCTGTTTATCTTATCAACGACAAATTTTGACCCCAGGGGCGTCATTTACAATCCTCAATTTGTTTGCATACTAAAGCAACATTAGCCGAAGAGCTACCTACAAAAGAGAAGACGATGTTTCCTGATTCCCAATTCGTAGGCTATTGATAAACAATCAGTGGGGGAATATTCAAATTAGCCAGGTCTCATTTGTGATTAGCCGATTTTTCACACATTTCAAGCATCAAAGCAGACAGCAGACAGAACGGAACAGAACAGAACACAACAGAGCGGAGAAGACGTTGAGCTGACGGCTGGAGGGATCAGATCCCACAGAAGAAGCCGCCTTGAAAGTTACGAAAAGAGCCGCCTATAAATCGCAAGATTTCAGCACTGCCCAGGGCTTTATCTAAAGCTCCATTCGGAACAGTATTCAAAGCATAAAGCGTAACCAATTGATTGCTAATTGATTTTGATGTGTCGATTATTTTATGATTATTCTTTATGATCGTTAAATTTTGATATACCAAAAGGCGAGCGAGATCGAACACCAAACTTGATTCAAATTTGTAGATCACTTTGAACAATCAAGCCACTCCCTGAGTACTTCTCAGGCCTTGTCTTACCTTGTCTTCAGTTGGATTGTTATAATTTAATAACTACACGGGAGGGCAAATTAAGTCTGTAGTTCGGGTACCACAAAAACCACTTAAAGACGCTTTCTTTAATTGCCCCCAAAACGAAGATTTGGTTTTTATTTTTCGAGAAACCTGTGGGGTAGCTTTCGGCTGCGGATGTGGCTGTGACTGCCTCCAGCTGCTGGCCAGCTCCATGGACAGACAGTCATTTGTGTGAAAATCATCGTAGCATGAAGCGTTGTCAAATACCGTTTGTTCCGGGGGTCGGTCCACTCTCATGCTTTTGTTTCGGCCATTTCAAGGTCTGTACAGAAACCGTCTGTTGGGTCAGACCTCCCTCCATTGACCAGAGCAGAGCTCTAACAATGCGGGTTCTGGCATCATTTTCATAGAAACGGCATTAGAAGTTACTCATACGCAGCGTGGGTTGGATAAGATTAACGAAAGCCCACATAGAAATAGCTCATCCTCCCCATTCTCACTTGACTCTTTGCAGACAGCAGAATGAGCTCTAACAACTGCGGTTTCATCGATCCCTCGCTAATCGGGACATACGGGAATTCCACACTGCCCTGGACAGCGGTGCCCAGGCCAATCGCCAGGACGATCGAATGCCTCTCAGGTGGGCTCCTGCATTCAGCTGCTGCTCGAGTACGGAGCCTCTCCGAATTTGGTGGATCAGGGCGAGTTCACGCCCCTCCACCATGTGCTGAAGAATCGAAAGATTGAGGCAAGCACTAAGCTGGAGCTGATCCGACTTTTCCTGAAACAACCACAGTTGGACATTGACAGCTATCGGAACGGGCAGGTACGCCAGATGCTGAGCGATCAGTATCCGGAACTGCCGTTGCCGGAGCTGCGCGAGGCCGGAGCAGAGATCGACTGCGAGCGACTCCTCCGCACGCTGCGGGACGGAGACGAGAACCAGTTCGAGCAACAGTTCGCGGATTACCACCAGAACGTCAGCAGAAACGCAGACAACCAATGCAATGCCAACCAGGAGGAGTATCAGTCCCTGCTGGCGGAGAGTATCAAGCGGGGCAAGCAGCGTGCCTTTGAGGCCATCCTCGAGACGGGCATCAACATTAATCCTTCAAAATTGAGCGAAATCAGCCCCGTGGAGTTGGCCGTAATCTGGGGCAACCACAGGGCGCTAGAGAAGCTGTTGAAGCATCCGCACCTGAGGCTGACATCGCATTCCAAGCTGCTGAACGCGGTTATCAGTCGCCTGGGTGAGCAGCCGCTGGACGACTTCTGTGACCACCAGCGCTGCTTCCAGCTGCTGCTCGAGAGCGATCGTGTGGACATCAATGAGGCGGACAAGGCTGGCCTGGTGCCACTCTCCTATGCGGTCAAGTATCGCAACACAAAGGTGGCACAGGAGCTTCTACGGCAGGGAGCGTACATCGGGGCGAGAAGCGCGTTCGGAGATCTTCCCATACAGGAGATGGACCCGAAAGTGCTGGAGGAGCACTTCGATTCCTGCATCACCACCAACGGGGAGAAGCCCGGTGACCAGAGTTTCGAGATCATCATCAACTACAAGAATCTGATGAGACGCCAGCGAGAGCCCGGGCAGTCGGACAAGCGGAGCATTGGCCATCCTCACCAATTGGAGGACGAGATGACTCCAATCGCATACATCGCCGATTCCAAGGAGCTGCGTTACCTGCTGCAGCACCCGCTAATCTCGAGTTTCCTCTTCCTCAAGTGGCACCGCCTCTCGGTGATCTTCTATCTGAACTTTCTACTTTACTCTCTCTTCACTGCCTCCATTATCAGGCATACGCTCCTTAAGTTCCACGAAAGCGACCACACGGGCCTGACTGCCCTCTTCGGCCTGTTCTCTTGGATAGGGATTGTGTATCTCATGATCCGAGATGGACACGCTCAGACCTCATCGTCCCAGTTGAACAAAGGCAGTCGGTTCGCTCGAGGAAGACCATAAGCTAGTCACCGGTTCAATCGTAATTTTCTTCATGCTTTTCTTGAGTTTCACGCTCTCGTGGCTTTTCCCACACTTGGGACCCCACTAGGCAGAAAAGCGAAAGGAGAGAAAATCTTCACTGATGAATCGCCTGATCGGATCGGATGGGCTGTTATATACTCACAACACATACTCATTGGCCGCATTTGCGAATCGCTGAGCGATGAAGGGGGATCTGTGTGTGCGCATCCAATGAATTAATATTTCATTCTAGAACGCAGTTGTCTGCGTTAGTTGGGCACACACACACATAGTACATATATGCTGGCAGCGTTCCCATTCAATCTACTCGACGGCTGATGCACGCCAGTAGCCCCCGCTGGAAACTTCCGCAGATTCTGGAAGGCAGAGGATGCGGGCTATCGGCGACAGGGGAATACTTCTAAGCAGAAAGAGAAGGCGAGTTCATATTATTGCCAATTTAATGCAAGGAAAATAAAGAGAGTGGAGTGGGCGATGCCAAAGGCAGAAGAAAGAAAGGCCGTAAACCAAAAGAAGAAGGCCTGTCTCGCTCTCTCTCGTGGGAATTGACTTTGAATTTCGAATATTTCGGTATCTATTTTCATTGCGGCCAAAAACGGAGAGACGATTCCGTGTATTGCGATGCCAGCATCAACGAAAATAGATGCCCAAATGGAAGTGCAAACATCTCTGAGGGGAGGGGTGGAGTGTCGGGCGTGTGGCCGTGTGTCTTCTGTCAGTGTGTGATTGGATACTGCTTGCTGCTTTCTGCTCGATGGCTGACCCTAGAGCACTAGGTGCAGGCGTATCTGGAACACCAGCTGCTCGACGGTCTTCTTCAGGAGCGCCGCCAGGGACAGGATGAATCCCAGGAGGCTGATGGAGAACAGCCAGGGCGTGGTCATGAGCACGGCAAAGAAGACGAGCGTCTCGTCGCCCCGGGCATTGGCCATGCGCCACAGCAACTGGCGCTGGTGCGCAGCTTGAACTTGCTGTTCCACAATCGGTGGCGCTTCGAGCCGACGGTTTCGTTGAAGCCCACGGTCTTCTCGACCAGCCAGAACACCGCGCAGCACAGCAGTTGCAGCGCCAGCAGCACGACCTTGACCACAGCGGTCTCCAAGACGAGGTGGTACAAGGCCACCATGCGCTGACGGTGCTCCGGCTGCATTGTGGAGAGCACGACTGGCTCTGGCTCTGGCTCTATCAGGTCTGGCTCTGACAGGAGCACGACTCCTCCTCTTGGTCCTCCTCGGTGGGCATCGAGTATTCGCCCTCGTAGTCGCCCTCGTAGCGGCAGTTGGAGTACTCTTCGTGGGGGTCGTCGTAGTAGTCTCCGCGGCTGTCCGGAGAAGCGCCGCCTGTCCAGAGGGAGCTCAATACGGGCGGTGGTCCCATCGAGAAGCCATCTGTGGCACAGCATTGAATCTGCAGGGGAGCCGGGGGTAAGTTATGTCCTGGGGGGAAGGGGAGTCTGGGCTGCTGCCGCTCACCCATCTGAATCCCCCATCTGAGGGAAGGTGGGGGGGTGAGCGTGACCTATTGGACCCATTGGGCGGGACAGCAGAGGACTGGTGTGGATTTGGCCTAGGAAGGGCATCGCATTGAGTCCATTCTTGTCGGCGGAACCTTCGGGGGGGACCTGCAGCCCCGGCTGCTGCTGCTGCTGCTGGTCGGTAAAAACGAAGGATCCCATGGATCCGAAAATACCCCGCGAGCGGGTGAATGGGGAACGTGGATTGTTAATAGTTGGATTCATCTTATTCCAGCACCTGTGAGGAAATATTCGTTCATGGGCTTTGTTTTGTATTTGTATTTCTATTTACTTTATGTTCCCTGTGCTTTCGATATTTGCTGCCGTTCTCTGTGTTGTGCCGCTCTCTCCAGATATTCGTACTGAATGATTTCCAGAGCCAGTTCTGAACGGCTCCAAGTGATAGTTCAGGGTCCACTTCGATGTTGTGTTTCGAATCACAGGTCAGGTGACGTACTTTCCCTGGGCAGAGCTGCGACTTGCAATAGTTGATCGGCTTTGTTGGTTTGGGATAGGACTTGCGATAAATACCATGCCACCATACTCCTTGGTGTGGCCGAAATGTTGGCTACCATTCTGGGATTAAGGAGTTAAGGGTTAAGGAGAGTGGGGGAGGGGGGGTATATTTTTGCATGGCTTTACATGTTTTGTGTCACAGCCAACCTGTCATTTGTTAATTGAATTGCTGCTCGAGAGGTCTCTTTGGAGTCCTCTGTTCCCCGTGTACAAATGTACATAAAATCACAGGAAGCACTTAGGATTAATAGGGGGCACTCATCCCCCTCTACTCCCTCTCCCCCTTTTGGTGGTGTCATGGGTTAAGCATTTTCTGTGTTCTGCATTCAATTTGTGGCTTGATTTCTTACCTTTTATAATGCGCTATACGGCTGTAATCCATGTAGGACATGCACTTTGTTTATCCATTCAAAGGCGCTAAAGAGGGTAGTCCTGTAATCCAAAAGGGCATCCAGTATATCCAGAGCGAAGGTTAATCCATTCGATGGAGCGCTCAAGCAGACCAGCCAGGCGGTTGACCAGAAGCTTAACGAGGCTTAAAATTTCCAAGAGGCCGCCAGCCGGCAAGTGTCATTGCAGTCCCTCCAGTCGACTCCACTCCAGTCCAGTTTTTTCCCAAACTGTGCGACGTGAATAACTTTGATGATTTCTTGGCCCAAAGGCGCCCACACAATATAAATACTCCTCCCTTTTTTGTCAATAAGTTTATTTTCAGGCGTTACATTTACGATTAACAGGCGAGTTTTTCTACTCAAATCAAATATTAAAATTAAAAAACGATACAGTTATTGGTTGATGTCCTTCAGCTTCTCTGGATCAGTCTACTCAAGCCAAATGAAATATTAAAATTAAAAAACGAAACAGTTATTAGTTGATGTCCTTCAGCTTCTCTGCATCCGTCTTGGCGGCCCACAAGCGGCACCCAATTTTTTTATAGTCATCGCTGCACATGACTATCGCCCTCAAATATTCGGCCGGCACCCCAGTTTCCTCTGATAGTCTTAACATGGTCACTTTTTTTTCCTTAAAAACGGCAGAAATTTTTTGCATTGTCTTCGAATTCTTTGAAACCATACCTCTTATTGCTGTGTAATGTTGGTTCATTACGTGGTTTCCCAAGGTGCTCAACCTTCCAATCATTTTGCCGCATAGTTTGCACTTGCAGCCATGCACGGGGGGCGAAGCCTTAGGGGAAATCGGTGTTTTCAAATTGTCCTTTCCACTTTCAGTACTAAGAATGTCTTCAGTTAACATGTCTGGAGAATTAAGAAGTTATTATATGTATTTTTTTTAAATTTTACTTATTTACTTACTTAAGTGCGGATCCTCCCGAACCTCCTGCTCCTGCTTCTCCTCCACGTGGTGCACTGGCTCAGACAAATCATATATTTCATCAGAAATAGTACACTCCATATCATTGACTGTATAATCAGAAATATTCTGAATATTGTCAGAAATGTTGTCAATATTCTCCTCAATATCGTGAGTTGTGGCCGACTCCTCCGTATGACCGTGCATATTGTTTTCAAGATCCTCAATACCCTGAGTTGTGGCCGAATCCTCCGTATCACCGTGCATATTGTCAATATCCTCAATATCGTGAGTTGTGGCCGACTCCTCCGTATCACCGTTCATATTTTTGTCAATATCCTCAATATCCTGAGATATCATCAGAACAGAAATATTCTGCACCGGAGTAACAGGCTCAGCATACTTCGCGTGCGTCGTCCCCGCTGAATGGAATACATTATTAGAAGAATATAATATAAATGTAACTAATTTACTTACCCTTACGTTGATGGTCCAGAAAAAAAAGTACAAATTAATCACTCCTGCTGCACTTATGTCGCAAACTTGGGCTCCACCGAACGACAACGTCATGTTGGCAATTTCCTGTGCTTTCGGGCTTTGCACTTTCCGGCCTTGCAGATGGTCCCAGTATATCCCGCATAATGCATTAACAAGGGCACTGTCCACCCCGTCAATTCTTACACCTCCCAAATTAATGTACATCTTTGTCTTATTTTGTGTTCTTTATTTATGTTTTAAATAACGGGGCATGTATGGTTTTGGTATTTACTCATCGATAGTATTATAAGAAATACCAATGTACTCGATATGCCAACACACATTTATTCGAATACGACGATCAAGAAGGAAGAACGTTTACAGATATTTTGTTGCTATACGATACGGACCGATAAATATCACATAATTCCGCGTCTAGTTTCCTGATTTCAACATGTATAAAAATAAAAATAAAATAATTGTAAGGCAACATATATTAACCCTAACCGATCGAGATATTATACTGCAATTATTTTTAGCGATATTATACTGCGATATTATACTGCGATAGGTTTTATGCGATATTATACTGCGATAAGTCTGAGGCGAGTTATTCGACGATCGCCAAAAATAGAGAAAAGAGTGAAATAAGTTAATAAGAGTAACCCAAGAACCGCGCCAAGATGGATACAAAGATAGATTCAGAAATGCATAAATTGTCGTGTTTCGATGAGGACATAAAGGAACTCAATCTGTTCGAGCCGTATCAGGAGGAAGATATGTTCGAGCCGTCGCAATTGTCGTGTTTCGATGAGGACATAAATGAACTCAATCTGTTGGAGCCGTCGCAATTGTCGTGTTTCGATGAGGACATAAAGTAGATTGTGGCAATTACATTGGAGCAGGTGAAGCAGACTTTTCTTCCTCCAGGTATCGTCGGTAACGATGATCTGGTCAACGATATTGGTCGCCTTCAAGCGAGCAATGAATTGCACAATGGTACAGGCCCCCGAAAATCTGGTAACGGACGCATTGGAAGAACTGAAAATGCAAGGAAACATAATGAATGGACGCATTAACATGACTGTAAATTTACAGAAACTAAGCGACTCAGAATTTTCCATTTACATGGATGAGTATCACATGCCGTGGTACCAATATGCAAAAAAAGGACCGGTACATAAATGGAAAATTCTTGCAGTCGCTGCAATCCCAGTTAACGGGAATGAAATTCATTATTTGTATTTCCACATTTGTCCCGTTTCCAAAACATCTGCACTAGGCAGGAATGCGGTCAAGGAAGGAGTCGATTGAGGGAGGTTGAGAGTGGGGGCTTGTCAAGTCAACTGTTGGCAGTTGGATCCGACCACTGCTTGGCAAATTTCATGCCGTGAAAAAGTGTAAGGGGAAAATTCTCCATATTGTGGGATCTGCCCCACCTCAAAAAGGTTATCCTAAAAAATGATATACATGAGGATGTGTTGTTGTCAAATATGTATGTCAAGGAATACAGGAAAGAAAATTACAAGAGTATCTTTGAGGCTACGAAGTCGGTAGACAACTTGCCTGACTACCTAATGTCTGATAAAGTTAAAGAAATCATTAAAAATTAAGTAATGAACTTATTACGCGCTGTTGAAAAACATTTTGAATTTAGAAACGAACCAATATGTTTTAACAACATGAACAGCAATACCTTCGAGGAACGTGGCAAGCATTTATCAACAATTTTTATAAACATAATGAAAGTATCGTTTAAAGAAGATTTCAACAGAAACCCAGTATATTATGCTACAACTGTAGTTTTCATGGCTCTCCAAATAATGGACCAAAAAATTAAAATATTAAATAAGACGTTAGAAAATATTTTGTAGTATGTAGTATAATTATATTAATTTTAATAATAATAACTATAATAATAATAATAATAATAGTTTGTTTTTTATTTTATGTAGTATGTATTATACATGTACTATACATAATTAATGTATTTTCAGCTGTAGAATGTAGAATATTTTCAGCCTGTACAAGATTTTCAGCTGTAGAATGTAGAATATTTCAGCCTGTACAAGATTTTCAGCTGTAGAAGCCTGTACAAGATTTTCAGCTGTAGAATGTAGAATATTTTCAGCCTGTACAAGATTTTCAGCTGTAGAATGTAGAATATTTCAGCCTGTACAAGATTTTCAGCTGTAGAAGCCTGTACAAGATTTTCAGCTGTAGAATGTAGAATATTTTCAGCCTGTACAAGATTTTCAGCTGTAGAATGTAAAATATTTCAGCCTGTACAAGATTTTCAGCTGTAGAAGCCTGTACAAGATTTTTAGCTGTAGTGTTAAATTTTTGTTTGTTGTTTGATTGATTTTTGAATTTATTGTTGTTGTTTGATTGATTTTGTTGTTCTGAAGGCTTGATCCACCAGGGACGCAGGATGGCTCTAAGCTATAGTATTTATTGTACGAGTAATAATCAACTAGCACAGCACTAGCATTTAACCCGTATTCAGAGCAGACTGTAAGTTTAAGTTAGTCTGAAATTGTTTTTATTAACATACTAATAATGAAATTGAACAAAACCCTTAATAATTTGTTGTCAGTAAGTAAGTAGTATATAATGGTTATATAGACAGTAAAAATTGTATAAACGAATATTTTTACTGTATGTACCATTTTGTACCAGAGTAAATATTTTGTAATTGCAAATGTTAGGTTTATGCATTCTTGAATTTTCATTTCTTTTTCTTTTCGTTATAATAGTTTTATTATCTTTAATTGGTTTTCTGTTTTCTGTTTTCGTTTTGTTTTTTTTTTGCATTTGATATGATTCGGTTCAAAATGTGAGTGTTGTTTACGCACATATTATGGTTAATGGTTCTTAATCTTGTTCGTTACTCTTTTATTACCCTTTTTGTATATCTTTTGTTTTATAAATTAATCTTTAGCTAAGCTGAAGAGCGTAGCGTATCGGATCAAATCAATCAAAAGTTGATGGGTCTAAGGGGCTACCTAACGAGGCAGTCAATGGCAATGGCAATGGAAATCCAAATGGAAATTTATGCAAACCATGCGGCAAAACTAAAAAAAAAAAAAAACTAAATTAAAAACGCAGAATCATAGACGAGGGGGAACGTTGTGAGTTGCTGCGGACACCGCAACTCTACAGTTATACCCGATACTAAGTCAGTATGGCTCTCCTCCGGCAGACGCCTCTACAGAAAATCAGTCTGAGCGTGACGTCGGGCGCTGCGTAGCCACTGCAAATTGATTTGTTCCTTTTGGCTATAAAAATTATCTGATCTAAACCAGATTCAGCAATCTGATAGATATGGTCGTTATCTATGATTATGCGTTTTTAGTTTTCTCGAATGTGCAATATTGTGGATGCAACAGATTTTCGTACTTTGTGGGGGCGGAAAAGGGTGGGGCGAAATTCTGAGATATACGCTTTATAGTGAGATCTAACAGAAGTGCGGATACCAAATTTGGTTCCTCTAGCCTTAATAGTCTCTGAGATTTGTGGATGCCACAGATTTTCGTCCTTTGCGGGAGCGGAAGGGGGTGTGGCGAAATTTTGACATAAAACGGTCAAGGTCCGATATCACAGGAGTGTGGATACTAAATTTGGTTGCTCTAGCTCTTATGGGTTCTGAGATCCTTGAACTCATATTTTGCAATTGGCAAAACCGACCATGAAACCTGTGTGTTAGAGAGAGACAGAGCCAGAAAGAATGAAATTGTTTTCTTGATTCTGGCTGTAATAATTATACGATCTGGTTCAGATTTTGCACTCTAGAACATATAGGCATCCTCTACGATTCTGCGTTTTTGGTTTTCTCGTATCTTTAAAATTGTGGATGCCACAGGTTTTCATCCTTTGTGGGGGCGGAAGGGGGCGGGGCGAAGTTTTGAAATATTTTTGTAGCAGTGACATATCACAGAAGTCTGGATCCAGACCATCGTTGCTCTAGCTCCTATAGTCTTTGAGCATTAGGCGCTGAAGGGGACGGACAGACGGACAGACAGACAGGGCTCAATCGACTCGGCTATTGATGCTGATCAAGAATATATATACTTTATATATATACACTCAAACTGTGACATCATCGCCAGAACGAACGAGAGTTTTTGAAAAACGATTTTCGAATGTGGGCCGGCAATGGTCACGATCACTTTTTTGATGCCCTAAAAGGAAACGCCGAAGGTGGCTCGTTTTCTCAATTGTCTATTGTTTCTTTCAAGAAAAGAAAATAAATAAGAAATAAACGAAATAATCGTGCCTGACCGTCAGTCGATCCCCTCAGATAGTGTGCAACAGCAGTAAACGGAGTCCAGTTCCATGTTTACCCAATCGGGTTCGGGAGTAATCCAAGCCTCGCTTCATTTGCATGGACTTTTGGCGTCGAGTGCTTCCGTCCTCACATACCACATTACACATGTACCGAGAGCTGAATTTGCATTTCTTATTACCAATTACAATTAAATAATCCATCGATTAGGCGATATGTGGAGAGTCGAGCGACCAGGTCTCAGTTTCCCTCCCTCCCCATATACGACTACTACCTAAATCGTTGGCTGGATTCATTCGTTTGCCGATCTGGCTCCGCCCACAAAGCTTTTGTTTATTCGTTTTCTACTTTTAGCGGGACACAAGGGCGTAGTCCCAAAAGGGGTGCTAAATCAAAGTGATCTTTAATTAATTTTTTTTTGAAAATCTTGCCATTTTCAGGGCTTTTGGAAGTTCCGGGGAGAATCGTGAAAGTCCCAGTACTGCCGCCTCGTCTGGGCTTAATTAAATTATTCGAAATTATCGAAACGTGCGGGGCACTGACTGACATCCCCCCCAATTCTCCCACTCCACACACACCCCCCTCAAATCTTTTGTTGTGTGTTGTACGAGTACATGATGTAGGCCAGCCAATTGTTTATGAAGTGCACAGCGAGTACGAGTAGTACATATGTATATACCCAATATAGAGCATGTATATGCGATGCATGTGTGTGTATCCACTTTAGTTAAGTTAAGCATGTGTCCATGTGTTTGTGAGCTGTCCGTATTTCGGTGCCAGCTAAACATTTCTTGTATACAACTATATTTTGTTGCTTTTTATCTGCGGATGCCACTCGGAGGCAGTTCAGCATGAAGTCATGCTTGGTCTCAGCTCCAGCCCCATCTCCTCACGCATTCATCTTAATTACGAAGTTTTTATGATGACAATTTCGGGGCTGCGTTTCACTACAAGTCAAGTATATATTTCACTGTAAAAAAACTTCACTTGTAGATCAAGATTGTAGTTTTTTTCTGCCACACCCGAGTACTTTTATCTTCATACTAGAATTTTTGGTTATTTCCCTTTGTTTTTCCAGTTTTAATGCCAAGTGTAAACAAAGCGTCTCGGGCCAGACCATCGCCTGTTGTTCATGAAGTGCAGCAAAACGCTGAGAATGCATAAAAAAAAACGAGGGGGAACGTTGTGAGTTGCTGCGGAGACCGCAACTCTACATTTATACCCGACACTGCAAATTGATTTCTTGCTTTTGGCTACAAAAAAGATCCGATCTGATCCAGATTCAGCAATCTGATAGATATGGTCATTATCTATGATTTTGCGTTTTTAATTTTCTCGAGTCTGCAATATTGTGGATGCAACAGATTTTCGTCCTATGCGGGGGATATGGTCGTTATCTATGATAATGCGTTTTTAGTTTTCTCGAATGTGCAATATTGTGGATGCAACAGATTTTCGTACTTTGTGGGGGCGGAAGGGGGTGGGGCGAAATTCTGAGATATACGCTTTATAGTGAGATCTAACAGAAGTGCGGATACCAAATTTGGTTACTCTAGCCTTAATAGTCTCTGAGATTTGTGGATGCCACAGATTTTCGTCCTTTGCGGGAGCGGAAGGGGGTGTGGCGAAATTTTGACACAAAACGGTCAAGGTCCGATATCACAGGAGTGTGGATAATAAATTTGGTTGCTCTAGCTCTTATGGGTTCTGAGATCCTTGAACTCATATTTTGCAATTGGCAAAACCGACCATGAAACCTGTGTGTTAGAGAGAGACAGAGCAAGAAAGAATGAAATTGTTTTCTTGATTCTGGCAATAATAATTATACGATCTGGTTCAGATTTTGCACTCTAGAACATATAGTCATCCTCTAAGATTCTGCGTTTTTTCTTTTTTTTGGTTTTCTCGTATCTTTAAAATTGTGGATGCCACAGGTTTTCGTCCTTTGTGGGGGCGGAAGGGGGCGGGACGAAGTTTTGAAATATTTTTGTAGCAGTGACATATCACAGAAGTCTGGATCCATACCATCGTTTCTCTAGCTCCTATAGTCTTTGAGCATTAGGCGCTGAAGGGGACGGACAGACGGATGGACGGACAGACAGACAGGGCTCAATCGACTCGGCTATTGATGCTGATCAAGAATATATATACTTTATATATATACACTCAAACTGTGACATCATCGCCAGAACGAACGAGAGTTTTTGAAAAACGATTTTCGAATGTGGGCCGGCAATGGTCACGATCACTTTTTTGATGCCCTAAAAGGAAACGCCGAAGGTGGCTCGTTTTCTCAAGTGTCTATTATTTCTTTCAAGAAAATAAAATAAATAAGAAATAAACGAAATAATCGTGCCTGACCGTCAGTCGATCCCCTCAGATAGTGTGCAACAGCAGTAAACGGAGTCCAGTTCCATGTTTACCCAATCGGGTTCGGGAGTAATCCAAGCCTCGCTTCATTTGCATGGACTTTTGGCGTCGAGTGCTTCCGTCCTCACATACCACATTACACATGTACCGAGAGCTGAATTTGCATTTCTTATTACCAATTACAATTAAATAATCCATCGATTAGGAGATATGTGGAGAGTCGAGCGACCAGGTCTCAGTTTCCCTCCCTCCCCATATACGACTACTAACTAAATCGTTGGCTGGATTCATTCGTTTGCCGATCTGGCTCCGCCCACAAAGCTTTTGTTTATTCGTTTTCTACTTTTAGCGGGACACAAGGGCGTAGTCCTTGGGGTGCTAAATCAAAGTGATCTTTAATTAATTTTTTTTTGAAAATCTTGCCATTTTCAGGGCTTTTGGAAGTTCCGGGGAGAATCGTGAAAGTCCCAGTACTGCCGCCTCGTCTGGGCTTAATTAAATTATTCGAAATTATCGAAACGTGCGGGCACTGACTGACATCCCCCCCAATTCTCCCACTCCACACACACCCCCCTCAAATCTTTTGTTGTGTGTTGTACGAGTACATGATGTAGGCCAGCCAATTGTTTATGAAGTGCACAGCGAGTACGAGTAGTACATATGTATATACCCAATATAGAGCATGTATATGCGATGCATGTGTGTGTATCCACTTTAGTTAAGTTAAGCATGTGTCCATGTGTTTGTGAGCTGTCCGTATTTCGGTGCCAGCTAAACATTTCTTGTATACAACTATATTTTGTTGCTTTTTATCTGCGGATGCCACTCGGAGGCAGTTCAGCATGAAGTCATGCTTGGTCTCAGCTCCAGCCCCATCTCCTCACGCATTCATCTTAATTACGAAGTTTTTATGATGACAATTTCGGGGCTGCGTTTTACTACAAGTCAAGTATATATTTCACTGTAAAAATACTTCACTTGTAGATCAAGATTGTAGTTTTTTTCTGCCACACCCGAGTACTTTTATCTTCATACTAGAATTTTTGGTTATTTCCCTTTGTTTTTCCAGTTTTAATGCCAAGTGTAAACAAAGCGTCTCGGGCCAGACCATCGCCTGTTGTTCATGAAGTGCAGCAAAACGCTGAGAATGCATAAAAAAAAACGAGGGGGAACGTTGTGAGTTGCTGCGGAGACCGCAACTCTACATTTATACCCGACACTGCAAATTGATTTCTTGCTTTTGGCTACAAAAAAGATCCGATCTGATCCAGATTCAGCAATCTGATAGATATGGTCATTATCTATGATTTTGCGTTTTTAATTTTCTCGAGTCTGCAATATTGTGGATGCAACAGATTTTCGTCCTATGCGGGGGATATGGTCGTTATCTATGATTATGCGTTTTTAGTTTTCTCGAATGTGCAATATTGTGGATGCAACAGATTTTCGTACTTTGTGGGGGCGGAAGGGGGTGGGGCGAAATTCTGAGATATACGCTTTATAGTGAGATCTAACAGAAGTGCGGATACCAAATTTGGTTACTCTAGCCTTAATAGTCTCTGAGATTTGTGGATGCCACAGATTTTCGTCCTTTGCGGGAGCGGAAGGGGGTGTGGCGAAATTTTGACACAAAACGGTCAAGGTCCGATATCACAGGAGTGTGGATACTAAATTTGGTTGCTCTAGCTCTTATGGGTTCTGAGATCCTTGAAATCATATTTTGCAATTGGCAAAACCGACCATGAAACCTGTGTGTTAGAGAGAGACAGAGCGAGAAAGAATGAAATTGTTTTCTTGATTCTGGCTATAATAATTATACGATCTGGTTCAGAAGATATAGTCATCTTCTACGATTCTGCGTTTTTGGTTTTCTCGTATCGTCGAAATTGTGGATGCCACAGATTTTCGCCCTTTGTGGGGGCGGAAGTGGGCGGGGCGAAGTTTTGAAATATTCTTGTAGCAGTGACATATCACAGAAGTCTGGATCCAAACCATCGTTGCTCTAGCTCCTATAGTCTTTGAGCATTAGGCGCTGAAGGGGACGGACAGACGGACGGACGGACAGACAGACAGGGCTCAATCGACTCGGCTTTTGATGCTGATCAAGAATATATATACTTTATATATATACACTCAAACTGTGACATCATCGCCAGAACGAACGAGAGTTTTTGAAAAACGATTTTCGAATGTGGGCCGGCAATGGTCACGATCACTTTTTTGATGCCCTAAAAGGAAACGCCGAAGGTGGCTCGTTTTCTCAAGTGTCTATTGTTTCTTTCAAGAAAAGAAAATAAATAAGAAATAAACGAAATAATCGTGCCTGACCGTCAGTCGATCCCCTCAGATAGTGTGCAACAGCAGTAAACGGAGTCCAGTTCCATGTTTACCCAATCGGGTTCGGGAGTAATCCAAGCCTCGCTTCATTTGCATGGACTTTTGGCGTCGAGTGCTTCCGTCCTCACATACCACATTACACATGTACCGAGAGCTGAATTTGCATTTCTTATTACCAATTACAATTAAATAATCCATCGATTAGGAGATATGTGGAGAGTCGAGCGACCAGGTCTCAGTTTCCCTCCCTCCCCATATACGACTTCTACCTAAATCGTTGGCTGGATTCATTCGTTTGCCGATCTGGCTCCGCCCACAAAGCTTTTGTTTATTCGTTTTATACTTTTAGCGGGACACAAGGGCGTAGTCCCAAAAGGGGTGCTAAATCAAAGTGATCTTTAATTAATTTTTACAATTAATTTTGACACAAAACGGTCAAGGTCCGATATTTTTGGTTTTCTCGTATCTTTAAAATTGTGGATGCAACAGATTTTCGTCCTTTGCGGGGGCGGAAGGGGGTGTGGCGAAATTTTGACACAAAACGGTCAAGGTCCGATATCACAGGAGTGTGGATACCAAATTTGGTTGCTCTAGCTCTTATGGGTTCTGAGATCCTTGAACTCATATTTTGCAATTGGCAAAATCGACCATGAAACCTGTGTGTTAGAGAGAGACAGAGCGAGAAAGAATGAAATTGTTTTCTTGATTCTGGCTATAATAATTATACGATCTGGTTCAGATTTTGCACTCTAGAACATATAGGCATCCTCTACGATTCTGCGTTTTTGGTTTTCTCGTATCTTTAAAATTGTGGATGCCACAGGTTTTCATCCTTTGTGGGGGCGGAAGGGGGCGGGGCGAAGTTTTGAAATATTTTTGTAGCAGTGACATATCACAGAAGTCTGGATCCAGACCATCGTTGCTCTAGCTCCTATAGTCTTTGAGCATTAGGCGCTGAAGGGGACGGACAGACGGACAGACAGACAGGGCTCAATCGACTCGGCTATTGATGCTGATCAAGAATATATATACTTTATATATATACACTCAAACTGTGACATCATCGCCAGAACGAACGAGAGTTTTTGAAAAACGATTTTCGAATGTGGGCCGGCAATGGTCACGATCACTTTTTTGATGCCCTAAAAGGAAACGCCGAAGGTGGCTCGTTTTCTCAAGTGTCTATTGTTTCTTTCAAGAAAAGAAAATAAATAAGAAATAAACGAAATAATCGTGCCTGACCGTCAGTCGATCCCCTCAGATAGTGTGCAACAGCAGTAAACGGAGTCCAGTTCCATGTTTACCCAATCGGGTTCGGGAGTAATCCAAGCCTCGCTTCATTTGCATGGACTTTTGGCGTCGAGTGCTTCCGTCCTCACATACCACATTACACATGTACCGAGAGCTGAATTTGCATTGGTAATAAGCAATTACAATTAAATAATCCATCGATTAGGCGATATGTGGAGAGTCGAGCGACCAGGTCTCAGTTTCCCTCCCTCCCCATATACGACTACTACCTAAATCGTTGGCTGGATTCATTCGTTTGCCGTTTATTCGTTTTCTACTTTTAGCGGGACACAAGGGCGTAGTCCCAAAAGGGGTGCTAAATCAAAGTGATCTTTAATTAATTTTTTACAATTAATTTTGACACAAAACGGTCAAGGTCCGATATTTTTGGTTTTCTCGTATCTTTAAAATTGTGGATGCCACAGGTTTTCGTCCTTTGTGGGGGCGGAAGGGGGCGGGGCGAAATTTTGAAATATTTTTGTAGCAGTGACATATCACAGAAGTCTGGATCCAGACCATCGTTGCTCTAGCTCCTATAGTCTTTGAGCATTAGGCGCTGAAGGGGACGGACAGACGGACAGACAGACAGACAGACAGGGCTCAATCGACTCGGCTATTGATGCTGATCAAGAATATATATACTTTATATATATACACTCAAACTGTGACATCATCGCCAGAACGAACGAGAGTTTTTGAAAAACGATTTTCGAATGTGGGCCGGCAATGGTCACGATCACTTTTTTGATGCCCTAAAAGGAAACGCCGAAGGTGGCTCGTTTTCTCAAGTGTCTATTGTTTCTTTCAAGAAAAGAAAATAAATAAGAAATAAACGAAATAATCGTGCCTGACCGTCAGTCGATCCCCTCAGATAGTGTGCAACAGCAGTAAACGGAGTCCAGTTCCATGTTTACCCAATCGGGTTCGGGAGTAATCCAAGCCTCGCTTCATTTGCATGGACTTTTGGCGTCGAGTGCTTCCGTCCTCACATACCACATTACACATGTACCGAGAGCTGAATTTGCATTGGTAATAAGCAATTACAATTAAATAATCCATCGATTAGGCGATATGTGGAGAGTCGAGCGACCAGGTCTCAGTTTCCCTCCCTCCCCATATACGACTACTACCTAAATCGTTGGCTGGATTCATTCGTTTGCCGATCTGGCTCCGCCCACAAAGCTTTTATTTATTCGTTTTCTACTTTTAGCGGGACACAAGGGCGTAGTCCCAAAAGGGGTGCTAAATCAAAGTGATCTTTAATTAATTTTTTTTTGAAAATCTTGCCATTTTCAGGGCTTTTGGAAGTTCCGGGGAGAATCGTAAAAGTCCCAGTACTGCCGCCTCGTCTGGGCTTAATTAAATTATTCGAAATTATCGAAACGTGCGGGGCACTGACTGACATCCCCCCCAATTCTCCCACTCCACACACACCCACCTCAAATCTTTTGTTGTGTGTTGTACGAGTACATGATGTAGGCCAGCCAATTGTTTATGAAGTGCACAGCGAGTACGAGTAGTACATATGTATTTACCCAATATAGAGCATGTATATGCGATGCATGTGTGTGTATCCACTTTAGTTAAGTTAAGCATATGTCCATGTGTTTGTGAGCTGTCCGTATTTCGGTGCCAGCTAAACATTTCTTGTATACAACTATATTTTGTTGCTTTTTATCTGCGGATGCCACTCGGAGGCGGTTCAGCATGAAGTCATGCTTGGTCTCAGCTCCAGCCCCATCTCCTCACGCATTCATCTTAACTACGAAGTTTTTATGATGACAATTTCGGGGCTGCGTTTCACTACAAGTCAAGTATATATTTCACTGTAAAAAAACTTCATTTGTAGATCAAGATTGTAGTTTTTTTCTGCCACACCCGAGTACTTTTATCTTCATACTAGAATTTTTGGTTATTTCCCTTTGTTTTTCCAGTTTTAATGCCAAGTGTAAACAAAGCGTCTCGGGCCAGACCATCGCCTGTTGTTGATGAAGTGCAGCAAAACGCTGAGAATGCATAAAAAAAACGAGGGGGAACGTTGTGAGTTGCTGCGGAGACCGCAACTCTACATTTATACCCGACACTGCAAATTGATTTCTTGCTTTTGGCTACAAAAAAGATCCGATCTGATCCAGATTCAGCAATCTGATAGATATGGTCATTATCTATGATTTTGCGTTTTTAGTTTTCTCGAATCTGCAATATTGTGGATGCAACAGATTTTCGTCCTTTGCGGGGGCGGAAGGGGGTGTGGCGAAATTTTGACACAAAACGGTCAAGGTCCGATATCACAGGAGTGTGGATACTAAATTTGGTTGCTCTAGCTCTTATGGGTTCTGAGATCCTTGAACTCATATTTTGCAATTGGCAAAACCGACCATGAAACCTGTGTGTTAGAGAGAGACAGAGCGAGAAAGAATGAAATTGTTTTCTTGATTCTGGCTATAATAATTATACGATCTGGTTCAGATTTTGCACTCTAGAACATATAGTCATCCTCTACGATTCTGCGTTTTTGGTTTTCTCGTATCTTTAAAATTGTGGATGCCACAGGTTTTCGTCCTTTGTGGGGGCGGAAGGGGGCGGGGCGAAGTTTTGAAATATTCTTGTAGCAGTGACATATCACAGAAGTCTGGATCCAAACCATCGTTGCTCTAGCTCCTATAGTCTTTGAGCATTAGGCGCTGAAGGGGACGGACAGACGGACGGACGGACAGACAGACAGGGCTCAATCGACTCGGCTATTGATGCTGATCAAGAATATATATACTTTATATATATACACTCAAACTGTGACATCATCGCCAGAACGATCGAGAGTTTTTGAAAAACGATTTTCGAATGTGGGCCGGCAATGGTCACGATCACTTTTTTGATGCCCTAAAAGGAAACGCCGAAGGTGGCTCGTTTTCTCAAGTGTCTATTATTTCTTTCAAGAAAAGAAAATAAATAAGAAATAAACGAAATAATCGTGCCTGACCGTCAGTCGATCCCCTCAGATAGTGTGCAAAAGCAGTAAACGGAGTCCAGTTCCATGTTTACCCAATCGGGTTCGGGAGTAATCCAAGCCTCGCTTCATTTGCATGGACTTTTGGCGTCGAGTGCTTCCGTCCTCACATACCACATTACACATGTACCGAGAGCTGAATTTGCATTGGTAATAAGCAATTACAATTAAATAATCCATCGATTAGGCGATATGTGGAGAGTCGAGCGACCAGGTCTCAGTTTCCCTCCCTCCCCATATACGACTTCTACCTAAATCGTTGGCTGGATTCATTCGTTTGCCGATCTGGCTCCGCCCACAAAGCTTTTGTTTATTCGTTTTCTACTTTTAGCGGGACACAAGGGCGTAGTCCCAAAAGGAGTGCTAAATCAAAGTGATCTTTAATTAATTTTTTTTTGAAAATCTTGCCATTTTCAGGGCTTTTGGAAGTTCCGGGGAGAATCGTGAAAGTCCCAGTACTGCCGCCTCGTCTGGGCTTAATTAAATTATTCGAAATTATCGAAACGTGCGGGGCACTGACTGACATCCCCGCCAATTCTCCCACTCCACACACACCCACCTCAAATCTTTTGTTGTGTGTTGTACGAGTACATGATGAAGTGCACAGCGAGTACGAGTAGTACATATGTATTTACCCAACTTAGAGCATGTATATGCGATGCATGTGTGTGTATCCACTTTAGTTAAGTTAAGCATATGTCCATGTGTTTGTGAGCTGTCCGTATTTCGGTGCCAGCTAAACATTTCTTGTATACAACTATATTTTGTTGCTTTTTTATCTGCGGATGCCACTCGGAGGCGGTTCAGCATGAAGTCATGCTTGGTCTCAGCTCCAGCCCCATCTCCTCACGCATTCATCTTAATTACGAAGTTTTTATGATGACAATTTCGGGGCTGCGTTTCACTACAAGTCAAGTATATATTTCACTGTAAAAAAACTTCATTTGTAGATCAAGATTGTAGTTTTTTTCTGCCACACCCGAGTACTTTTTTCTTCATACTAGAATTTTTGGTTATTTCCCTTTGTTTTTCCAGTTTTAATGCCAAGTGTAAACAAAGCGTCTCGGGCCAGACCATCGCCTGTTGTTCATGAAGTGCAGCAAAACGCTGAGAATGCATAAAAAAAACGAGGGGGAACGTTGTGAGTTGCTGCGGAGACCGCAACTCTACATTTATACCAGATACTGAAAATTGATTTTTTTTTTTTTGGCTACAAAAAAGATCCGATCTGATCCAGATTCAGCAATCTGATAGATATGGTCATTATCTATGATTTTGCGTTTTTAGTTTTCTCGAATCTGCAATATTGTGGATGCAACAGATTTTCGTCCTTTGCGGGGGCGGAAGGGGTGTGGCGAAATTTTGACACAAAACGGTCAAGGTCCGATATCACAGGAGTGTGGATACCAAATTTGGTTGCTCTAGCTCTTATGGGTTCTGAGATCCTTGAACTCATATTTTGCAATTGGCAAAACCGACCATGAAACCTGTGTGTTAGAGAGAGACAGAGCGAGAAAGAATGAAATTGTTTTCTTGATTCTGGCTATAATCATTAGTCGATCTGGTTCAGATTTTGCACTGTAGAAGATATGGTCATCCTCACCGATTCTGCGTTTTTGGTTTTATCGTATCTTTAAAAATGTGGATGCCACAGATTTTCGTCCTTTTTTGGGGGCGGAAGTGGGCGGGGCGAAGTTTTGAAATATTCTTGTAGCAGTGACATATCACAGAAGTCTGGATCCAAACCATCGTTGCTCTAGCTCCTATTTTGATGCCCTAAAAGGAAACGCCGAAGGTGGCTCGTTTTCTCAAGTGTCTATTATTTCTTTCAAGAAAAGAAAATAAATAAGAAATAAACGAAATAATCGTGCCTGACCGTCAGTCGATCCCCTCAGATAGTGTGCAAAAGCAGTAAACGGAGTCCAGTTCCATGTTTACCCAATCGGGTTCGGGAGTAATCCAAGCCTCGCTTCATTTGCATGGACTTTTGGCGTCGAGTGCTTCCGTCCTCACATACCACATTACACATGTACCGAGAGCTGAATTTGCATTGGTAATAAGCAATTACAATTAAATAATCCATCGATTAGGCGATATGTGGAGAGTCGAGCGACCAGGTCTCAGTTTCCCTCCCTCCCCATATACGACTTCTACCTAAATCGTTGGCTGGATTCATTCGTTTGCCGATCTGGCTCCGCCCACAAAGCTTTTGTTTATTCGTTTTCTACTTTTAGCGGGACACAAGGGCGTAGTCCCAAAAGGAGTGCTAAATCAAAGTGATCTTTAATTAATTTTTTTTTGAAAATCTTGCCATTTTCAGGGCTTTTGGAAGTTCCGGGGAGAATCGTGAAAGTCCCAGTACTGCCGCCTCGTCTGGGCTTAATTAAATTATTCGAAATTATCGAAACGTGCGGGGCACTGACTGACATCCCCGCCAATTCTCCCACTCCACACACACCCACCTCAAATCTTTTGTTGTGTGTTGTACGAGTACATGATGAAGTGCACAGCGAGTACGAGTAGTACATATGTATTTACCCAACTTAGAGCATGTATATGCGATGCATGTGTGTGTATCCACTTTAGTTAAGTTAAGCATATGTCCATGTGTTTGTGAGCTGTCCGTATTTCGGTGCCAGCTAAACATTTCTTGTATACAACTATATTTTGTTGCTTTTTTATCTGCGGATGCCACTCGGAGGCGGTTCAGCATGAAGTCATGCTTGGTCTCAGCTCCAGCCCCATCTCCTCACGCATTCATCTTAATTACGAAGTTTTTATGATGACAATTTCGGGGCTGCGTTTCACTACAAGTCAAGTATATATTTCACTGTAAAAAAACTTCATTTGTAGATCAAGATTGTAGTTTTTTTCTGCCACACCCGAGTACTTTTTTCTTCATACTAGAATTTTTGGTTATTTCCCTTTGTTTTTCCAGTTTTAATGCCAAGTGTAAACAAAGCGTCTCGGGCCAGACCATCGCCTGTTGTTCATTAAGTGCAGCAAAACGCTGAGAATGCATAAAAAAAACGAGGGGGAACGTTGTGAGTTGCTGCGGAGACCGCAACTCTACATTTATACCAGATACTGAAAATTGATTTTTTTCTTTTTTGGCTACAAAAAAGATCCGATCTGATCCAGATTCAGCAATCTGATAGATATGGTCATTATCTATGATTTTGCGTTTTTAGTTTTCTCGAATCTGCAATATTGTGGATGCAACAGATTTTCGTCCTTTGCGGGGGCGGAAGGGGGTGTGGCGAAATTTTGACACAAAACGGTCAAGGTCCGATATCACAGGAGTGTGGATACCAAATTTGGTTGCGCTAGCTTTTATGGGTTCTGAGATCCTTGAACTCATATTTTGCAATTGGCAAAACCGACCATGAAACCTGTGTGTTAGAGAGAGACAGAGCGAGAAAGAATGAAATTGTTTTCTTGATTCTGGCTATAATCATTAGTCGATCTGGTTCAGATTTTGCACTGTAGAAGATATGGTCATCCTCACCGATTCTGCGTTTTTGGTTTTATCGTATCTTTAAAAATGTGGATGCCACAGATTTTCGTCCTTTTTTGGGGGCGGAAGTGGGCGGGGCGAAGTTTTGAAATATTCTTGTAGCAGTGACATATCACAGAAGTCTGGATCCAAACCATCGTTGCTCTAGCTCCTATAGTCTTTGAGCATTAGGCGCTGAAGGGGACGGACAGACGGACGGACGGACAGACAGACAAGGCTCAATCGACTCGGCTATTGATGCTGATCAAGAATATATATACTTTATATATATACACTCAAACTGTGACATCATCGCCAGAACGAACGAGAGTTTTTGAAAAACGATTTTCGAATGTGGGCCGGCAATGGTCACGATCACTTTTTTGATGCCCTAAAAGGAAACGCCGAAGGTGGCTCGTTTTCTCAAGTGTCTATTGTTTCTTTCAAGAAAAGAAAATAAATAAGAAATAAACGAAATAATCGTGCCTGACCGTCAGTCGATCCCCTCAGATAGTGTGCAAAAGCAGTAAACGGAGTCCAGTTCCATGTTTACCCAATCGGGTTCGGGAGTAATCCAAGCCTCGCTTCATTTGCATGGACTTTTGGCGTCGAGTGCTTCCGTCCTCACATACCACATTACACATGTACCGAGAGCTGAATTTGCATTTCTTATTACCAATTACAATTAAATAATCCATCGATTAGGCGATATGTGGAGAGTCGAGCGACCAGGTCTCAGTTTCCCTCCCTCCCCATATACGACTACTACCTAAATCGTTGGCTGGATTCATTCGTTTGCCGATCTGGCTCCGCCCACAAAGCTTTTGTTTATTCGTTTTCTACTTTTAGCGGGATACAAGGGCGTAGTCCCAAAAGGGGTGCTAAATCAAAGTGATCTTTAATTAATTTTTTTTTGAAAATCTTGCCATTTTCAGGGCTTTTGGAAGTTCCGGGGAGAATCGTGAAAGTCCCAGTACTGCCGCCTCGTCTGGGCTTAATTAAATTATTCGAAATTATCGAAACGTGCGGGGCACTGACTGACATCCCCCCCAATTCTCCCACTCCACACACACCCCCCTCAAATCTTTTGTTGTGTGTTGCACGAGTACATGATGTAGGCCAGCCAATTGTTTATGAAGTGCACAGCGAGTACGAGTAGTACATATGTATATACCCAATATAGAGCATGTATATGCGATGCATGTGTGTGTATCCACTTTAGTTAAGTTAAGCATGTGTCCATGTGTTTGTGAGCTGTCCGTATTTCGGTGCCAGCTAAACATTTCTTGTATACTACTATATTTTGTTGCTTTTTATCTGCGGATGCCACTCGGAGGCGGTTCAGCATGAAGTCATGCTTGGTCTCAGCTCCAGCCCCATCTCCTCACGCATTCATCTTAATTACGAAGTTTTTATGATGACAATTTCGGGGCTGCGTTTCACTACAAGTCAAGTATATATTTCACTGTAAAAAAACTTCATTTGTAGATCAAGATTGTAGTATTTTTCTGCCACACCCGAGTACTTTTATCTTCATACTAGAATTTTTGGTTATTTCCCTTTGTTTTTCCAGTTTTAATGCCAAGTGTAAACAAAGCGTCTCGAGCCAGACCATCGCCTGTTGTTCATGAAGTGCAGCAAAACGCTGAGAATGCATAAAAAAAACGAGGGGGAACGTTGTGAGTTGCTGCGGAGACCGCAATTCTACATTTATACCCGACACTGCAAATTGATTTCTTGCTTTTGGCTACAAAAAAGATCCGATCTGATCCAGATTCAGCAATCTGATAGATATGGTCATTATCTATGATTTTGCGTTTTTAGTTTTCTCGAATCTGCAATATTGTGGATGCAACAGATTTTCGTCCTATGCGGGGGCGGAAGGGGGTGTGGCGAAATTTTGACACAAAACGGTCAAGGTCCGATATCACAGGAGTGTGGATACCAAATTTGGTTTCTCTAGCTCTTATGGGTTCTGAGATCCTTGAACTCATATTTTGCAATTGGCAAAACCGACCATGAAACCTGTGTGTTAGAGAGAGACAGAGCGAGAAATAATGAAATTGTTTTTTTGATTCTGGCTATAATAATTATACGATCTGGTTCAGATTTTGCACTCTAGAACATATAGTCATCTTCTACGATTCTGCGTTTTTGGTTTTCTCGTATCGTCGAAATTGTGGATGCCACAGGTTTTCGTCCTTTGTGGGGGCGGAAGGGGGCGGGGCGAAGTTTTAAAATATTCTTGTAGCAGTGACATATCACAGAAGTCTGGATCCAAAACATCGTTGCTATAGCTCTTATAGTCTTTGAGCACTAGGCGCTGAAGGGGACGGACAGACGGACGGACGGACAGTTTTCTCGAATCTGCAATATTGTGGATGCAACAGATTTTCGTCCTTTGCGGGGGCGGAAGGGGGTGTGGCGAAATTTTGACACAAAACGGTCAAGGTCCGATATCACAGGAGTGTGGATACCAAATTTGGTTTCTCTAGCTCTTATGGGTTCTGAGATCCTTGAACTCATATTTTGCAATTGGCAAAACCGACCATGAAACCTGTGTGTTAGAGAGAGACAGAGCGAGAAAGAATGAAATTGTTTTCTTGATTCTGGCTATAATCATTAGTCGATCTGGTTCAGATTTTGCACTGTAGAAGATATGGTCATCCTCACCGATTCTGCGTTTTTGGTTTTATCGTATCTTTAAAAATGTGGATGCCACAGATTTTCGTCCTTTTTTGGGGGCGGAAGTGGGCGGGGCGAAGTTTTGAAATATTCTTGTAGCAGTGACATATCACAGAAGTCTGGATCCAAACCATCGTTGCTCTAGCTCCTATAGTCTTTGAGCATTAGGCGCTGAAGGGGACGGACAGACGGACGGACGGACAGACAGACAAGGCTCAATCGACTCGGCTATTGATGCTGATCAAGAATATATATACTTTATATATATACACTCAAACTGTGACATCATCGCCAGAACGAACGAGAGTTTTTGAAAAACGATTTTCGAATGTGGGCCGGCAATGGTCACGATCACTTTTTTGATGCCCTAAAAGGAAACGCCGAAGGTGGCTCGTTTTCTCAAGTGTCTATTGTTTCTTTCAAGAAAAGAAAATAAATAAGAAATAAACGAAATAATCGTGCCTGACCGTCAGTCGATCCCCTCAGATAGTGTGCAAAAGCAGTAAACGGAGTCCAGTTCCATGTTTACCCAATCGGGTTCGGGAGTAATCCAAGCCTCGCTTCATTTGCATGGACTTTTGGCGTCGAGTGCTTCCGTCCTCACATACCACATTACACATGTACCGAGAGCTGAATTTGCATTTCTTATTACCAATTACAATTAAATAATCCATCGATTAGGCGATATGTGGAGAGTCGAGCGACCAGGTCTCAGTTTCCCTCCCTCCCCATATACGACTACTACCTAAATCGTTGGCTGGATTCATTCGTTTGCCGATCTGGCTCCGCCCACAAAGCTTTTGTTTATTCGTTTTCTACTTTTAGCGGGATACAAGGGCGTAGTCCCAAAAGGGGTGCTAAATCAAAGTGATCTTTAATTAATTTTTTTTTGAAAATCTTGCCATTTTCAGGGCTTTTGAAAGTTCCGGGGAGAATCGTGAAAGTCCCAGTACTGCCGCCTCGTCTGGGCTTAATTAAATTATTCGAAATTATCGAAACGTGCGGGGCACTGACTGACATCCCCCCCAATTCTCCCACTCCACACACACCCCCTCAAATCTTTTGTTGTGTGTTGTACGAGTACATGATGTAGGCCAGCCAATTGTTTATGAAGTGCACAGCGAGTACGAGTAGTACATATGTATATACCCAATATAGAGCATGTATATGCGATGCATGTGTGTGTATCCACTTTAGTTAAGTTAAGCATGTGTCCATGTGTTTGTGAGCTGTCCGTATTTCGGTGCCAGCTAAACATTTCTTGTATACTACTATATTTTGTTGCTTTTTATCTGCGGATGCCACTCGGAGGCGGTTCAGCATGAAGTCATGCTTGGTCTCAGCTCCAGCCCCATCTCCTCACGCATTCATCTTAATTACGAAGTTTTTATGATGACAATTTCGGGGCTGCGTTTCACTACAAGTCAAGTATATATTTCACTGTAAAAAAACTTCATTTGTAGATCAAGATTGTAGTATTTTTCTGCCACACCCGAGTACTTTTATCTTCATACTAGAATTTTTGGTTATTTCCCTTTGTTTTTCCAGTTTTAATGCCAAGTGTAAACAAAGCGTCTCGGGCCAGACCATCGCCTGTTGTTCATTAAGTGCAGCAAAACGCTGAGAATGCATAAAAAAAACGAGGGGGAACGTTGTGAGTTGCTGCGGAGACCGCAACTCTACATTTATACCCGACACTGCAAATTGATTTCTTGCTTTTGGCTACAAAAAAGATCCGATCTGATCCAGATTCAGCAATCTGATAGATATGGTCATTATCTATGATTTTGCGTTTTTAGTTTTCTCGAATCTGCAATATTGTGGATGCAACAGATTTTCGTCCTATGCGGGGGCGGAAGGGGGTGTGGCGAAATTTTGACACAAAACGGTCAAGGTCCGATATCACAGGAGTGTGGATACCAAATTTGGTTTCTCTAGCTCTTATGGGTTCTGAGATCCTTGAACTCATATTTTGCAATTGGCAAAACCGACCATGAAACCTGTGTGTTAGAGAGAGACAGAGCGAGAAATAATGAAATTGTTTTTTTGATTCTGGCTATAATAATTATACGATCTGGTTCAGATTTTGCACTCTAGAACATATAGTCATCTTCTACGATTCTGCGTTTTTGGTTTTCTCGTATCGTCGAAATTGTGGATGCCACAGGTTTTCGTCCTTTGTGGGGGCGGAAGGGGGCGGGGCGAAGTTTTAAAATATTCTTGTAGCAGTGACATATCACAGAAGTCTGGATCCAAAACATCGTTGCTATAGCTCTTATAGTCTTTGAGCACTAGGCGCTGAAGGGGACGGACAGACGGACGGACGGACAGTTTTCTCGAATCTGCAATATTGTGGATGCAACAGATTTTCGTCCTTTGCGGGGGCGGAAGGGGGTGTGGCGAAATTTTGACACAAAACGGTCAAGGTCCGATATCACAGGAGTGTGGATACCAAATTTGGTTTCTCTAGCTCTTATGGGTTCTGAGATCCTTGAACTCATATTTTGCAATTGGCAAAACCGACCATGAAACCTGTGTGTTAGAGAGAGACAGAGCGAGAAAGAATGAAATTGTTTTCTTAATTCTGGCTATAATCATTAGTCGATCTGGTTCAGATTTTGCACTGTAGAAGATATGGTCATCCTCACCGATTCTGCGTTTTTGGTTTTATCGTATCTTTAAAAATGTGGATGCCACAGATTTTCGTCCTTTTTTGGGGGCGGAAGTGGGCGGGGCGAAGTTTTGAAATATTCTTGTAGCAGTGACATATCACAGAAGTCTGGATCCAAACCATCGTTGCTCTAGCTCCTATAGTCTTTGAGCATTAGGCGCTGAAGGGGACGGACAGACGGACGGACGGACAGACAGACAAGGCTCAATCGACTCGGCTATTGATGCTGATCAAGAATATATATACTTTATATATATACACTCAAACTGTGACATCATCGCCAGAACGAACGAGAGTTTTTGAAAAACGATTTTCGAATGTGGGCCGGCAATGGTCACGATCACTTTTTTGATGCCCTAAAAGGAAACGCCGAAGGTGGCTCGTTTTCTCAAGTGTCTATTGTTTCTTTCAAGAAAAGAAAATAAATAAGAAATAAACGAAATAATCGTGCCTGACCGTCAGTCGATCCCCTCAGATAGTGTGCAAAAGCAGTAAACGGAGTCCAGTTCCATGTTTACCCAATCGGGTTCGGGAGTAATCCAAGCCTCGCTTCATTTGCATGGACTTTTGGCGTCGAGTGCTTCCGTCCTCACATACCACATTACACATGTACCGAGAGCTGAATTTGCATTTCTTATTACCAATTACAATTAAATAATCCATCGATTAGGCGATATGTGGAGAGTCGAGCGACCAGGTCTCAGTTTCCCTCCCTCCCCATATACGACTACTACCTAAATCGTTGGCTGGATTCATTCGTTTGCCGATCTGGCTCCGCCCACAAAGCTTTTGTTTATTCGTTTTCTACTTTTAGCGGGATACAAGGGCGTAGTCCCAAAAGGGGTGCTAAATCAAAGTGATCTTTAATTAATTTTTTTTTGAAAATCTTGCCATTTTCAGGGCTTTTGGAAGTTCCGGGGAGAATCGTGAAAGTCCCAGTACTGCCGCCTCGTCTGGGCTTAATTAAATTATTCGAAATTATCGAAACGTGCGGGGCACTGACTGACATCCCCCCCAATTCTCCCACTCCACACACACCCCCCTCAAATCTTTTGTTGTGTGTTGTACGAGTACATGATGTAGGCCAGCCAATTGTTTATGAAGTGCACAGCGAGTATGAGTAGTACATATGTATATACCCAATATAGAGCATGTATATGCGATGCATGTGTGTGTATCCACTTTAGTTAAGTTAAGCATGTGTCCATGTGTTTGTGAGCTGTCCGTATTTCGGTGCCAGCTAAACATTTCTTGTATACTACTATATTTTGTTGCTTTTTATCTGCGGATGCCACTCGGAGGCGGTTCAGCATGAAGTCATGCTTGGTCTCAGCTCCAGCCCCATCTCCTCACGCATTCATCTTAATTACGAAGTTTTTATGATGACAATTTCGGGGCTGCGTTTCACTACAAGTCAAGTATATATTTCACTGTAAAAAAACTTCATTTGTAGATCAAGATTGTAGTATTTTTCTGCCACACCCGAGTACTTTTATCTTCATACTAGAATTTTTGGTTATTTCCCTTTGTTTTTCCAGTTTTAATGCCAAGTGTAAACAAAGCGTCTCGGGCCAGACCATCGCCTGTTGTTCATTAAGTGCAGCAAAACGCTGAGAATGCATAAAAAAAAACGAGGGGGAACGTTGTGAGTTGCTGCGGAGACCGCAACTCTACATTTATACCCGACACTGCAAATTGATTTCTTGCTTTTGGCTACAAAAAAGATCCGATCTGATCCAGATTCAGCAATCTGATAGATATGGTCATTATCTATGATTTTGCGTTTTTAGTTTTCTCGAATCTGCAATATTGTGGATGCAACAGATTTTCGTCCTATGCGGGGGCGGAAGGGGGTGTGGCGAAATTTTGACACAAAACGGTCAAGGTCCGATATCACAGGAGTGTGGATACCAAATTTGGTTTCTCTAGCTCTTATGGGTTCTGAGATCCTTGAACTCATATTTTGCAATTGGCAAAACCGACCATGAAACCTGTGTGTTAGAGAGAGACAGAGCGAGAAAGAATGAAATTGTTTTTTTGATTCTGGCTATAATAATTATACGATCTGGTTCAGATTTTGCACTCTAGAACATATAGTCATCTTCTACGATTCTGCGTTTTTGGTTTTCTCGTATCGTCGAAATTGTGGATGCCACAGGTTTTCGTCCTTTGTGGGGGCGGAAGGGGGCGGGGCGAAGTTTTAAAATATTCTTGTAGCAGTGACATATCACAGAAGTCTGGATCCAAAACATCGTTGCTATAGCTCTTATAGTCTTTGAGCACTAGGCGCTGAAGGGGACGGACAGACGGACGGACGGACAGTTTTCTCGAATCTGCAATATTGTGGATGCAACAGATTTTCGTCCTTTGCGGGGGCGGAAGGGGGTGTGGCGAAATTTTGACACAAAACGGTCAAGGTCCGATATCACAGGAGTGTGGATACCAAATTTGGTTGCTCTAGCTCTTATGGGTTCTGAGATCCTTGAACTCATATTTTGCAATTGGCAAAACCGACCATGAAACCTGTGTGTTAGAGAGAGACAGAGCGAGAAAGAATGAAATTGTTTTCTTGATTCTGGCTATAATCATTAGTCGATCTGGTTCAGATTTTGCACTGTAGAAGATATGGTCATTCTCACCGTATCTGGTTTTATCGTATCTTTAAAAATGTGGATGCCACAGATTTTCGTCCTTTTTTGGGGGCGGAAGTGGGCGGGGCGAAGTTTTGAAATATTCTTGTAGCAGTGACATATCACAGAAGTCTGGATCCAAACCATCGTTGCTCTAGCTCCTATAGTCTTTGAGCATTAGGCGCTGAAGGGGACGGACAGACGGACGGACGGACAGACAGACAAGGCTCAATCGACTCGGCTATTGATGCTGATCAAGAATATATATACTTTATATATATACACTCAAACTGTGACATCATCGCCAGAACGAACGAGAGTTTTTGAAAAACGATTTTCGAATGTGGGCCGGCAATGGTCACGATCACTTTTTTGATGCCCTAAAAGGAAACGCCGAAGGTGGCTCGTTTTCTCAAGTGTCTATTGTTTCTTTCAAGAAAAGAAAATAAATAAGAAATAAACGAAATAATCGTGCCTGACCGTCAGTCGATCCCCTCAGATAGTGTGCAAAAGCAGTAAACGGAGTCCAGTTCCATGTTTACCCAATCGGGTTCGGGAGTAATCCAAGCCTCGCTTCATTTGCATGGACTTTTGGCGTCGAGTGCTTCCGTCCTCACATACCACATTACACATGTACCGAGAGCTGAATTTGCATTTCTTATTACCAATTACAATTAAATAATCCATCGATTAGGCGATATGTGGAGAGTCGAGCGACCAGGTCTCAGTTTCCCTCCCTCCCCATATACGACTACTACCTAAATCGTTGGCTGGATTCATTCGTTTGCCGATCTGGCTCCGCCCACAAAGCTTTTGTTTATTCGTTTTCTACTTTTAGCGGGATACAAGGGCGTAGTCCCAAAAGGGGTGCTAAATCAAAGTGATCTTTAATTAATTTTTTTTTGAAAATCTTGCCATTTTCAGGGCTTTTGGAAGTTCCGGGGAGAATCGTGAAAGTCCCAGTACTGCCGCCTCGTCTGGGCTTAATTAAATTATTCGAAATTATCGAAACGTGCGGGGCACTGACTGACATCCCCCCCAATTCTCCCACTCCACACACACCCCCCTCAAATCTTTTGTTGTGTGTTGTACGAGTACATGATGTAGGCCAGCCAATTGTTTATGAAGTGCACAGCGAGTACGAGTAGTACATATGTATATACCCAATATAGAGCATGTATATGCGATGCATGTGTGTGTATCCACTTTAGTTAAGTTAAGCATGTGTCCATGTGTTTGTGAGCTGTCCGTATTTCGGTGCCAGCTAAACATTTCTTGTATACTACTATATTTTGTTGCTTTTTATCTGCGGATGCCACTCGGAGGCGGTTCAGCATGAAGTCATGCTTGGTCTCAGCTCCAGCCCCATCTCCTCACGCATTCATCTTAATTACGAAGTTTTTATGATGACAATTTCGGGGCTGCGTTTCACTACAAGTCAAGTATATATTTCACTGTAAAAAAACTTCATTTGTAGATCAAGATTGTAGTATTTTTCTGCCACACCCGAGTACTTTTATCTTCATACTAGAATTTTTGGTTATTTCCCTTTGTTTTTCCAGTTTTAATGCCAAGTGTAAACAAAGCGTCTCGGGCCAGACCATCGCCTGTTGTTCATTAAGTGCAGCAAAACGCTGAGAATGCATAAAAAAAAACGAGGGGGAACGTTGTGAGTTGCTGCGGAGACCGCAACTCTACATTTATACCCGACACTGCAAATTGATTTCTTGCTTTTGGCTACAAAAAAGATCCGATCTGATCCAGATTCAGCAATCTGATAGATATGGTCATTATCTATGATTTTGCGTTTTTAGTTTTCTCGAATCTGCAATATTGTGGATGCAACAGATTTTCGTCCTATGCGGGGGCGGAAGGGGGTGTGGCGAAATTTTGACACAAAACGGTCAAGGTCCGATATCACAGGAGTGTGGATACCAAATTTGGTTTCTCTAGCTCTTATGGGTTCTGAGATCCTTGTACTCATATTTTGCAATTGGCAAAACCGACCATGAAACCTGTGTGTTAGAGAGAGACAGAGCGAGAAAGAATGAAATTGTTTTTTTGATTCTGGCTATAATAATTATACGATCTGGTTCAGATTTTGCACTCTAGAACATATAGTCATCTTCTACGATTCTGCGTTTTTGGTTTTCTCGTATCGTCGAAATTGTGGATGCCACAGGTTTTCGTCCTTTGTGGGGGCGGAAGGGGGCGGGGCGAAGTTTTAAAATATTCTTGTAGCAGTGACATATCACAGAAGTCTGGATCCAAAACATCGTTGCTATAGCTCTTATAGTCTTTGAGCACTAGGCGCTGAAGGGGACGGACAGACGGACGGACGGACAGTTTTCTCGAATCTGCAATATTGTGGATGCAACAGATTTTCGTCCTTTGCGGGGCGGAAGGGGGTGTGGCGAAATTTTGACACAAAACGGTCAAGGTCCGATATCACAGGAGTGTGGATACCAAATTTGGTTGCTCTAGCTCTTATGGGTTCTGAGATCCTTGAACTCATATTTTGCAATTGGCAAAACCGACCATGAAACCTGTGTGTTAGAGAGAGACAGAGCGAGAAAGAATGAAATTGTTTTCTTGATTCTGGCTATAATCATTAGTCGATCTGGTTCAGATTTTGCACTGTAGAAGATATGGTCATTCTCACCGATTCTGCGTTTTTGGTTTTATCGTATCTTTAAAAATGTGGATGCCACAGATTTTCGTCCTTTTTTGGGGCGGAAGTGGGCGGGGCGAAGTTTTGAAATATTCTTGTAGCAGTGACATATCACAGAAGTCTGGATCCAAACCATCGTTGCTCTAGCTCCTATAGTCTTTGAGCATTAGGCGCTGAAGGGGACGGACAGACGGACGGACGGACAGACAGACAAGGCTCAATCGACTCGGCTATTGATGCTGATCAAGAATATATATACTTTATATATATACACTCAAACTGTGACATCATCGCCAGAACGAACGAGAGTTTTTGAAAAACGATTTTCGAATGTGGGCCGGCAATGGTCACGATCACTTTTTTGATGCCCTAAAAGGAAACGCCGAAGGTGGCTCGTTTTCTCAAGTGTCTATTGTTTCTTTCAAGAAAAGAAAATAAATAAGAAATAAACGAAATAATCGTGCCTGACCGTCAGTCGATCCCCTCAGATAGTGTGCAAAAGCAGTAAACGGAGTCCAGTTCCATGTTTACCCAATCGGGTTCGGGAGTAATCCAAGCCTCGCTTCATTTGCATGGACTTTTGGCGTCGAGTGCTTCCGTCCTCACATACCACATTACACATGTACCGAGAGCTGAATTTGCATTTCTTATTACCAATTACAATTAAATAATCCATCGATTAGGCGATATGTGGAGAGTCGAGCGACCAGGTCTCAGTTTCCCTCCCTCCCCATATACGACTACTACCTAAATCGTTGGCTGGATTCATTCGTTTGCCGATCTGGCTCCGCCCACAAAGCTTTTGTTTATTCGTTTTCTACTTTTAGCGGGATACAAGGGCGTAGTCCCAAAAGGGGTGCTAAATCAAAGTGATCTTTAATTAATTTTTTTTTGAAAATCTTGCCATTTTCAGGGCTTTTGGAAGTTCCGGGGAGAATCGTGAAAGTCCCAGTACTGCCGCCTCGTCTGGGCTTAATTAAATTATTCGAAATTATCGAAACGTGCGGGGCACTGACTGACATCCCCCCCAATTCTCCCACTCCACACACACCCCCCTCAAATCTTTTGTTGTGTGTTGTACGAGTACATGATGTAGGCCAGCCAATTGTTTATGAAGTGCACAGCGAGTACGAGTAGTACATATGTATATACCCAATATAGAGCATGTATATGCGATGCATGTGTGTGTATCCACTTTAGTTAAGTTAAGCATGTGTCCATGTGTTTGTGAGCTGTCCGTATTTCGGTGCCAGCTAAACATTTCTTGTATACAACTATATTTTGTTGCTTTTTATCTGCGGATGCCACTCGGAGGCGGTTCAGCATGAAGTCATGCTTGGTCTCAGCTCCAGCCCCATCTCCTCCCGCATTCATCTTAATTACGAAGTTTTTATGATGACAATTTCGGGGCTGCGTTTCACTACAAGTCAAGTATATATTTCACTGTAAAAAAACTTCATTTGTAGATCAAGATTGTAGTTTTTTTCTGCCACACCCGAGTACTTTTATCTTCATACTAGAATTTTTGGTTATTTCCCTTTGTTTTTCCAGTTTTAATGCCAAGTGTAAACAAAGCGTCTCGGGCCAGACCATCGCCTGTTGTTCATGAAGTGCAGCAAAACGCTGAGAATGCATAAAAAAAACGAGGGGGAACGTTGTGAGTTGCTGCGGAGACCGCAACTCTACATTTATACCCGACACTGCAAATTGATTTCTTGCTTTTGGCTACAAAAAAGATCCGATCTGATCCAGATTCAGCAATCTGATAGATATGGTCATTATCTATGATTTTGCGTTTTTAGTTTTCTCGAATCTGCAATATTGTGGATGCAACAGATTTTCGTCCTATGCGGGGGCGGAAGGGGGTGTGGCGAAATTTTGACACAAAACGGTCAAGGTCCGATATCACAGGAGTGTGGATACCAAATTTGGTTTCTCTAGCTCTTATGGGTTCTGAGATCCTTGAACTCATATTTTGCAATTGGCAAAACCGACCATGAAACCTGTGTGTTAGAGAGAGACAGAGCGAGAAAGAATGAAATTGTTTTTTTGATTCTGGCTATAATAATTATACGATCTGGTTCAGATTTTGCACTCTAGAACATATAGTCATCTTCTACGATTCTGCGTTTTTGGTTTTCTCGTATCGTCGAAATTGTGGATGCCACAGCTTTTCGTCCTTTGTGGGGGCGGAAGGGGGCGGGGCGAAGTTTTAAAATATTCTTGTAGCAGTGACATATCACAGAAGTCTGGATCCAAAACATCGTTGCTATAGCTCTTATAGTCTTTGAGCACTAGGCGCTGAAGGGGACGGACAGACGGACGGACGGACAGACGGACGGACGGACAGACGGACAGACAGACATGGCTCAATCGACTCGGCTATTGATGCTGATCAAGAATATATATACTTTATGGGGTCGGAAACGATTCCTTCTGGACGTTACACACATCCACTTTTACCACAAATCTAATATACCCCAATACTCATTTTGAGTATCGGGTATAATAATGCCATAAATTGGATAAACAATCCAAGCACAGTTTGCCAAAAAACAGACTTTATGGACAAGCAATTTAGTTTAGTGTTTACTCTGCTCTCCTCCTCCCACGCAGCTAGAGGGTCTCTCGATCTGATCACATCACGTATTCGGGAAGGGTATGGTAAAATATCATGTGAGAATGTTATAGCAGTGTAAGACAGTATATAGTATAAATTATTGACAGACGATCGGAGAAACGCGGCTGATCCTGTGCAGCTGGACATATACATATTCAGCTTATCGCGATAAAAACTTTACATTAATCACGTCTGTCCCCCTTCTACTTACTCTTTCCGAAGTGTTGTCATTTGCTGATTTCACTTTTGCAGCTGCACCAACACAAAGAACTTTAGTAGAGGATTCGGTGTGCAATTCAGAGCCAATTTTGTTGGGCAATTTCCTAGGCTCCAGCTCTCTCAGTCTCCAAATTCCAGATGTTCCCACAGACAGAAAGAAGAACAGGGCTGAAAGGTTTATAAATATAAATTCACTCAAAGAAAAAATGAGAAGTCGAAACAGTTTTCGAATCGCGAATGAAGATAATCTCATTATATTTTTCTTTTAAAACTAGTAATAATGTCGTTGGACTCCCTTTCCTTTGTGACACACTTTATTCTCAAATTCCAGAGTGATACGAGTACTTTTTTTTTTTACCAGTGTTATAGTATATACATATGTGAGCTCCAAGAGAAGGGGGAATAAAATTCCACTCCAGACTCCGTATGCACTGTGATTTCGACTGGTTTCCGTAGATGAAGCAAATGTTTAAGAGTTTAAGGGCAATTTGTGTTTCCGAAGCTTTTCGCAATAAGTATAGATTACCTTGACTACATCAATATTTCTGAAAGTAGTGCTCTTAATTGCTAGGGTCAGATGCGACTGAGAGAGGAGTTGCTCACTTTTGAAATCGTTTGCTGTTAAGTTTTCTGTTAATTATTGTGATATTACGCTATTCTGTCAACCGATGTCTTAGTAAGACTTTGGGTCGAGCTTCAGCTTGGACAAACAATGAAGTTGTTTCTCAATTGCTTGGGCAAATACTCGTACTCAGGTGGAAAAAAAAATACCAGAATGGGGAAGAGGTTAAGATGGGAGACAAGAAAATATCAAATAAAGGGCCAATAAAGGAAGGTGATTGTGCGATTCTGTTTATCTTATCAACGAAAAATTTTGACCCCAGGGGCGTCATTTACAATCCTCAATTTGTTTTCATACTAAAGCAACATTAGCCGAAGAGCTATCTACAAAAGAGAAGACTATGTTTCCTGATTCCCAATTCGTAGGCTATTGATAAACAATCAGTGGGGGAATATTCAAATTAGCCAGGTCTCATGTGTGATTAGCCGATTTCTCACACATTTCAAGCATCAAAGCAGACAGCAGACAGAACGGAACAGAACAGAACAGAACACAACAGAGCGGAGAAGACGTTGAGCTGACGGCTGGAGGGATCAGATCCCACAGAAGAAGCCTGAAATTTACGAAAAGAGCCGCCTATAAATCGCAAGATTTCAGCACTGCCCATGGCTTTATCTAAAGCTCCATTCGGAACAGTATTCAAAGCATAAAGCGTAACCAATTGATTGCTAATTGATATTGATGTGTCGATTATTTTATGATTATTTTTTATGATCGTTAAATTTTGATATATCAAAAGGCGAGCGAGATCGAACACCAAACTTGATTCAAATTTGTAGATCACTTTGAACAATCAAGCCACTCCCTGAGTACTTCTCAGGCCTTGTCTTACCTTGTCTTCAGTTGGATTGTTATAATTTAATAACTACACGGGAGGGCAAATTAAGTCTGTATTTCGGGTACCACAAAAACCACTTAAAGACGCTTTCTTTAATTGCCCCCAAAACGAAGATTTGGTTTTTATTTTTCGAGAAACCTGTGGGGTAGCTTTCGGCTGCGGATGTGGCTGTGACTGTGGCTCTGACTGTGGCTCTGCCTCCAGCTGCTGGCCAGCTCCATGGACAGACAGTCATTTGTGTGAAAATCATCGTAGCATGAAGCGTTGTCAAATACCGTTTGTTGCGGGGGTCGGTCCACTCTCATGCTTTTGTTTCGGCCATTTCAAGGTCTGTACAGAAACCGTCTGTTGGGTCAGACCTCCCTCCATTGACCATAGAAACGGCATTAGAAGTTACTCATACGCAGCGTGGGTTGGATAAGATTAACGAAAGCCCACATAGACAGCTCATCCTCCCCATTCTCACTTGACTCTTTGCAGACAGCAGAATGAGCTCTAATAACTGCGGTTTCATCGATCCGCAGGGCCAGTTGAGCGCAGCCCTCGCTAATCGGGACATACGGGAATTCCACACTGCCCTGGACAGCGGTGCCCAGGCCAATCGCCAGGACGATCGAATGCCTCTCAGGTGGGCTCCTGCATTCAGCTGCTGCTCGAGTACGGAGCCTCTCCGAATTTGGTGGATCAGGGCGAGTTCACGCCCCTCCACCATGTGCTGAAGAATAGAAAGATTGAGGCAGGCACTAAGCTGGAGCTGATCCGACTTTTCCTGAAACAACCACAGTTGGACATTGACAGCTATCGGAACGGGCAGGTACGCCAGATGCTGAGGGATCAGTATACGGAACTGCCGTTGCCGGAGCTGCGCGAGGCCGGAGCAGAGATCGACTGCGAGCGACTCCTCCGCACGCTGCGGGACGGAGACGAGAACCAGTTCGAGCAACAGTTCGCGGAGTACCACCAGAACGTCAGCAGAAACGCAGACAACCAATGCAATGCCAGCCAGGAGGAGTATCAGTCCCTGCTGGCGGAGAGTATCAAGCGGGGCAAGCAGCGAGCCTTTGAGGCCATCCTCGAGACGGGCATCAACATTAATCCTTAAAAATTGAGCGACATCATCACAGGGCGCTAGAGAAGCTGTTGAAGCATCCGCACCTGTGGCTGACATCGCATTCCAAGCTGCTGAACGCGGCTATCAGTCGCCTGGGTGAGCAGCCGCTGGACGACTTCTGTGACCACCAGCGCTGCTTCCAGCTGCTGCTCGAGAGCGATCGTGTGGACGTCAATGAGGCGGACAAGGCTGTCCTGGTGCCACTCTCCTATGCGGTCAAGTATCGCAACACAAAGGTGGCACAGGAGCTTCTACGGCAGGGAGCGTACATCGGGGCGAGAAGCGCGTTCGGAGATCTTCCCATACAGGAGATGGACCCGAAAGTGCTGGAGGAGCACTTCGATTCCTGCATCACCACCAACGGGGAGAAGCCCGGTGACCAGAGTTTCGAGATCATCATCAACTACAAGAATCTGATGAGACGCCAGCGAGAGCCCGGGCAGTCGGACAAGCGGAGCATTGGCCATCCTCACCAATTGGAGGACGAGATGACTCCAATCGCATACATCGCCGATTCCAAGGAGCTGCGTTACCTGCTGCAGCACCCGCTAATCTCGAGTTTCCTCTTCCTCAAGTGGCACCGCCTCTCGGTGATCTTCTATCTGAACTTTCTACTTTACTCTCTCTTCACTGCCTCCATTATCACGCATACGCTCCTTAAGTTCCACGAAAGCGACCACACGGGCCTGACTGCCCTCTTCGGCCTGTTCTCTTGGATAGGGATTGTGTATCTCATGATCCGAGAGGTCATACAGCTTGCCATGTCGCCGCTGCTGTACTTCAGGTCCATCACGAATCTGATGGAGGTGGCTCTCATTGTCTTGTCGATCCTAACCTGCATGGAAGCCAGCTACGACAAGGAGACGCAGCGCATACTGGCCGTCTTCACCATTCTGCTGGTGTTCGTGGAGTTCTGCCTGCTGGTTGGCTCCCTGCCAGTACTCTCAATTTCGACGCACATGCTCATGCTGCGCGCCGTCTCCAGCAGCTTCATCAAGAGCTTTGCTCTCTACTCGATCTTTGTGCTTACGTTTAGTCTGTGCTTCTGTTGGCAAGCCCCAGGTGGATTCCTCCTCTCCGAAGGACAGCACGCCAGAGCCAGCAAAGGAGGGAGCCAGCAACTGGCGCTGGATGGTGCGCAGCTTGAACTTGCTGTTCCACAATCGGTGGCGCTTCGAGCCGACGGTTTCGTTGAAGCCCACGGTCTTCTCGACCAGCCAGAACACCGCGCAGCACAGCAGTTGCAGCACCAGCAGCACGACCTTGACCACAGCGGTCTCCAAGACGAGGTGGTACAAGGCCACCATGCGCTGACGGTGCTCCGGCTGCATTGTGGAGAGCACGACTGCGCGGAGGGTCTCCAGCGGGGAGACCCTGGGGGAAGGGCCGTCGGAGAGCTCCTCCCACTCCGAGTCCGACTCCGTGCGCTCTATCGAGCTGAACTCGCTCTGGCTCTGACAGGTCTGGCTCTGACAGGAGCACGACTCCTCCTCTTGGTCGTCCTCGGTGGGCATCGCGTAGTCGCCCTCGTAGTCGCCCTCGTAGATGCAGTCGGAGTACTCTTCGTGGGGGTCGTCATAGTAGTCTCCGCGGCTGTCCGGAGAAGCGCCGCCTGTCCAGAGGGAGCTCAACACGGGCGGTGGTCCCATCGAAGCCATCTGTGGCACAGCATTGAATCTGCAGGGGAGCCGGAGGTAAGTTATGTCCTGGGGGAAGGGGAGTCTGGGCTGCTGCCGCTCACCCATCTGAATCCCCCATCGGAGGGAAGGTGGGGGGGTGAGCGTGACCTATTGAACCCATTGGGCGGGACAGCAGAGGACTGGTGTGGATTTGGCCTAGGAGGGGCATCGCATTGAGTCCATTCTTGTCGGCGGAACCTTCGGTGGGGACCGGTAAAGACGAAGGATCCCATGGATCCGAAAATATCCCGTGAGTGAATGGGGAACGTGGATTGTTAATAGTTGGATTCATCTTATTCCAGCACCTGTGAGGAAATATTCGTTCATGGGCTTTGTTTTGTATTTGTATTTTTATTTACTTTATGTTCCCTGTGCTTTCGATATTTGCTGCCGTTCTCTGTGTTGTGCCGCTCTCTCCAGATATTCGTACTGAATGATTTCCAGAGCCAGTTCTGAACGGCTCCAAGTGATAGTTCAGGGCCCACTTCGATGTTGTGTTTCGAATCACAGCTCAGGTGACGTACTTTCCCTGGGCAGAGCTGCGACTTGCAATAGTTGATCGGCTTTGTTGGTTTAGGATAGGACTTGCGATAAATACCATGCCACCATACTCCTTGGTGTGGCCGAAATGTTGGCTACCATTCTGGGATTAAGGAGTTAAGGGTTAAGGGTTAAGGAGAGTGGGGGAGGGGGGGGTATATTTTTGCTTGGCTTTACATCTTCCTTAAGCTGCTGTTTTGTGTCACAGCCAACCTGTCATTTGTACATTGAATTGCTGCTCGAGAGGTCTCTTTGGAGTCCTCTGTTCCCCGTGTACAAATTTACATAAAATCACAGGAAGCACTTAGGATTAATGGGGGGCACTCATCCCCCTCTACTCCCTCTCCCCCTTTTGGTGGTGTCATGGGTTAAGCATTTGCTATGTTCGGCATTCAATTTGTGAATCCTGTAATCCAAAAGGGCATCCAGTATATCCAGAGCGAAGGTTAATCCATTCGATGGAGCGCTCAAGCAGACCAGCCAGGCGGTTGACCAGAAGCTTAACGAGGCTTAAAATTTCCAAGAGGCCGCCAGCCGGCAAGTGTCATTGCAGTCCCTCCAGTCGACTCCACTCCAGTCCAGTTTTTTCCCAAACTGTGCGACGTGAATAACTTTGATGATTTCTTGACCCAAAGGCACCCACACAATATAAATACTCCTCCCTTTTTTGTCAATAAGTTTATTTTCAGTCGTTACATTTACGATTAACAGGCGAGTTTTTCTACTCAAATCAAATATTAAAATTAAAAAACGATACAGTTATTGGTTGATGTCCTTCAGCTTCTCTGGATCAGTCTACTCAAGCCAAATCAAATATTAAAATTAAAAAACGAAACAGTTATTGGTTGATGTCCTTCAGCTTCTCTGCATCCGTCTTGGCGGCCCACAAGCGGCACCCAATTTTTTTATAGTCATCGCTGCACATGACTATCGCCCTCAAATATTCGGCCGGCACCCCAGTTTCCTCTGATAGTCTTAACATGGTCACTTTTTTTTCCTTAAAAACGGCAGAAATTTTTTGCATTGTCTTCGAATTCTTTGAAACCATACCTCTTATTGCTGTGTAATGTTGGTTCATTACGTGGTTTCCCAAGGTGCTCAACCTTCCAATCATTTTGCCGCATAGTTTGCACTTGCTGCCATGCACGGGGGGCGAAGCCTTAGGGGAAATCGGTGTTTTCAAATTGTCCTTTCCACTTTCAGTACTAAGAATGTCTTCAGTTAACATGTCTGGAGAATTAAGAAGTTATTATATGTATTTTTTTTAAATTTTACTTATTTACTTACTTAAGTGCGGATCCTCCCGAACCTCCTGCTCCTGCTTCTCCTCCACGTGGTGCACTGGCTCAGACAAATCATATATTTCATCAGAAATAGTACACTCCATATCATTGACTGTATAATCAGAAATATTGTGAATATTGTCAGAAATGTTGTCAATATTCTCCTCAATATCGTGAGTTGTTTCCGACTCCTCCGTATGACCGTGCATATTGTTTTCAAGATCCTCAATACCCTGAGTTGTGGCCGAATCCTCCGTATCACCGTGCATATTGTCAATATCCTCAATATCGTGAGTTGTGGCCGACTCCTCCGTATCACCGTTCATATTGTTGTCAATATCCTCAATATCCTGAGATATCATCAGAACAGAAATATTCTGCACCGGAGTAACAGGCTCAGCATACTTCGCGTGCGTCGTCCCCGCTGAATGGAATACATTATTAGAAGAATATAATATAAATGTAACTAATTTACTTACCCTTACGTTGATTGTCCAGAAAAAAAAAAGTACAAATTAATCACTCCTGCTGCACTTATGTCGCAAACTTGGGCTGCACCGAACGACAACGTCATGTTGGCAATTTCCTGTGCTTTCGGACTTTGCACTTTCCGGCCTTGCAGATGGTCCCAGTATATCCCGCATAATGCATTAACAAGGGCACTGTCCACCCCGTCAATTCTTACACCTCCCAAATTAATGTACATCTTTGTCTTATTTTGTGTTCTTTATTTATGTTTTAAATAACGGGGCATGTATGGTTTTGGTATTTACTCATCGATAGTATTATAAGAAATACCAATGTACTCGATATGCCAACACACATTTATTCGAATACGACGATCAAGAAGGAAGAACGTTTACAGATATTTTGTTGCTATACGATACGGACCGATAAATATCACATAATTCCGCGTCTAGTTTCCTGATTTCAACATGTATAAAAATAAAAATAAAATAATTGTAAGGCAACATATATTAACCCTAACCGATCGAGATATTATACTGCAATTAGTTTTATGCAATATTATACTGCGATATGATACTGCGATAGGTTTTATGCGATATTATACTGCGATAAGTCTGAGGCGAGTTATTCGACGATCGACAAAAATAGAGAAAAGAGTGAAATAAGTTAATAAGAGTAACCCAAGAACCGCGCCAAGATGGATAAAAAGATAGATTCAGAAATGAATAAATTGTCGTGTTTCGATGAGGACATAAAGGAACCCAATCTGTTCGAGCCGTATCAGCATATAGAGGAAGATATGTTCGAGCCGTCGCAATTGTCGTGTTTCGATGAGGACATAAATGAACTCAATCTGTTGGAGCCGTCGCAATTGTCGTGTTTCGATGAGGACATAAATGAACTCAATTTGTTCGAGCCGTATCAGGACAAAGAGGCAGAGGAACATCTGCCGTGTGGACCGCTGGACCGGCTGGTTAGTACATTGCCTATGGATGTTGATGACGACGACACTGAAGGTGAGTAGATTGTGGCAATTACATTGGAGCAGGTGAATCAGACTTTTCTTCCTCCAGGTATCGTCGGTAACGATGATCTGGTCAACGATATTGGTCACCTTCAAGCGAGCAATGAATTGCACAAAGGTACAGGCCCCTGAAAATCTGGTAACGGACGCATTGGAAGAACTGAAAATGCAAGTAAAGATAATGAATGGACGCATTAACATGACTGTAAATTTACAGAAACTAAGCGACTCAGAATTTTCCATTTACATGGATGAGTATCACATGCCGTGGTACCAATATGCCACAAAAGGACCGGTACTTAATGGAAAATTGTTGCAGTCGCTGCAATCCCAATTAACGGGAATGAAATTCATTATTTGTATTTCCACATTTGTCCCGTTTCCAAAACATCTTCACTAGGCAGGAATGCGGTCAAGGAAGGACTCGATTTAGTATTGAGGGAGGTTGAGAGTGGGGGCTTGTCAAGTCAACTGTTGGCAGTTTGATCCGACCACTGCTTGGCAAATTTCATGCCGTGCAAAAGTGTAAGGGGAAAATTCCCCATATTGTGGGATTTGCCCCACCTCAAAAAGGTTATCCTAAAAAATGATATACATGAGGATGTGTTGTTGTCAAATATGTATGTCAAGGAATACAGGAAAGAAAATTACAAGAGTATCTTTGAGGCTACGAAGTCGGTAGACAACTTGCCCGACTACCTAATGTCTGATAAAGTTAAAGAAATCATTAAAAATGAAATAATGAACTTATTACGCGCTGTTGAAAAACATTTCGAATTTAGAAACGAACCAATATGTTTTAACAACATGAACAGCAATACCTTCGAGGAACGTGGCAAGCATTTATCAACAATTTTTATAAACATAATGAAAGTATCGTTTAAAGAAGATTTCAACAGAAACCCAGTACTGTACAGAAACCCTACAACTGTAGTGTTCATGGCTCTCCAAGTAATGGACCAAAAAATTAAATTATTAAATAAGACGTTAGAAAATATTTTGTAGTATGTAGTATAATTATATTAATTTTAATAATAATAACAATAATAATAATAATAGAAATTTGTTTTTTATTTTATTTATTTTATGTAGTACATGTACTATACATAATTAATGTATTTTCAGCTGTAGAATGTAGAATATTTTCAGCCTGTACAAGATTTTCAGCTGTAGAATGTAGAATATTTCAGCCTGTACAAGATTTTCAGCTGTAGAAGCCTGTACAAGATTTTCAGCTGTAGAATGTAGAATATTTTCAGCCTGTACAAGATTTTCAGCTGTAGAATGTAGAATATTTCAGCCTGTACAAGATTTTCAGCTGTAGAAGCCTGTACAAGATTTTTAGCTGTAGTGTTCAATTTTTGTTTGTTGGTTGATTGATTTTTGAATTGATTGTTGTTGTTTGATTGATTTTGTTGTTCTGAAGGCTTGATCCACCGGTGACCAGGGACGCAGGATGGCTCTAAGCTATAGTATTTATTGTACGAGTAATAATCAACTAGCACAGCACTAGCATTTAACCCGTATTCAGAGAAGCCTATAAGTTTAAGTTAGTCTGAAATTGTTTTTATTAACATACGAATAATGAAATTGAACAAAACCCTTAATAATTTGTTGTCAGCAAGTAAGTAGTATATAATGGTTATATAGACAGTAAATATTGTATAATCGAATATCATTACTGTATGTACCATTTTGTACCAGAGTAAATATTTTGTAATTGAAAATATTAGATTTATGCATTCTTGAATTTTTATTTCTTTTTCTTTTCGTTATAATAGTTTTATTATCTTTAATTGGTTTTCTGTTTTCGTTTTGTTTTTTTTTTGCATTTGATATGATTCGGTTCAAAATGTGTGTGTTGTTTACGCACATATTATGGTTAATGGTTCTTAATCTTGTTCTTTACTCTTTTATTACCCTTTTTGTATATCTTTTGTTTTATAAATTAATCTTTAGCTAAGCTGAGGAGCGTAGCGTATCGGATCAAATCAATCAAAAGTTGATGGGTCTAAGGGGCTAGCTAACGAGGCAGTCAATGGCAATGGCAATGGAAATCCAAACGGAAATTTATGCAAACTATGCGGCAAAAATAAAAAAAAAAATTAACTAAAAACGCAGAATCATAGACGAGGGGGAACGTTGTGGGTTGCTGCGGACACCGCAACTCTACAGTTATACCCGATACTAAGTCAGTATGGCTCTCCTCCGGCAGACGCCTCTACAGAAAATCAGTCTGAGCGTGACGTCGGGCGCTGCGTAGCCACTGCAAATTGATTTGTTCCTTTTGGCTATAAAAATTATCTGATCTAAACCAGATTCAGCAATCTGATAGATATGATCGTTATCTATGATTCTGCGTTTTTAGTTTTCTCGAATGTGCAATATTGTGGATGCAACAGATTTTCGTTTTTTGTGGGGGCGGAAGGGGGTGGGACGAAACTCTGAGATAAACGTTTTATAGTGAGATCTAACAGAAGTGCGGATACCAAATTTGGTTACTCTAGCCTTAATAGTCTCTGAGATTTGTGGATGCCACAGATTTTCGTCCTTTGCGGGGGCGGAAGGGGGTGTGGCGAAATTTTGACACAAAACGGTCAAGGTCCGATATCACAGGAGTGTGGATACCAAATTTGGTTGCTCTAGCTCTTATGGGTTCTGAGATCCTTGAACTCATATTTTGCAATTGGCAAAACCGACCATGAAACCTGTGTGTTAGAGAGAGACAGAGCGAGAAAGAATGAAAATGTTTTCTTGATTTTGGCTATAATAATTATACGATCTGGTTCAGATTTTGCACTCTAAAAGATATAGTCATCCTCTACGATTCTGCGTTTTTGCGTTTTCTCGTATCGTCGAAATTGTGGATGCCACAGATTTTCGCCCCTTGTGGGGGCGAAAGTGGGCGGGGCGAAGTTTTGAAATATTTTTGTAGCAGTGACATATCACAGAGGTCTGGATCCAAACAATCGTTGCTCTAGCTCCTATAGTCTTTGAGCATTAGGCGCTGAAGGGGACGGACAGACGGACGGACGGACAGACAGACACGGCTCAATCGACTCGGCTATTGATGCTGATCAAGAATATATATACTTAATATATATACACTCAAACTGTGACATCATCGCCAGAACGAACGAGAGTTTTTGAAAAACGATTTTCGAATGTGGGCCGGCAATGGTCAGGTTCGGAAAGTATAGTGGGGCAAAGATAGTGCAGAGAAGGAGTAGGGATCTACCACCGCGGCGGACATCTCTGTTTTGCTGGCACGGAGTCGTGCCACGCCCACCCTACCATGATCCTGAAAGAGCCAATAATAATATCAGGATCCCTGGAGTGTCCGGTATTGGTCATCCTATTTCGCTCACGAGCGGCATGGTTCCCCCAACTGCGGTAACGTCTAGCACATATTCATCTTAACAATCATTTTATTAGAAACTATATTCAGATACTATATTCATGCTACAAGAAAAAAAGAAACACTAACCGAGAACTCCAAGACAAGGCTAAATGGACAAAAGGAGGAACGAAAAGCGTCACAAGAGATATAGCTATTATTACTAGGGAATATTTAGATAAATAAATACGATAAGTGTAAATAGTGCATATACGATATTTTATAGTGCGATATAAACTAATGATTTTTCCTTAGATAGAAAGATAATACTATAGCGCAATATAGGTACACATGTCCCAGCACATCGGCTTCAGGGAGTAGTTGGACATACTATTCGTTCTACCAAGCGTATTGTAAAGGCAGAAGGCCAATCAGCTGTGACTACTTTAAGAGTGTGAGGTCAACGACCGACAAACAGCTCTAGCAAAAAAGAACGAAGCTTTTGCCACGCTCGCGGAATTTTGGGAGGCAATAAAATGTAATGTTGTTGGTATATTATAAAGCTCACTCAGTTTTTGTTTGTGTTCCCGCGGCGAAAGATCTTTCGTAGCTGGGCGTGTGGCTGTGTGTGGGTGCATTAAACTTTTACCTTCAAACCAAAAACAAAATCGTACAGCGCGTGCTGTACCCGGACCCGGCCGAGCGGACGCTTTTAAGCTCAAACTTTTAAGCTTTTATCAAATGCATTTTCAAACTTTCCATGTGTTGGTGGGTTTTTTTTCTGGTTTTTTTTTTTTTGTTACAATTAACACTAAGTATATCCAACTACACAAAAACAGACATATCAACGGACTGCTAGTTTCAAGGGAATGCTTGAATGCTTGGGATCTTACTGACCTCAGTGGCTTTCAGTGGGCGGTGTATACATATGTATGTGAGCACATCTCTTACAGTTTTCATTCAGCCTACATAATGACACGAACGTGCACATAAGACAAACGCTGGCCTCCACTGCACTTTAAATAAACGTTTGGAACAGTAAGGCCGAATCACGAGAAGAACAAGAGATGCGATACCACTAGGGGTCGCCGGGAGGTTATGTACACACGTGGTGCACTATTTTTTCCCGCCCGGTAGGAACATTTAAGCGGCTTCGGGCCTACGCTGACTGCAAGCACCGGTTTCCGTTTCTTGGCCCGGTTTTGAATGCGAAACGGTTACGCCACTTCGCCGCACTAAGCCCGTTCAGACGGCTGTCCTCGTCTCGCGCAGCCAAAGTTCACTGCCCGCGACTTGGTGGATCAGCTGGTTCGTAGTGCGGGGGCTTAAAGCTCGGGCTGCAGCTTTTGGATAATTCCCAAACTAAGTGCCGATTCTAATGTGGAATTTGAAAATACTGATCAGGCTACTTTTTCTAACAGTTACTCCATGCACATATTTACCCGGTTGGAACTGGCACTGCGAAAATAGGGGGATGGGGGTGAGGTGCTAATTCCTTCTTTCTCCAGGTGTTTTTTTTTTTTGTGTTGGGGCTGCTCACCTCCAAGCGGAAACTACAGAAAAAGTCGGAAAATCTAACTTCGAGGCGCCTAGCACTGTCGAAGGCCGGTACTCACGTTTTCGATTAGAGCCCAATCTGCTTTCTTGGGTTCTTTTTTCTCGATCGAGTGCACTTTGGTTTCACACCACGGTTATTTACGGCGGTTTAATTTTATTTTTATTATTTTTTTTCTCACCGCGCAACTGAATGCTTGTACGGCCACGAGCAGAAAGAAAGATTTGGGCGGATCTACTGACCAACAAAAATTTTGTTCTCCGGATCTGCCTTTGCACGATCCTTCGCCATTCACCTTGAAGGGTTATGGACATGGTGGGGAGATTTTTTTGTTCGTTTTTAAGCATATTCTTAATGTCAACCCTAGATGGCGCTGGCCCTCACACGACCAGGAACATTTAACATGTAACACCACAACAAGAAATTAAGCCAACCTAACTATACACTAACTATGGGGACTAAACTTAATAATTAATAAGTATCTCGGTGAGGTGTGATATATACTTGTATAAATAATATAATATATATAAATATATTTATATATATATTATATACATAAATATATAAATTGTACAAATACCATCGGGCATACTTTCAGGCGAAGAACACAAATCTGCTTTTCTATCCGCCCGACAAGCGACCACTACAAATCCCCCCGGCCAAGATCACACTTTGGTGTTAATCACATCAAAGGGTGATAGACGCTTGGAGGAAAACCGTTAACCTGTATTAGGATGGTCACTGCTTTATGTCTTTAGCGTGGTATTTTCCGATAAGTCTACCTTGGGGATCTTCCAACTCGTAATAACTGTGACCAAGCCTACGTTTTATTCTAGCTTTTACAAAAGTAGGAGCTAGTTTTGCGCTGAAACCTTTAACGAAATTGCTCTGCTGAAAGTTGCGTCTGTAGACTTCCTGGCCAACTTTGAACGCCACTTCACGACTTCGAAGGTTGTACTGATGTTCGTTTCGTTGGTGTTGTTTTTGTATTGTTCGTTGGGCTGTTTTTCGAATCACATCAAACGAATCTTCCCGACCAAAACTCACGGTACGATCTTCTAAAACCTGCAAATTTCGTAAGAGCTGATAGGTGTCTCCATTGGTGATCATGTGCTGTCCAAATGCAACCCGATAGGGGCTGTCGTTTAGGGCTGAGTGCAGACTAGATCGTAAGGCACAACTAATAGAACTAAGCTGCTCATCCCAATTAGTTTGATCTGGCTTGATGTAAGCTTTAATGGCGGCAATAACGGATCTGTTACCGCGTTCCGATGCGTTGGCTTGAGGTGCGTACACAGCCGTATAAAAATGCTGCACATTGTACTTTTTCAACAGCGAATTGAAGTGATGGGACTTAAATTGTACTCCATTGTCGGACACAACCACTTCGGGTACCCCGAAGCAATGGAATAGGTCCTCTTCCATGAATCGAGTTATCGCCTCCGCTGTAAATTTCTTTACGGGTTTTAAAAACGGATATTTTGAAAGATGGTCCAAAACAACGAAGATACCGATATTTCCGGATTTGCTTCGTGGATACGGACCCAGGAAATCCACAAACAACTTCTGAAACACTCGTTGAGTTTCCTTCACTGGAGCTAATGGGGGTCGTAACGAACGATTCGGGTACTTGGTGCACTTGCAGACCGAACAGCTGTTTATGAACGCTCTCACATCGGTTACTAAACTTGGCCAATAATAATAACGTCGAACTCTCTCCAACGTTTTATCAATGCCGCTATGAGCTGCTAGCGACTGTTCGTGACTCTGTTTTAGTACATCGGACACCAGCTCCGTTGGAACCCACAGCTTCCAACACAGGTCGTCAGCGATCTGATCAGCAGCCGCGTGTTCTGCTCGCCTATATATGATATTATCTATCACCTTAATGTCTGGCATCTGTGTCTGGTTGCCTTTAATTTTTCGAATTAGTTCCAAATATTCTGCCGACTTGAAGCAATCAGACTGCAGGTCTACCAATCCATCGCAGCTGAATGCCGATAGATCTTCGGTGTGCACCCGCGACAGAGCATCTGGGACAACATTTTGGCTACCTTTGCGGTGGAAAATTTTGAAGTTGAACCCCTGCAATTTGAGAGCCCATCTTGCCAATCTAGAACTTAGGTCCGATTGTGACATTAGCCACTTCAATGATGCATGGTCGGTATGGATGGAGAACTCGTGTCCTTCCACATAAGCTCGAAACTTCTTCACACACATTATGGCTGCCAAACACTCTTTCTCCGTGACTGAATAGTTTCGCTGACACTGATTCAGCTTGCGAGACATGAATGCGATTGGGATGTCATTACCATCGCTATCCGTTTGCATTAACACGCCGCCAACTCCGGTGTGGCTGGCATCGCAATGAATGGCAAATGGAATGGTAAAGTCGGGGCTATGTAGGACTGGTGCCTCGCACATTTGGTCTTTTAAACTTTCAAACGCCCTTTGCGTTTCGTTGATCCATACAAACGATCGACGTTGCTTTAGTGTATCTGATATTGGGGCAGCAATTCCGGCATAGTTTTTAATAAATTTATGGTACCATCCAGTGGTTCCCAAAAATCGTCGCACTTGCTTCACCGATCGTGGCACTGGAAACTCCCGAATAGCAGCAACTTTTTCGGGATCCGTTTGTATCATCCCATACCCTATCACGTGGCCCAGGTATTTCACTTCCTTCAGGCAAAATTTGCTCTTCTCTACGTTTATCGTCAGTCCAGCTTGAGACAGTCGGTCGGCCAGCGCTTTCAACACGGACATGTGCTTCTCGAAGGACTCCGAAATCACCAATAAGTCGTCGAGATAAATGAAAATCTCATTTCGCAAAGATGGTGGGATAACTTTATCCATCAGTTTGGACATGGTCTGTGGGGCATTGCATAAACCAAACGGCATCACCGTGAATTGATATAGCGCCCTCCGAGGCACAGCAAAAGCCGTCTTCTCCCGAGCCCTTGGAGTAAGCGGAATCTTCCAGTAAGCATCTTTAAGATCGATGCTTGAAATGAACTGCGCTTTTGGAAGTCTACTTAAAATGCCATCAATGAGGGGCATAGGGTAAGCATTTTTGACTGTTACTCCGTTAACTTTCCGGCTATCAAGGCAAAGGCGAACCTTACCTGGCTTACGCACAATTACTACCGGGGAAGACCACGGGCTATCTGATTCTTCAATCACCCCAAGGCCTAACATTCGGTCCAACTCTTCGTATATACATTTTTCGACTGCAGGCGACACTGCGTAGTGGCGTTGTTTTATGGGCCGAGTCTCGGAAATTTCTGTCATGTGTAAGCCAGTTTGTCTTTCCTAATCCTTTTTCGGCAAACGAAGGGAACATCTGTACTATCGCTACTAGTTCCTTCTGCTGTAATTCCGACAAAGGTATTTGCATCGGGTTGTCAAAGTTTATAGCCGCCAAACTGTGGTTATTCGCTTTGCTCATTAAGAAGAACGGCAGTAGATTAAAGCTTATCCAAAAGTCTATTCCTAGATATAACTCCTGCGATAACGATGGTGCAAGATAAAGGCATATTCGTTTGGAATTTCCACGAAAGCAAATGAGTGTGGAGATCCTACCTAGAATAACTTTCTTTTTCCCATCTGCGGTTCGCACGGCTGACTTCATCGGCTTGACCTCAGGGTTTGTTCGAGATAACTCCTCTGCAAATTTACCCCCAAGGCAGCTGATTGAGGCGCCTGTGTCCATTAATCCACTTATCGTCTTGCCAAACAGAGTGACATTGGCGTAGGGTCGTAGGTCAGTGATATTACTAATAACAGAGGCTAATAATGCTCTGCGCGCATTTTTACTCTGCGTGCGGAACAGCTTCCTACGCTTACGGTCTCGAGTTTTGCTAGGCGCAGGGGTCGTTTCCTGATCGTCGTCCTGTACTAGTATCATAGTGGTCGTTATCATGTCAGGAGGTAGGGGGAGTGAGCTTGACGTAGCCCCTGTTACTCCGTATTCGTTGCCTTTGACACTAACTTGCGTGCACTCGATATCGGTGCACGAGCCAACTCGTTTTTTGACGAACTACATTTTCGGCACGATGGTTTATATGTGTCCCGCTTACCACATCCATGACAGAATACTTTACGCTCTGCTTCGCACTCTTGATATCGGTGGCCTTGTTTATTGCATTTCCAGCAAGAAAGCGTCATCGCGTCGATATCAAAAGCGTCAGCTTCTTCCGAATCGCCTTCTGCCAGACCTTCTGTCTGGATGGACATTTCGTTCACCTGATTGCGAGGAACAAATCGTCGAGTAGCCGGGATTGGCTTAGCAGTATTTTCCATGAACCTTTCACGCTTGCGGACCACTTGTCGCAACTGCACAATGTTCGGTATGGGCACATATAAAATCTCAAGTTGCGAGCAGATTTGCCTGCAACACCTCTAACAAGGACTGCTCGGTCATCGGCTGCACGAGCTTGTCTGCAAGCGCCACTATGGCCTCATAAAAACTGTCAAACGGTTCGTTGACTTTCTGCTTCCTCTGGGTGGTCGCGGTTCTGATTTCTAAATCTGTTCTGCCGTCCGAAAACTGCGATCTCAGAGCAATACAGAGATCAATCCAGCGCACTCTTGGTACGCTTTTATGATACCTCCAGTACCATTCACCCGCGCTTCCTTCGAACAGGTTGCTCGCGTAGCGAGATAACAATTCCAAATTGCTATCTAATGTCTGGCTGGTCAGAGCTTCGACGCGATACAAAAAATCATCTATTGACATAGAGGAGCGCCCTGAGAATCTCAACTTCCAGTTCGCGATTATCTGGCTAATCCGATCCGCGCGCAACTGATGTGATTGCTGCGACTCGGGTGGGGCTGACAAGTTAGTCGGTCGCTCGGACGCTGAGTTTGGCAATGCTGCGTTTTCCCTGGCGGATAACCTAAAGAGTTGCTCAAAGGATTGATTTGACCTAACGGGAGAGGACTGCCTATGGGCTGGGTGTACCCTTTCCGTTGGAACTGGAGCTGCATTCTGGAGCGACAATCTTTGAAACCCCGCTTCAATCGCGTTAGCTAGCATTTGAGTGTGCTGTGCTAGTGCGGCTGTCACTGCGTCCGCAATGGTCTGTTGCAAGCTACCATCCGTGGCTGGCAGACCCGTTCGAGCTGCTGAAGCTGACACCACTGCTGCCGCAGAGTTTGGCGGTTGGCCTCTAGGACGATCTGGAGCGGCCATTGGACCGGACACACTAGGCCCTTCGGGTTGGCTAACACTTCGGACCCCACTCTGCATATTGGCTGCGGATAATTGGTTTTGCTGTGATTTAAGTGTTTTCGAACGGGATCTGGTCACTGCAACTGCCCCTGGTTGGTTGCCTGGGCTTGAGCTGCTTCTAGTTCTTCTGCCAAATTAAGGGTCGATTTGCTCAGCGCAGTTCTGCACACTGGACAGACTTTCTTATTTCCTGAACGTGCACTAAAGCAGGTGTGATGGAAATAATGGTTACAGCTGGTAGCTAATAGTTGGCCTGGGTATTCGACTTCTTGCGTGCATACACAGCAAACGGTTTCGCTCTCTTTTGGCTGAATCCTATAATCCGGGCTTCGGTCTACCGGCATTGTAAAGTTATCCTATATATTAACTAGCTTTAAGCACGTTCCTATAAATCTAGTTCAGACAAATATTACCAAAAAAAAACAATAATAACGGGGAAAGCAAAAAAAACGATCTTTGATAGAGAGATTTTGGGGGAAACCATGCAACCCTTTCCCTCCGAAAGGTTGCCAATAACTATGCGTGGTAGATCGAAAAAGGGGGAAATAAAGAAAAGGTATCTTCGGCAATCTTGACCCAAGTAGTAGCTCTAGGCCCCTTCCTGTCTGCGGCGAACGCCTAAACATAGGGACGGACGACGTTCTTGCACGCGTGCCCATACCAGGATCACGACGGTGTTCGTCAGCCGCCCATCGGGGAAACATTACCGAAGCGGTTACGGGGAGTTTGTAATAGTCTCTGCGTGCTACGACCTATACCTTTTTCGCAGCCATTATCGGTCCGGGCCGGAAGCGTAGCACGAAGAAACGCACCAGCACCAGGGGTACCACGTTCGGCCGGCGATAACCTGCTGTATAAATCGGCGCACTAATAGACCAATCAATAGAAAGTAGAAAGAGAAACAAAAGACGGAGGCACCCTAATAACCCCGATTCGAGTTGAGCGGCAACAAAAAATAATTTTGATTCTTCTAGCTGACTCCGGCGACAACTGAACCAAAGCTACCCAAGGTACCTGTCAATTTCCAAGGGATACGGGCGAATGTATTCACTAATATGCTTCTGTATAGCGGCAGGTCGACGTTTACTCCACTAATAACCTTGTGTCCAGCCAACTTCCACATACCAGTGAATCCATCTAGATCTCACTGCTATGGCATATACTGCTCGGCAATAAAGCTATGGTGAAGCTATTATCGATTCCAGAGCAGCTTACCATCGAGCAAGGGTTATGGATCATACTCCGATGCGGGCTAACCGTTATCGGAAACTAATAAGCATCCACCATCACAGGATCCAATTCCAGGACAAAAGGAAGGCTTTAAGGAAGGGGGGTGGGAAACAGGGAACAAAAATCTTAAGCCAGTGCATGACTATGCACTGCTCGCAGGTGTTATGGACTTTCTCAACAATTTTTCTGCTTCGGGGTCAAGTTTGGCTGGGGTCACACACAACCATATAAGTTAATGTTACTCCGCTTTGTAACGTTTACAATTACGTCAACCCTGACCTTCAGGCCTTTCGGCCCCACGTTGGGCGCCAAATAAAATAATTATTACTGTAACGAGTAACGAAGAGAATCTTCGCACGATGAAGCTGGTGGTCGGCTAACTGAGAAGGAGTACGCGCTCGCTTCCACGGCTGATCTCTGGTCGGAAATGGGGATGGGTTCTTTGGGGTAACCCTCCAGTTAGGTTGCTTCGCTCCTGCTGGTATTATTTTATTAAAATTCGCGTACTCTTTTTGGTAATGGGAGGGGGACAGACAAGGAAAGGATCGTTAGGGGTACGGAAAGTATAGTGGGGCAAAGATAGTGCAGAGAAGGAGTAGGGATCTACCACCGCGGCGGAAATCTCTGCTTTGCTGGCACGGAGTCGTGCCACGCCCACCCTACCATGATCCTGAAAGAGCCAATAATAATATCAGGATCCCTGGAGTGTCCGGTATTGGTCATCCTATTTCGCTTACGAGCGGCATGGTTCCCCCAACTGCGGTAACGTCTAGCACATATTCATCTTAACAATCATTTTATTAGAAACTATATTCAGATACTATATTCATGCTACAAGAAAAAAAGAAACACTAACCGAGAACTCCAAGACAAGGCTAAATGGACAAAAGGAGGAACGAAAAGCGTCACAAGAGATATAGCTATTATTACTAGGGAATATTTAGATAAATAAATACGATAAGTGTAAATAGTTATAAGTGCATATACGATATTTTATAGTGCGATATAAACTAATGATTTTTCCTTAGATAGAAAGATAATACTATAGCGCAATATAGGTACACATGTCCCAGCACATCGGCTTCAGGGAGTAGTTGGACATACTATTCGTTCTACCAAGCGTATTGTAAAGGCAGAAGGCCAATCAGCTGTGACTACTTTAAGAGTGTGAGGTCAACGACCGACAAACAGCTCTAGCAAAAAATAACGAAGCTTTTGCCACGCTCGCGGAATTTTGGGAGGCAATAAAATGTAATGTTGTTGGTATATTATAAAGCTCACTCAGTTTTTGTTTGTGTTCCCGCGGCGAAAGATCTTTCGTAGCTGGGCGTGTGGCTGTGTGTGGGTGCATTAAACTTTTACCTGCAAACCAAAAACAAAATCGTACAGCGCGTGCTGCATGGCATAAGCTCGCGGAGGGGACCCGGCCGAGCGGACGCTTTTAAGCTCAAACTTTTAAGCTTTTATCAAATGCATTTTCAAACTTTCCATGTGTTGGTGGGTTTTTTTTCTGGTTTTTTTTTGTTTTCTGTTACAATTAACACTAAGTATATCCAACTACACAAAAACAGACATATCAACGGACTGCTAGGTTCAAGGGAATGCGAGTCACGGTGGGATCTTACTGGCCTCAGTGGCTTTCAGTGGGCGGTGTATACATATGTATGTGAGCACATCTCTTACAGTTTTCATTCAGCCTACATAATGACACGAACGTGCACATAAGACAAACGCTGGCCTCCACTGCACTTTAAATAAACGTTTGGAACAGTAAGGCCGAATCACGAGAAGAACAAGAGAGGCGATACCACTAGGGGTCGCCGGGAGGTTATGTACACACGTGGTGCACTATTTTTTCCCGCCCGGTAGGAACATTTAAGCGGCTTCGGGCCTACGCTGACTGCAAGCACCGGTTTCCGTTTCTTGGCCCGGTTTTGAATGCGAAACGGTTACGCCACTTTGCCGCACTAAGCCCGTTCAGACGGCTGTCCTCGTCTCGCGCAGCCAAAGTTCACTGCCCGCGACTTGGTGGATCAGCTGGTTCGTAGTGCGGGGGCTTAAAGCTCGGGCTGCAGCTTTTGGATAATTCCCAAACTAAGTGCCGATTCTAATGTGGAATTTGAAAATACTGATCAGGCTACTTTTTCTAACAGTTACTCCATGCACATATTTACCCGGTTGGAACTGGCACTGCGAAAATAGGGGGATGGGGGTGAGGTGCTAATTCCTTCTTTCTCCAGGTGTTTTTTTTTTTTGTGTTGGGGCTGCTCACCTCCAAGCGGAAACTACAGAAAAAGTCGGAAAATCTAACTTCGAGGCGCCTAGCACTGTCGAAGGCCGGTACTCACGTTTTCGATTAGAGCCCAATCTGCTTTCTTGGGTTCTTTTTTCTCGATCGAGTGCACTTTGGTTTCACACCACGGTTATTTACGGCGGTTTAATTTTATTTTTATTATTTTTTTTCTCACCGCGCAACTGAATGCTTGTACGGCCACGAGCAGAAAGAAAGATTTGGGCGGATCTACTGACCAACAAAAATTTTGTTCTCCGGATCTGCCTTTGCACGATCCTTCGCCATTCACCTTGAATGGTTATGGACATGGTGGGGAGATTTTTTTGTTCGTTTTTAAGCATATTCTTAATGTCAACCCTAGATGGCGCTGGCCCTCACACGACCAGGAACATTTAACATGTAACACCACAACAAGAAATTAAGCCAACCTAACTATACACTAACTATGGGGACTAAACTTAATAATTAATAAGTATCTCGGTGAGTTGTGATATATACTTGTATAAATAATATAATATATTATACCATCGGGCATACTTTCAGGCGAAGAACACAAATATGCTTTCCTATCCGCCCGACAAGCGACCACTACACTAGCTCTTATGGGTTCTGAGATCCTTGAACTCATATTTTGCAATTGGCAAAACCGACCATGAAACCTGTGTGTTAGAGAGAGACAGAGCGAGAAAGAATGAAATTGTTTTCTTGATTCTGGCTATAATAATTATACGATCTGGTTCAGATCTAGGACGGACGGACAGACGGACAGACAGACATGGCTCAACTACTATATATATATATATATATACTACTATATATACTACTATAAACTTTACATTAATCACGTCTGTCCCCCTTCTACTTACTCTTTCCGAAGTGTTGTCATTTGCTGATTTCACTTTTGCAGCTGCACCAACACAAAGAATTTTAGTAGAGGATTGGGTGTGCAACTCAGAGCCAATTTTGTTGGGCAATTTCCTAGGCTCCAGCTCTCTCAGTCTCCAAATTCCAGATGTTCCCACAGACAGAAAGAAGAACAGGGCTGAAAGGTTTATAAATATAAATTCACTCAAAGAAAAAATGAGAAGTCGAAACAGTTTTCGAATCGCGAATGAAGATAATCTCATTATAATTATACCCGATACTCAAAATGAGTATTGGGGTATATTAGATTTGTGGTAAAAGTGGATGTGTGTAACGTCCAGAAGGAATCGTTTCCGACCCCATAAAGTATATATATTCTTGATCAGCATCAATAGCCGAGTCGATTGAGCCATGTCTGTCTGTCCGTCCGTCCGTCTGTCCGTCCCCTTCAGCGCCTAGTGCTCAAAGACTATAAGAGCTAGAGCAACGATGTTTTGTATCCAGACTTCTGGAAACTTCGCCCCGACCACTTCCGCCCCCACAAAGGACGAAAATCTGTGGCATCCAAATCGGCAACCAAATTTGGTATCCACACTCCTGTGATATCGGACCTTGACCGTTTTGTGTCAAAATTTCGCCACACCCCCTTCCGCCCCCGCAAAGGACGAAAATCTGTGGCATCCACAAATCTCAGAGACTATTAAGCCTAGAGTTACCAAATTTGGCATCCGCACTTCTGTTAGATCTCACTATAAAACGTATATCTCAGAATTTCGCCCCACCCCTTTCCGCCCCCACAAAAGACGAAAATCTGTTGCATCCACAATATTGCAGATTTGAGAAAACTAAAAACGCAGAATCATAGATAACGACCATATCTATCAGATTGCTGAATCTGGACCAGATCAGATAATTTTTATTGCCTAAAGGAACAAATCAATTTGCACTGGATACGCAGCGCCCGACGTCACGCTCAGACTGATTTTCTGTCTCTCTCGCACGCACTCTTTGTCGTGTCGTTTAATATTAGCGGCGTCTGCCGGAGGAGAGCCATACTGACTAAGTATCGGGTATAACTGTAGAGTTGCGGTGTCCGCAGCAACTCACAACGTTCCCCCTCGTTTTTCTTTAAAAACTAGTTGTGGAGATAATGTTTTTTATCCCCAATCGGCCGACTAATTATTTCGAATTAAACAAAACTCGGCGCAGAAATAAAATTACGATATGTTCTTTAATGCGTGACATCCAAATTGCAAGTGTGTCTTGCCTGCCCTTTACATTGCCGCTCCGATCGCTAAGCGCAGCTTCGCTCGGCCGACGTCGGTAGGCAGACGCAAAGCGGAGATAGCGAAGAGCGAGCTGGCAGAGAGCGTTTAGCAGGGCAAGCAAGCGCAGAGCTTTAACAAACAAATGAGTGACATAGACATAAGTAACAAACAAAATAAGCGGCTGAGGGCCAAGAATTAGGTGCTATTTGGCAAGCAGCTAATCGGCTGGGTTCTGCTCCGAACATTCACCCCCCGTTGGAAGGCAAAGGCTTTCAACAGATCCATCCTGAAGGGGCAGAACCGCTATTTTTCCAACGGCCCTCTTGAAAAGGCCTTTTTGAGTGCGGATGACGGCTACTCTGATGGTTCCATCTTTTCCTGGGATGACGCTCTCAATGCGGCCAAGCGGCCACCTTAATGGTGGCAGCGTTTCCTCCTTGATCATGACGAGCGCTCCTAGCTTGATGTTTGGAGACGATGACCGCCACTTGCTCCGCTCCTGAAGAATCGAAAGATACGCCGTGCTCCATTTTCTCCAAAACGCCTGCTTCATTTGACACAGCCGCTGCCATCGACTAAGTAGGTTGACCCGGAGATGCGCCACATCTGGCTCGTCGAATGCAGCTTTCGGGGCTCCATTGAGAAAGTGGTTTGGCGTGAGCACATCTAGATCATCGGGACTTTCTGTAATTGCATAAAGCGGACGGGAATTTAACAAAGCAGAGATTTCACAAGCCAAGGTCTGAATTTCATCAAGAGTAAAAATGTAGGTCCCGACGATGCGATGAAAATGATATTTAGCTGCTTTAACAGCCGCCTCCCACAAACCCCCAAAATGAGGTGAGCGAGGGGGGATGAATTTCCAGTCGATTCCACTAGAAACGCAGAGATGTGACACAGCCGACGTATGAGGATCGCTGAGGAACATTTGCCGAAGCTCCAAAAGCTCATTTTTTGCTCCTACAAAATTTGTAGCGTTGTCTGACCAGATGATTCGAGGTTTGGGACGTAGACTTATAAAACGCCTTAATGCTGCCTGAAAGGATTCTGTAGATAGATCCCGAACGACTTCCAAATGAGTTGCTTTGGTGATAAAGCATACGAAGACAGCGATGTAACATTTGATAGGAGGCCTGCCTCTGACTTCCGGCTTGTGATAAAAGGGTCCGCAAAAATCAACGCCCGTTGTGTGGAATGCTGGATTAGTCCTTACGCGATCCGCAGGCAAGTTTCCCATGATATGTTCCCTCAGCACTGGCTTCAAACGAAAGCATCTAACACATTTGCGAATGATTCCCGCAACATATTTGCGTCCGCCAATAGGCCAGAATTTTTGCCGAAGCAGTCCGAGCAATCCTTGAGCTCCTGCGTGGAGAAACCTTTCGTGAAAGAAGATAATAATAGAGACAGTGACAGGATGTCCCTTAGGAAGCAGGATCGGGTGCTTCGCGTCGTAGTCCAATTCGGCATTTTGGAGGCGGCCTCCAACACGCAGCAATCCAAAGCTATCCAGAAATGGATTCAGTGAGGCCATCGTGCCTTTTGGGGGTAGGGCCTGTTTGCTGGCGAGGGCCCTTATCTCTTCCGAAAATTGTTGCTGCTGTATTGCCCTTATGAGCAAATGCGTACCATTTTTGATGTCGAATACGGTAAGTTGACCCTTCGACCGCGCTATGCCTTTGTCCTTGAGAATGTAGAATCGATATATGTAAGCAAAGACGCGCTGCATGGATCCGAATGAGTTTTGAAATTTGCAATCGTACGATACATCCCTTTCGTTTGAAACAACCAATGCTGCATGACGACGTTCTGGTACATCGGTCGGCAATTGCAAGCCTGCAGGCCACTCTGAGCTCTCAAGACGCAAGAATGGTGGTCCAGAGATCCAAAGGCTGCTATCCATTAGTTCAGCGGGCGTGGCTCCACGTGATATGATGTCGGCAGGATTCAACTTTGTGGGCACGTGATGCCAAGTCATTCCAGCGGTGAGCTCCTGAATCCGCTGAACTCGATTAGAAACAAATATATTAAAATTCAATGGTGATTCTCGAATCCAGGCAAGGGCTATGGACGAATCCGACCAGCAATGTATTTGGCATGGAGCTGATAATCCCTTAACTATGGTGGACACTAGTTCGGCTAATACGAGGGCAGCGGACAGCTCAAGCTTGGGGATAGTCATACTTTTCAAGGGCGCGACTCTGGATTTAGAGCATAAGAGATGACTTTGCACAATGCCAAGAGCTTCCGAACGCATGTATACACAGGCGCCATATGCTGCTTGGCTCGCATCACAAAACGCGTGCATTTCTAATCTGGCTTGCTGCCGAAGCACGTAACGTGGAAACTTAAAGTTTTTAACCATCGACAACTGCGAAGTCAGCTCAATCCAAGTCGTATGTAGATCCTGGGGCAGGCTTTCGTCCCAATTCAATTTTAGGCTTTCGTTCCATAGCGACTGCATAAATATTTTAGCTTTTGTGATGATGGGAGAGATGAGCCCTAGAGGATCGTAGAACCTAGCTAGTGTAGACAGGACCGAACGCTTCGATATTGGGCCTGCAGCGGTTCCGACGTGAGCGAAGCTAAACAGAAGATTGTCCGTGGTGGGATCCCAAACTAGACCAAGCGCCTTGGTTACTTCAGTCCCGTCATGAAAGGTAAGGAACTTTTCGCGATCCGCCTCCGATACGCCTTCCAAAGCAGCGGGTTCATTGGAACACCATTTACGTATGGGAAAACATCCTTTCGAAAGTAGCTCCTTTACCTGCTGACGAATTTTGATGACAGAATCAATGCTGTCCCCTCCAGATATGAGATCATCGACATAGAAATCTCTTCGAACAACATCAGCGCCAAGCGGAAAACGCAACTCTTCATCATTTGCCAATTGATGCATAGCACGAATTGCTAAGAAAGCGGCAGGTTTGGTTCCGTAAGTGACAGTCTCCAACTTGAACACCTGAATCTCCTCCTTCGGGTCATTGCGCCATAGGATGCACTGCACGTGCGTATCGGGATGGGAAACGCGTACACAGCGGTACATTTTGCAGATATCGCCACACAAGGCGACTTTAAAAAAGCGGAAACGAAGCAGAGTTATCAGAATTTTAGGTTGGATGGTGGGTCCAGCCATAAGCGCATCATTCAGTGATACTCCAGACGCTGTTTTGGCAGATCCATCGAACACTACGCGTAATTTGGTGGTTGTACTATCCTGCTTGTGGACGCAATGGTGAGGCAAGAAGTACTGCGGGAGGTCTGACTGCCGCGAAGCTGGCGACATGTGTCCTAAATCACGATACTCCTGAAGAAACTCCATATATTTTGCCTTAAGCTGTGCATTTTTTGCTAGCTTCCTCTCCAAATTGAGAAATCTACGTAGCGCCTGCTGATACGATTCTCCTAATTCCTCTAGACTGAATTTGGTTGGCAAACGCATGGAGTAAGCTCCGGACTCTAGGCGAATGCAGTTTGTGACGAAATGCTGTTCGCAATGAACATCTTCCTCCGAAATTGATGAGGGCGAATAATCTCCATCGACTTCCCAAAACCGCCTTACAATATCGCACAAATTAGTCTCGCAAGCGGAGATGACAGGGGGATCTTCAACGGCTGCTAGCGCCGCACGGGCTTTCTCAGAGTTTTTAATACTTCCTGACACTATCCAGCCAAGTTTCGTCTTCTGCAATGTTGGCAATTGGTCTGACAGTCGAATCTGTCCAACGCACATTAATTCGAAAAACAAGCCAGCACCTATCAACAGATCGACACGCTGGGGCTTGGCGAAATTAGGATCAGCTAGTTTTAGGTTATTTGGCATTGGCCAATCCTTTGCGTCTAGGCCGAAGTTAGGCTGCATTCCTGTGATTGAGGCAGTGATAATTGCAGAGAGGAAACCGCGATAGCTTTCGTCTTGAGATTGCAGGACGATGTCCACAGCCTTGCTGGATGGTAGAATTGACTCTCCAATACCGGCGATTTTAACGTGAGACGGGTGAGGATCTAACTGCAGCTGATTGGCGAGTCTCGATGTTATAAAGTTAACCTGAGAAGCGGAATCTAAAATGGCACGACATGGAATAAGCGATCCAAAACGGCCCCTGACATATACGATTGCAGTAGCTAGCAGCACGTTTTGGCTAGGCAGAGATTTTTGACTCGAGGGGGGAGGGCTAATATATTTGCTTGCTACTAGGGCACTTGCAGGATCATGCTGGGTCGATTCCGTGCTCGGCGACGGCAACTCAGCGTCAGCGCCCGACTGCATGTGGAGCAGTGTGTGATGCTTGGCTTGGAAATTTCTACATGCCCCTGACTTGCAGCGTTGCAATGAATGGCCTTTGTTGAGGCAGTTTAGACATAAATGGCGCTTCTTCCCCTCCTTGTATCGAGAAAAAACAGGGAGATCTATAAATGCCTGGCATCGGGATATGTAGTGCTCGGAGGATTTGCAATACTTGCATGTTGAGCTATTATGATCGTTAATGGAGGTGATTAGGGTGCTAGGTTTACTTTCTCCCACCTGCTGGCTAGGAATTGTTACCATAGCCGATCCCAAATTTTCCAGCATCCGACATCTTGCTTCCAAGAATGAGGCCATGCTTGACCACCGAGGCAATCCTGACGTCGGCAAGTTCTCTTCCCATTTCTCCTTGGTCTTGTGGTCCAATTTCGTGCCTATGATGAAGATCAGCAACCCATCGGAAATCTCCTGCGGGGTCGCCAAGGTCTGAAGTGCACGCAAGTGCGAATTGATTTTATCGCTGAGCGCGCGCAAGCCGATAGCCGAGCCCTTCTCCACCCCTTGCAGCCCGAAAATAGCCTTGACGTGTGCCTGAAAATGTAACAGTTTATTATCGAATCGCAACATTAGTAAATTCAACGCCTTGTCGTAATTCTCCTCAGAAAGTTCCAAGGAACGAATCGTATCCAGCGCAGCACCATCTAGACATCCACGAAGATATTGGAATTTTTCGATGATTGGTATACGATGGTCTTTGTGCACCATTGTCGAAAACATCGCGTGGAATTCTGGCCAATCCATGTAGCTCCCACTGAATCGCGGAAGCTGCAACTCGGGCATTCGAGAACGGCCTATACTATTATAGGCGAACAACGACGAATTCCCCTCGAGAGTATGCCGAGCCGTTGAATTGGCAACATTTACCGTGCGAGCAGCCATCAACTCCCGCGACAGCCTGGACCTAACCTTGACATAAACATTCGAAAAGTCCAGCCGGGCATCATGGGCTAACTGCAGGAAATCCAGCCTTTCAAGGCTCGTTTGAGCGGCATCGAAATCCGCATTCATTCGCTCGATTTGCTCTAAGCGAGCTTGAAGTTCTGCCTCATCTAACTCGGCAAGCTCTTCCTTGGTAAGAAAGCGATCCATGGCCTTTAGTTGGCGCGCGATGGACTCGGCCTTGTGCTTGTAGAAATCTACATCACTCGGCATTGCTGCGTTCGCGACATTGGTAGGCTCAGGTGCTGCCATGTTGAGGTTTTAAAAGAGTCTCTCAGCACGACCGAAAAAGACACCCTGTATACGTATAAACGTGGGAACCGAAAGCAAAGGGATTAGAGCTAATGCCTTTAGCTGTGCGGCTGTGCGAGCTGTCCGATTCCGCTTTGTACTCCGCTTGTGTGTATTAGTGAGTTCGCTGCACTGCCTACCGCACTGCACTGACCGAATTGTCGCGACAGAGAAATTAATAGCCAGCAATGCGTGTATGTAGGTGTATGTAAGTGTGTTTTAGCACCGAATTGTGCTTAACCGCCGAAAATTTGCTAGGGCTAACGAATGTCGATCGCGAATGATTATTAATTGACACTGCAACTCAGAGATCACGTCGGGGTCACCAAATTTTATGTGGAGATAATGTTTTTTATCCCCAATCGGCCGACTAATTATTTCGAATTAAACAAAACTCGGCGCAGAAATAAAATTACGATATGTTCTTTAATGCGTGACATCCAAATTGCAAGTGTGTCTTGCCTGCCCTTTACATTGCCGCTCCGATCGCTAAGCGCAGCTTCGCTCGGCCGACGTCGGTAGGCAGACGCAAAGCGGAGATAGCGAAGAGCGAGCTGGCAGAGAGCGTTTAGCAGGGCAAGCAAGCGCAGAGCTTTAACAAACAAATGAGTGACATAGACATAAGTAACAAACAAAATAAGCGGCTGAGGGCCAAGAATTAGGTGCTATTTGGCAAGCAGCTAATCGGCTGGGTTCTGCTCCGAACACTAGTAATAATGTCGTTGGACTCCCTTTCCTTTGTGACACACTTTATTCTAAAATTCCAGAGTGATACGAGTACTTTTTTTTTCCAGTGTTATAGTATATATATATACGTGAGCTCCAAGAGAAGGGGGAATAAAATTCCACTCCAGACTCCGTATACTCTGTGATTTCGACTGGTTTCCGTAGATGAAGCAAATGTTTAAGAGTTTAAGGGCAATTTGTGTTTTCCGAAGCTTTTCGCAATAAGTATAGATTACCTTGACTACATCAATATTTCTGAAAGTAGTGCTCTTAATTGCTAGGGTCAGATGCGACTGAGAGAGGAGTTGCTCACTTTTGAAATCGTTTGCTGTTAAGTTTTCTAATGCTAATTGATATTGATGTGTCGATTATTTTATGATTATTCTTTATGATCGTTAAATTTAAATATACCAAAAGGCGAGCGAGATCGAACACCAAAATTGATTCAAATTTGTAGATCACTTTGAACAATCAAGCCACTCCCTGAGTACTTCTCAGGCCTTGTCTTACCTTGTCTTCAGTTGGATTGCTATAACTTAATAACTACACGGGAGGGCAAATTAAGTCTGTAGTTCGGGTACCACAAAAACCACTTAAAGACGCTTTCTTTAATTGCCCCCAAAACGAAGATTTGGTTTTTATTTTTCGAGAAACCTGTGGGGTAGCTTTCGGCTGCGGATGTGGCTGTGACTGTGGCTCTGACTGTGGCTCTGCCTCCAGCTGCTGGCCAGCTCCATGGACAGACAGTCATTTGTGTGAAAATCATCGTGGCATGAAGCGTTGTCAAATACCGTTTGTTGCGGGGGTCGGTCCACTCTCATGCTTTTGTTTCGGCCATTTCAAGGTCTGTACAGAAACCGTCTGTTGGGTCAGACCTCCCTCCATTGACCAGAGCATAGCTCTAACAATGCGGGTTCTGGCAACATTTTCATAGAAACGGCATTAGAAGTTACTCATACGCAGCGTGGGTTGGATAAGATTAACGAAAGCCCACATAGACATAGCTCATCCTCCCCATTCTCACTTGACTCTTTGCAGACAGCAGAATGAGCTCTAACAACTGCGGTTTCATCGATCCACAGGGCCAGTTGAGCACAGCCCTCGCTATTCGGGACATACGGGAATTCCACACTGCCCTGGACAGCGGTGCCCAGGCCAATCGCCAGGACGATCGAATGCCTCTCAGGTGGGATTCTGCATTCAGCTGCTGCTCGAGTACGGAGCCTCTCCGAATTTGGTGGATCAGGGCGAGTTCACGCCCCTCCACCATGTGCTGAAGAATAGAAAGATTGAGGCAGGCACTAAGCTGGAGCTGATCCGACTTTTCCTGAAACAACCACAGTTGAACATTGACAGCTATCGGAACGGGCAGGTACGCCAGATGCTGAGGGATCAGTATCCGGAACTGCCGTTGCCGGAGCTGCGCGAGGCCGGAGCAGAGATCGACTGCGAGCGACTCCTCCGCACGCTGCGGGCCGGAGACGAGAACCAGTTCGAGCAACAGTTCGCGGAGTACCACCAGAACGTCAGCGGAAACGCAGACAACCAATGCAATGCCAACCAGGAGGAGTATCAGTCCCTGCTGGCGGAGAGTATCAAGCGGGGCAAGCAGCGAGCCTTTGAGGCCATCCTCGAGACGGGCATCAACATTAATCCTTCAAAATTGAGCGACATCAGCCCCGTGGAGTTGGCCGTAATCTGGGGCAACCACAGGGCGCTAGAGAAGCTGTTGAAGCATCCGCAGCTGAGTCTGACATCGCATTCCAAGCTGCTGAACGCGGTTATCAGTCGCCTGGGTGAGCAGCCGCTGGACGACTTCTGTGACCACCAGCGCTGCTTCCAGCTGCTGCTCGAGAGCGATCGTGCGGACATCAATGAGGCGGACAAGGCTGGCCTGGTGCCACTCTCCTATGCGGTCAAGTATCGCAACACAAAGGTGGCACAGGATCTTCTACGGCAGGGAGCGTACATCGGGGCGAGAAGCGCGTTCGGATATCTTCCCATACAGGAGATGGACCCGAAAGTGCTGGAGGAGCACTTCGATTCCTGCATCACCACCAACGGGGAGAAGCCCGGTGACCAGAGTTTCGAGATCATCATCAACTACAAGAATCTGATGAGACGCCAGCGAGAGCCCGGGCAGTCGGACAAGCGGAGCATTGGCCATCCTCACCAATTGGAGGACGAGATGACTCCAATCGCATACATCGCCGATTCCAAGGAGCTGCGTTACCTGCTGCAGCACCCGCTAATCTCGAGTTTCCTCTTCCTCAAGTGGCACCGCCTCTCGGTGATCTTCTATCTGAACTTTCTACTTTACTCTCTCTTCACTGCCTCCATTATCACGCATACGCTCCTTAAGTTCCACGAAAGCGACCACACGGGCCTGACTGCCCTCTTCGGCCTGTTCTCTTGGATAGGGATTGTGTATCTCATGATCCGAGAGGTCATACAGCTTGCCATGTCGCCGCTGCTGTACTTCAGGTCCATCACGAATCTGATGGAGGTGGCTCTCATTGTCTTGTCGATCCTAACCTGCATGGAAGCCAGCTACGACAAGGAGACGCAGCGCATACTGGCCGTCTTCACCATTCTGCTGGTGTTCGTGGAGTTCTGCCTGCTGGTTGGCTCCCTGCCAGTACTCTCAATTTCGACGCACATGCTCATGCTGCGCGCCGTCTCCAGCAGCTTCATCAAGAGCTTTGCTCTCTACTCGATCTTTGTGCTTACGTTTAGTCTGTGCTTCTACATACTGTTTGGCAAGCCCCAGGTGGATTCCTCCTCTCCGAAGGACAGCACGCCAGAACCAGCAAAGGAGGGAGAAGATGATGGTCACTTCAACACATTCTCCGTTGTAACGAACCTTAGGAAGGTTCGTCACAGCGCGCTACATCGCGGGATCGTCACCGCCTCATTTTTCCCCTTTTTATATCTCCAGTTTCCCTTAAATATATCGTTACTTAGCCTTAAGAACAGAGAATGCATACGATAAAGAAACTCATTCCCCATATCGTTTCGCCTACCGTTTCACGACAGCCAATCCCACATTCTCGTACCAACACATTACCCCCACCTCTAATGAAAAGCTCCCGAAGCACTGACAATTAGCCGGTAAGAACGCCCCCCACACCAACACATTGCCCCGCGTTTAGCCATAAGCTCCCGAGACACGAACCGTTAGCCGGTGACAACTCCCCACCGGGCCAACACATTACCCCCACCTCTAAACTTAAGCTCCCGAAGCACGGACTAGCCGATAAGAACCCCCGCCCCTTCCCTTCGCGGCTTCGGGACGCTCCACGAAGCGGCAGCCAATCCGAAGCCGACGAAGACGAAGACACGTAGATACTGATAAGTTAGAGATCGGCGGCAGCGAAGTTTTCCCGAGCGCGCAAGCGCCGAGCAGTCTTCACTTACGCGGAGACCCAGCGAAGTTTTCCCGAGCGCGCATGTGCCGAGCAGACTTCACTTACGCGGAGACCCGGGCCGAGAATAGACGTTGTCCCGCGTGACAACTAAGATACAAGTTAAGAATCCTTCCGGGAAAGTGACGAAACAACAAAAAATATTCAATGTAACAAATTACCTGTATAACCAGCAAGCTAATAAATCATTATTGTAACGAGAACCAACCCCGTGTAAGTCATTTTTGGGGATCCAAACCCCTCCCCGGTCACCCTTACCAACAACTACTCGCCAGCGAGCCACACTCACCTCCACTAACCCCCGATCAATCCTAGAAACCCCCCTCACGCAGGTGTGACACGCCCTGCGCCCCTCTCTCGACCCCCACAGGTGTGACTCGCCCTGTGACCCCTCTCCGCTGCCAAGGCGGACGAGGAAGCCGCCCCGAAGCCAGGAGTAGCCGAAGAACCCCACACCTTCGATGGGGACATGTACGCAGATATGGAGCTAGACGCCGACGAGGCAGGGGCAGCCGACCAGAGACGCCATCATACGCGCCGATGTTCGAACAGGAGTTTGAAGATGCCGGTTATCACCAGCGCCGCGATCCCCGAACCGGCCGTGGCATTTACCGCCCCGAGAGGGGGCTGGAGCGTTACACACCGAAACCATACAACGCGTACTACGACGACGGGGAGAGCGAAGAGGAGGAACCCTACGGTCGGCAATTCATAGCCGAAACAGAGACCTTTCACCACACGGTCACGCCATGGGGGTTACGCGTCACGCGTAACCACCAGATGTCCGTAGACGTCTTTGTCCCTCCCGGCCGGAATGTCAACGCGTTCTTCAGGACATTCCGAGAAGCCGCGGAACCAATCGACTACCACTCCGAACCGGCCGCCCCAGCCAGGGCAAGCTCCCCGCACGCCGAAGCGCGACCGCCAACGCCCGCATCGGATCCTCCCCGATGCCCCAATCCTCCAGAAGAGTCAGCGGCGACCACACCAACGCACGCCGAAGCGCCCCACGCGGATGCAGCGCAAGGCCCTCCCACTGAAAGGCCCACCGGGGCTACAGAAGAGGGAAACGCCGCTCCGGTTCGACAAGCGGAGCTGACCGAACCGGAGAAGCAGTGGGAAACGGGGCCGGACAGCGGGTACCCCACCATGACCCTACGGAGGGTAAAACAACCCGTTTCGGAGGAGACGGCGCCGACCCCCAAACTGGGGAGTGGGAAGGACAAGACGAGTTGCTGGTGGACTGCGACTTGGATGAAATACTACGATTTCTTCAAGACGAATCTACGCGGGAGGGGCAAAGTCCAGCGGACTTCTCCCTGATCGAAGAGCTGAACCAGCCCACCCAGTGGGTAATCGCGCCGGCAGATTGGCAGGTGAACATCCCAGGCCGGGCCCTACCGGCGGGCCTCATCGAGGAGATACACCAGCGGCTGCTGGAAGCGGAGAGGCTCCGTCTCCTCCCGGAAGAAAGGGGTGGGGGGGGGGGGGGGGTGTAACGAACCTTAGGAAGGTTCGTCACAGCGCGCTACATCGCGGGATCGTCACCGCCTCATTTTTCCCCTTTTTATACCCGATACTCAAAATGAGTATTGGGGTATATTAGATTTGTGGTAAAAGTGGATGTGTGTAACGTCCAGAAGGAATCGTTTCCGACCCCATAAAGTATATATATTCTTGATCAGCATCAATAGCCGAGTCGATTGAGCCCTGTCTGTCTGTCCGTCTGTCCGTCCGTCCGTCCGTCCGTCCGTCCGTCCGTCCCCTTCAGCGCCTAGTGCTCAAAGACTATAAGAGCTATAGTAACGATGTTTTGGATCCAGACTTCTGTGATATGTCACCGCTACAAAAATATTTCAAAACTTCGCCCCGCCCACTTCCGCCCCCACAAAGGACGAAAATCTGTGGCATCCACATTTTTAAAGATACGATAAAACCAAAAACGCAGAATAAACGCATAGATAATGACCATATCTATCAGATTGCTGAATCTGGATCAGATCAGATCATTTTTGTAGCCAAAAGCAAGAAATCAATTTTCAGTGGCTACGCAGCGCCCGACGTCACGCTCAGACTGATTTTCTGTCTCTCTCGCACGCACTCTTTGTCGTGTGGTTCAATATTAGCGGCGTCTGCCGCAGGAGAGCCATACTGACTTAGTATCGGGTATAACTGTAGAGTTGCGGTGTCCGCAGCAACTCACAACGTTCCACCTCGTTTGCATTGTCTTCGAATTCCTTGAAACCATACCTCTTATTGCTGTGTAATGTTGGTGTGGAGATAATGTTTTTTATCCCCAATCGGCCGACTAATTATTTCGAATTAAATAAAACGGCGCAGAAATAAAATTACGATATGTTCTTTAATGCGTGACATCCAAATTGCAAGTGTGGCTTGCCTGCCTCCAATCGCTAAGCGCAGCTTCGCTCGGCTGACGTCGGTAGGCAGACGCAAAGCGGAGATAGCGAAGAGCGAGCTGGCAGAGAGCGTTAAGCAGGGCAAGCACGCGCAAAGCTTTAACAAACAAATGAGTGACATAGACATAAGTAACAAACAAAATAAGCGGCTGAGGGCCGAGAATTAGGTGCTATTTGGCAAGCAGCTAATCGGCTGGGTTCTGCTCCGAACATTCACCCCCCGTTGGAAGGCAAAAGCTTTCAACAGATCCATCCTGAAGGGGCAGAACCGCTATTTTTCCAACGGCCCTCTTGAAAAGGCCTCTTTGAGTGCGGAGGACGGCTACTCTGATGGTTCCATCTTTTCCTGGAATGACGCTCTCAATGCGGCCAAGCGGCCACCTTAATGGTGGCAGCGTTTCCTCCTTGATCATGACGAGCGCTCCTAGCTTGATATTTGGAGACGATGACCGCCACTTGCTCCGCTCCTGAAGAATCGAAAGATACGCCGTGCTCCATTTTCTCCAAAACGCCTGCTTCATTTGACACAGCCGCTGCCATCGACTAAGTAGGTTGACCCGGAGATGCGCCACATCTGGCTCGTCGAATGCAGCTTTCGGGGCTCCATTGAGAAAGTGGTTTGGCGTGAGCACATCTAGATCATCGGGACTTTCTGTAATTGCATAAAGCGGAAGGGAATTTAACAAAGCAGAGATTTCACAAGCCAAGGTCTGAATTTCATCAAGAGTAAAAATGTAGGTCCCGACGATGCGATGAAAATTATATTTAGCTGCTTTAACAGCCGCCTCCCACAAACCCCCCAAATGAGGTGAGCGAGGGGGATGAATTTCCAATCGATTCCACTAGAAACGCAGAGATGTGACACAGCCGACGTATGAGGATCGCTGAGGAACATTTGCCGAAGCTCCAAAAGCTCATTTTTTGCTCCTACAAAATTTGTAGCGTTGTCTGACCAGATGATTCGAGGTTTGGGACGTAGACTTATAAAAAGCCAGAAAGGATGCTGTAGATAGATCCCGAACGACTTCCAAATGAGTTGCTTTGGTGCTAAAGCATACGAAGACAGCGATGTAACATTTGATAGGAGGCCTGCTTCTGACTTCCGACTTGTGATAAAAGGGTCCGCAAAAATCAACGCCCGTTGTGTGGAATGCTGGATTAATCCTTACGCGATCCGCAGGCAAGTTTCCCATGATATGTTCCCTCAGCACTGGCTTCAAACGAAAGCATCTAACACATTTGCGAATGATTCCCGCAACATATTTGCGTCCACCAATAGGCCAGAATTTTTTCCGAAGCAGTCCGAGCAATCCTTGAGCTCCTGCGTGGAGAAACCTTTCGTGAAAGAAGATAATAATAGAGACAGTGACAGGATGTCCCTTAGGAAGCAGGATCGGGTGCTTCGCGTCGTAGTCCAATTCGGCATTTTGGAGGCGGCCTCCAACACGCAGCAATCCAAAGCTATCCAGAAATGGATTCAGTGAGGCCATCGTGCTTTTTGGGGGTAGGGCCTGTTTGCTGGCGAGGGCCCTTATCTCTTCCGAAAATTGTTGCTGCTGTATTGCCCTTATGAGCAAATGCGTACCATTTTTGATGTCGATTACGGTAAGTTGACCCTTCGACCGCGCTATGCCTTTGTCCTTGAGAATGCAGAATCGATATATGTAAGCAAAGACGCGCTGCATGGATCCGAATGAGTTTTGAAATTTGCAATCGTACGATACATCCCTTTCGTTTGAAACAACCAATGCTGCATGACGACGTTCTGGTACATCGGGCGGCAATTGCAAGCTTGCAGGCCACTCTGAGCTCTCAAGACGCAAGAATGGTGGTCCAGAGATCCAAAGGCTGCTATCCATTAGTTCAGCGGGCGTGGATCCACGTGATATGATGTCGGCAGGATTCAACTTTGTGCGCACGTGATGCCAAGTCATTCTAGCGGTGAGCTCCTGAATACGCTGAACTCGATTAGAAACAAATATATTGAAATTCAATGGTGATTCTCGAATCCAGGCAAGGGCTATGGACGAATCCGACCAGCAATGTATTTGGCATGGAGCTGATAATCCCTTAACTATGGTGGACACTAGTTCGGCTAATACGAGGGCAGCGGATAGCTCAAGCTTGGGGATAGTCATTCTTTTCAAGGGCGCGACTCTGGACTTAGAGCATAAGAGATGACTTTGCACAATGCCAAGAGCTTCCGAACGCATGTATACACAGGCGCCATATGCTGCTTGGCTCGCATCACAAAACGCGTGCATTTCTAATCTGGCTTGCTGCCGAAGCACGTAACGTGGAAACTTAAAGTTTTTAACCATCGACAACTGCGAAGTCAGCTCAATCCAAGTCGTATGTAGATCCTGGGGCAGGCTTTCGTCCCAATTTAACTTTAGGCTTTCGTTCCATAGCGACTGCATAAATATTTTAGCTTTTGTGATGATGGGAGAGATGAGCCCTAGAGGATCGTAGAACCTAGCTAGTGTAGACAGGACCGAACGCTTCGATATTGGGCCTGCAGCGGTTCCGACGTGAGCGAAGCTAAACAGAAGATTGTCCGTGGTGGGATCCCAAACTAGACCAAGCGCCTTGGTTACTTCAGTCCCGTCATGAATGGTAAGTAACTTTTCGCGATCCGCTTCCGATACGCCTTCCAAAGCAGCGGGTTCATTGGAACACCATTTACGTATGGGAAAACATCCTTTCGAAAGTAAGGACGAATTACCTTTACCTGCTGACGAATCTTGATGACAGAATCAATGCTGTCCCCTCCAGATATGAGATCATCGACATAGAAATCTCTTCGAACAACATCAGCGCCAAGCGGAAAACGCAACTCTTCATCATTTGCCAATTGATGCATAGCACGAATTGCTAAGAAAGCGGCAGGGTTGGTTCCGTAAGTAACAGTCTCCAACTTGAACACCTGAATCTCCTCCTTCGGGTCATTGCGCCATAGGGTGCACTGCACGTGCGTATCGGGATGGGAAACGCGTACACAGCGGTACATTTTGCAGATATCGCCACACAAGGCGACTTTAAACGAGGTGGAACGTTGTGAGTTGCTGCGGACACCGCAATTCTACAGTTATACCCGATACTAAGTCAGTATGGCTCTCCTGCGGCAGACGCCGCTAATATTAAACGACACGACAAAGAGTGCGTGCGAGAGAGACAGAAAATCAGTCTGAGCGTGACCTCGGGCGCTGCGTAGCCACTGAAAATTGATTTCTTGCTTTTGGCTACAAAAATGATCTGATCTGATCCAGATTCAGCAATCTGATAGATATGGTCATTATCTATGATTCTGCGTTTTTTGTTTTCTCGAATGTGCAATATTGTGGACGCAACAGATTTTCGTCTTTTGTGGGGGCGAAAGGGGGTGGGGCGAAATTCTGAGATATACGTTTTATAGTGAGATCTAACAGAAGTGCGGATACCAAATTTGGTTACTCTAGCCTTAATAGTCTCTGAGATTTGTGAATGCCACAGATTTTCGTCCTTTGCGGGGGCGGAAGGGGGTGTGGCGAAATTTGGACACGAAACGGTCAAGGTCCGATAACACAGGAGTGTGGATACCAAATTTGGTTTCTCTGGCTCTTATAGGTTCTGAGATCCTTGAACTCATATTTTGCAATTGGCAAAACCGACCATGAAACCTGTGTGTTAGAGAGAGACAGAGCGAGAAAGAATGAAATTGTTTTCTTGATTCTGGCTATAATCATTATACGATCTGGTTCAGATTTTGCACTGTAGAAGATATGGTCATCCTCACCGATTCTGCGTTTTTGGTTTTATCGTATCTTTAAAAATGTGGATGCCACAGATTTTCGTCCTTTGTGGGGGCGGAAGTGGGCGGGGCGAAGTTTTGAAATATTTTTGTGGCAGTGACATATCACAGAAGTCTGGATCCAAAACATCGTTGCTCTAGCTCTTATAGTCTTTGAGCACTAGGCGCTGAAGGGGACGGACGGACGGACGGACGGACGGACAGACAGACAGGGCTCAATCGACTCGGCTATTGATGCTGATCAAGAATATATATACTTTATGGGGTCGGAAACGATTCCTTCTGGACGTTACACACATCCACTTTTACCACAAATCTAATATACCCCAATACTCATTTTGAGTATCGGGTATAAAATGCGGAAACGAAGCAGAGTTATCAGAATTTTAGGTTGGATGGTGGGTCCAGCCATTAGTGCATCATTCAGTGATACTCCAGACGCTGTTTTGGCAGATCCATCGAACACTACGCGTAATTTGGTGGTTGTACTATCCTGCTTGTGGACGCAATGGTGAGGCAAGAAGTACTGCGGGAGGTCTGACTGCCGCGAAGCTGGCGACATGGGTCCTAAATCACGATACTCCTGGAGAAACTCCATATATTTTGCCTTAAGCTGTGCATTTTTTGCTAGCTTCCTCTCCAAATTGAGAAATCTACGTAGGGCCTGCTGATACGATTCTCCTAATTCCTCTAGACTGAATTTGGTTTGCAAACGCACGGAGTAAGCTCCGGAATCTAGGCGAATGCAGTTTGTGACGAAATGCTGTTCGCAATGAACATCTTCCTCCGAAATTGATGAGGGCGAATAATCTCCATCGACTTCCCAAAACCGCCTTACAATATCGCACAAATTAGTCTCGCAAGCGGAGATGACAGGGGATCTTCAACGGCTGCTAGCGCCGCACGGGCTTTCTCAGAGTTTTTAATACTTCCTGACACTATCCAGCCAAGTTTCGTCTTCTGCAATGTTGGCAATTGGTCTGACAGTCGAATCTGTCCAACGCACATTAATTCGAAGAACAAACCAGCACCTATCAACAGATCGACACGCTGGGGCTTGGCGAAATTAGGATCAGCCAGTTTTAGATTATTTGGCATTGGCCAATCCTTTGCGTCTAGGCCGAAGTTAGGCTGCATTCCTGTGATTGAGGCAGTTATAATTGCAGAGAGGAAACAGTGATAGCTTTCGTCTTGAGATTGCAGGACGATGTCTACAGCCTTGCTGGATGGTAGAATTGTCTCTCCAATACCGGCGATATGAACGTGAGACGGGTGAGGATCTAACTGCAGCTGATTGGCGAGTCTCGATGTTATAAAGTTAACCTGAGAAGCGGAATCTAAAATGGCACGACATGGAATAAGCGATCCAAAACGGCCCCTGACATATACGATTGCGGTAGCTAGCAGCACGTTTTGGCTAGGCAGAGATTTTTGACTCGAGGGGGAGGGCTAGTATATTTGCTTGCTACTAGGGCACTTGCAGGATCATGCTGGGTCGATTCCGTGCTCGGCGACGGCAACTCAGCGTCAGCGCCCGACTGCATGTAGAGCAGTGTGTGATGCTTGACTTGGCAATTTCTACATGCCCCTGACTTGCAGCGTTGCAATGAATGGCCTTTGTTGAGGCAGTTTAGACATAAATGGCGCTTCTTCACCTCCTTGTATCGAGAAAAAACAGGGAGATCTAGAAATGCCTGGCATCGGGATATGTAGTGATCGGAGGATTTGCAATACTTGCATGTTGAGCTATTATGATCGTTAATGGAGGTGATTAGGGTGCTAGGTTTACTTTCTCCCACCTGCTGGCTAGGAATTGTTACCATAGCCGATCCCAAATTTTCCAGCATCCGACATCTTGCTTCCAAGAATGAGGCCATGCTTGAGCACCGAGGCAATCCTGACGTCGGCAAGTTCTCTTCCCATTTCTCCTTGGTCTTGTGGTCCAATTTCGTGCCTATGATGAAGATCAGCAACCCATCGGAAATCTCCTGCGGGGTCGCCAAGGTCTGAAGTGCACGCAAGTGCGAATTGATTTTATCGCTGAGCGCGCGCAAGCCGATAGCCGAGCCCTTCTCCACCCCTTGCAGCCCGAAAATAGCCTTGACGTGTGCCTGAAAATGTAACAGTTTATTATCGAATCGCAACATAAGTAAATTCAACGCCTTGTCGTAATTCTCCTCAGAAAGTTCCAAGGAACGAATCGTATCCAGCGCAGCACCATCTAGACATCCACGAAGATATTGGAATTTTTCGATGATTGGTATACGATGGTCTTTGTGCACCATTGTCGAGAACATCGAGTGGAATTCTGGCCAATCCATGTAGTTCCCACCGAATCGCGGAAGCTGCAACTCGGGCATTCGAGAACGGCCTATACTATTATAGGCGAACAACGACGAATTCCCCTCGAGAGTATGCCGAGCCGTTGAATTGGCAACATTAACCCTGCGAGCAGCCATCAACTCCCGCGACAGCCTGGACCTAACCTTGACATAAGCATTCGAAAAGTCCAGCCGGGCATCATGGGCTAACTGCAGGAAATCCAGCCTTTCAAGGCTCGTTTGAGCGGCATCGAAATCCGCATTCATTCGCTCGATTGCTCTAAGCGAGCTTGAAGTTCTGCCTCATCTAACTCGGCAAGCTCTTCCTTGGCGAGAAAGCGATCCATGGCCTTTAGTTGGCGCGCGATGGACTCGGCCTTGTGCTTGTAGAAATCTACATCACTCGGCATTGCTGCGTTCGCGACATTGGTAGGCTCAGGTGCTGCCATGTTGAGGTTTTAAAAGAGTCACTCAGCACGACCGAAAAAGACACCCTGTATACGTATAAGCGTGGGAACCGAAAGCAAAGGGATTAGAGCTAATGCCTTTAGCTGTGCGGCTGTGCGAGCTGTCCGATTCCGCTTTGTACTCCGCTTGTGTGTATTAGTGAGTTCGCTGCACTGCCTACCGCACTGCACTGACCGAATTGTAGCGACAGAGGAATTAGGTGTATGTAGGTGTATGTAAGTGTGTTTTAGCACCGAATTGTGCTTAACCGCCGAAAATTTGCTAGGGCTAACGAATGTCGATCGCGAATGATTATTAATTGACACTGCAACTCAGATATCACGTCGGGGTCACCAATTTTTATGTGGAGATAATGTTTTTTATCCCCAATCGGCCGACTAATTATTTCGAATTAAATAAAACTCGGCGCAGAAATAAAATTACGATATGTTCTTTAATGCGTGACATCCAAATTGCAAGTGTGGCTTGCCTGCCCTTTACATTGCCGCTCCGATCGCTAAGCGCAGCTTCGCTCGGCTGACGTCGGTAGGCAGACGCAAAGCGGAGATAGCGAAGAGCGAGCTCGCAGAGAGCGTTTAGCAGGGCAAGCACGCGCAAAGCTTTAACAAACAAATGAGTGACATAGACATAAGTAACAAACAAAATAAGCGGCTGAGGGCCGAGAATTAGGTGCTATTTGGCAAGCAGCTAATCGGCTGGGTTCTGCTCCGAACAGTTGGTTCATTACGTGGTTTCCCAAGGTGCTCAACCTTCCAATCATTTTGCCGCATAGTTTGCACTTGCAGCCATGCACGGGGGGCGAAGCCTTAGGGGAAATCGGTGTTTTCAAATTGTCCTTTCCACTTTCAGTACTAAGAATGTCTTCAGTAAACATGTCTGGAGAATTAAGAAGTTATTATATGTATTTTTTTTTAAATTTTACTTATTTACTTACTTAAGTCCGGATCCTCCCGAACCTCCTGCTCCTGCTTCTCCTCCACGTGTTGCACTGGCTCAGACGAACCATATATTTCATCAGAAATAATACACTCCATATCATTGACTGTATAATCAGAAATATTGGGAATATTGTCAGAAATGTTGTCAATATTCTCCTCAATATCGCGAGTTGTGGCCGACTCCTCCGTATGACCGTGCATATTGTTGTCAATATCCTCAATATCCTGAGTTGTGGCCGACTGCTCCGTATCACCGTGCATATTGTCAATATCCTCAATATCGTGAGTTGTGGCCGACTCCTCCGTATCACCGTTCATATTGTTGTCAATATCCTCAATATCCTGAGATATCATCAGAACAGATATATTCTGCACCGGAGTAACAGGCTCAGCATACGTTATTAGAAGAATATAATATAAATGTAACTAATTTACTTACCCTTACGTTGATGGTCCAGAAAAAAAAATTACAAATTAATCACTCCTGCTGCACTTATGTCGCAAACTTGGGCTCCACCGAACGACAACGTCATGTTGGCAATTTCCTGTGCTTTCGGGCTTTGCACTATCCGGCCTTGCAGATGGTCCCAGTATATCCCGCATAATACATTAACAAGGGCACTGTCCACCCCGTCAATTCTTACACCTCCCAAATTAATGTACATCTTTGTCTTATTTTGTGTTCTTTATTTATGTTTTAAATAACGGGGCATGTATGGCTTTGGTATTTACTCATCGATAGTATTATAAGAAATACCAATGTACTCGATATGCCAACACACATTTATTCGAATACGACGATCAAGAAGGAAGAACGTTTACAGATATTTTGTTGCTATACGATACGGACCGATAAATATCACATAATTCCGCGTCTAGTTTCCTGATTTCAACATGTATAAAAATAAAAATAAAATAATTGTAAGGCAACATATATTAACCCTAACCGATCGAGATGGTTAGGTTAGGTTAAGGCGGTAGCCGGGAGGGGGGGGATAAGAGCCTCCCGCCCCCAAGCTCACTTGGACCTATAAAAGGTCCGTTGTGTTGCCGAATGGGCATGTGCCCCTTCGCATTGCCCGAACCGTGAGAGCATACTACTGCAGGTTAAGGGCAGTCCCATCCGGTGGCTTGGATGTATTTGGACAAGGTCCCTGGTTTGATTACGGACAGGTCCGAAATGTCCGTGAGGAAAGCGGCCCCGAGAATACGAAGACGACGATTTCCAAGGGCTGGGCAGTGGCAGAAGAAGTGGGGGACCGATTCCTCCTCCTCCTCGTCGCGACAACTCCTGCAGAAGTCGTTATGAGGGATTGACAGTCTAGAGGCGTGAGTGCCGATCTGCCAGTGTCCCGTAATGGCTCTAGTAACTGCAGAGCACTGTGCTCTGCTGAGTTTATACAGCTCTGCTGAGCGCTTCTTCAATCGATATGGCCATATCAATCTTGAGACTTTACAGGAAACGGTTTGCTGCCATCTCCTATTGGCATTTTGCTCGAACAATTCGTGCGTTAGGAGCCTGCACGTAGCCAAGGGCATCGCTACTTGCTCCCTCTCCGATAGGAGAGGAATCGTAATACCCTGCCTGGCTAGCTCGTCGGCGGCGTCATTCCCCTCGATGTCCCTGTGGCCGGGGACCCATATAAGGAAGAAATCTAACTGCTCTGCGATCTCGTGCAGAGACCTGCGGCAGTCATTTACAGTCGCTGAGCTCGACGATATTAAGCCTAGAGCTTTGATAGCTGCTTGGCTGTCCGAGAAGACGCACACTAAGTGCGTATCTAGAAGTAATTTGGAGACGATCGAAATGGCCTCCTTGATGGCTACAACCTCCGCTGGGAACACACTACAGTGATCCGGGAGCCTGAAGCAATGACTGATGTTCAGCTCGCTGCAGTAGACTCCGCCTCCCACGCGGCCGTCTAGCTTTGAGCCATCAGTGTAGAAGTGGACCGCATTTGCAGGTCCTGGTTCGCTCATCTCCCAGTCCTCCCTAGATGGGATTGATACCTGGAAGGGCGTCGAGAGGTGATCACTGGGGATACAGTAATCTGTGCTCTCTGGTAATTGCGGGAGTCTCATCAGGATTCCCGAGTGCCCAACCGCGGATGCTTTCCACAGTCTGGCTTCTCTCATTCTGAGTGCGGAAAGTGTTGCCACCTTCTTTCCCATGAGATCCACAGGGAGGAGGTCCAGCACAGTATCCAGGGCTTCCCCTGGAGTAGTGCGTAGCCCGCCTGTTATGCATAGCTCTGCCATGCGTTGAACTCTGCTGAGTGTGTTGAGGCATGTCCTTCTGTCCAAGGCTGGCCACCATACCACCACTCCATAGAGCATGATTGGTCGTATGATGGCGGTGTAGAGCCACCGAACTATATAGGGGGTCATTCCCCATTTTAGTCCGATGGCTTTCCTGCAAGTATAGAGGGCCACTGTGGCCTTCTTTACTCTATCCTCTATGCTCAATTTCCAATCGAGCTTTCTATCGAGGATTAGGCCAAGATACTTGGCGTTGTTGCTGAAGACTAGCGTTTCCCCACATAGTCTTGGGGGAATCAGTACCGGAACTTTGTACTTCCTAGTGAAAAGCACCAGTTCCGTTTTAGACGGGTTGACGCCTAACCCGCATTTGTCTGTCCATTTCGACATTTTCGTGAGAGTACTTGTCATGCACTCACACAATGTCTGCGGAAATTTTCCGGAGAATGCTATGGCAACATCGTCCGCGTACGCCACCACACGGCAGCCACCCCGCAGCAGCAGTGTGTTCACTGCCACGTTCCATAGGAGGGGCGAGAGGACTCCGCCCTGCGGTGGGCCTCTGCTGACAAATCTGGTACACGTTGACGTCCCCAGTGATGCCTCAACCGTCCTGCATTGTAGCATCTGATCGATCAGGCTCACCGTCCTGGAGTCAACGCCCAGATCCGTCAGTGCGCCCGTGATTGCGGTCGGAAGGATGTTGTTAAAGGCGCCTTCTATGTCGAGGAAGGCTACTAGGGTGTACTCCTTAAAATTAAGGGATGCTTCGATGATCGATGTGATCGAGTGTAGGGCCGTTTCGGTGGATCTTCCCTTCCGATAGGCATGCTGGGAGTCTGAGATCAGACTGGACGGAATGCACGCCGTTAGATGCAGCCCCAGGAGCCGCTCCATCGCCTTTAGAAGAAAAGACGATAGACTTATTGGTCTGAAATCTTTTGGGGCAGTGTGCGAGGGCTTGCCTGCCTTGGGTATGAATACGACTTTGGTCTGAAGCCAGGTGTCAGGAATGCACCCGTGGGAGAAGATTCCCTCGTAAATTATTTTGAGCCAGTTAATGGCTTTATGTCCCGCGTGAATCAGTTGGGCAGGAAAAATGCCGTCTGGCCCCGCGGACTTGTAGGGTTTAAAGCTTCTGATCGCCCAGGAAATGTTATCCTGGCTTAGCAGTCTCAAGATGGCATTTGAGGCGACAGAAGGAGGCGCGAGGTAGTTGGGTCTGTTTTCATCGCAGCCAGGGAAGTGGGTATTTAGGAGAAGATTTAGCGACTCCTCGCTGGACGTAGTCCACGACTGGTCGGTGTTCTTCAAGTAGCCCAGGGTGGGTGTTGTCTTCGAGAGAACTCTGCGCAAGCGTGAGGCTTCTGAGTTACTCTCGATTTCGCTGCAGAACTTACGCCAGGAGGCGCGTTTGGCTTTTCTAAGTTCTTTGTTGTAGGTTGACAGACTGGCCTTGTATTCGGCCCAGTTTTGCTCAAGGTTTTAGCCTTAGCTTTATTGAAGAGTCTCCGGGAGGCTTTCCGGAGTTCGCCCAGTTTCGGATTCCACCATTCAGGTTTCTTCCGGCCTCTGTTCTTGCCAGAGGGGCATGCTTTGTCGAGCGCCTTATTGCAGGCGTCGGTAAAGATCTTAAGAAGACGATTCGTGGCCTCCGTGGAGAACTCCTCCTCAGATGGGCGCTCAGGGAGAACACTACAGAGGTAATCAGAGTACCGAGTCCAGTTTGTCCGCCTGATGTTCCGGAATCGGACTGGCTTCGGTACTGAGATGGAGAAGACAGTTTCCACGTACCTGTGGTCCGAGAAGTAGTGCTCTTCCAGGACCCTCCAGGATACAATGTTACGCTGTATCTCATGAGAGGCAAGCGTGAGGTCCAGGACCTCCTTTCGGTTTTTAATAATAAAGGTGGGATCACTACCCCGGTTTAGTAAGACCATCTGAGTGGTCAGTAAGTAACTGAAAAGGTACTCACCCCTTTCGTTTGTGTCAGTGCTTCCCCACTGACAGTGATGTGCATTGGCATCGCACCCCACAATTAGGCCGATGTCCTTGGCCGAGCAGTCTGCGATTAGAGCCCGGAGAGGCGCGTGTGGAGGGGGTTCTGGTTGTTCATGCCACATGTATGCGGAGCAGATCCTCAGTGAGCGCTCCTGGCCTTCGTGGCTCACTGCGGTGTGGTCTTCATTGCTGAAATTTGGGAGCAAAAATAAGTGCAACTCTCTTTTTGCAAGAATGCAGGTACAAATTTTACCTGCGGTTTCAGCTACATATAGCTTGTAGTCAGAAGTCCTCAGACCGGAGACCCTGTTTCCGAGGATCCAGGGTTCATGAATGAGGACTATGTCGGCTCCACCCTTGGCCAGGTGGAGCAGTAGAGCAGCGCATGCTGCCTTACAATGGTGGAGGTTTATCTGCAGGAGCGTCAACGACATTCCTGAGGCTCGCCTCCACCATTGTTGCTTCTAGATCGCTGTCAGGGGACTCCGGCTCCTCCCCGACAACGATGTGGCTGAGACCTCTGGCTAGGTCGCTCTCGTCGAACGCGTAGTCGTCCAAGATATCGTCCGACATCATGGACGCCGCATCCGACGCCGGGTTGTCTTCCTCGCACGAGGCCCCCTCTTTCGGGATCTCCGGCAGCTCCGGGTCTGGCTCGACCGCCGCTTGCCTGCCCTTGCGATCGGACTTGTAAGTGGATATGGTGACCTTCTTGTAGCCATAATCCACTACACCGTCCGACTTTGCGAGGAGATCAATGGATTCCTCATTTAGGACGAGGATAATCTGGCGCCTCTGCCCTTGGATATCCTCCACCTTTTCCACCTTCCAATCGGCTGTAGGAAGGTGGGGGTTGCAGACCTGCAGTAACCTGAGGATCTTCTCAGGCTCTGCAGGCTTAGCCGAGACCCACGCTCTGGCTCTCGGGCGACTAGGGACATCTTCCCACTTCACGGCCTCCAGTTTCGCCCCTGGATAGACCTCTTTTAGGGCCGCCACCGCCTTCATGTAGAGGGCCGCAGAGCGAGCGTCTTGGCAGGCGATGGCTTTCACCTTGCCTTGATGCCACCCTGCGTCCTCACACTTTGGCGGTTGTTCGCCGTTCTCCTCCAGTTCCAGTAGGAACCGGTCCTGGAGCTCGTTCTCCACCAGGTGCCACTTATCGCGAGGGACATGGCCGTCCTCGGCGCCCCTGTCCAGGACACCGATCAGGGTCTTGCCCCTCGCCACCTCAGCGAACGACCGGTTCGTGAGGTGGGTCTTCACCCGCTTGGCTTGCTGGGCTTGGCCTGGCTGATTTGCGGGGTCCTCCGCTGAGCGTTGCCGCTTGTTGGGGGCCTTGGCTGCGCCCTTTCCGGCTTTGGCTGGCTGGAACAGTGGAAGGATTGAGCAGGCCCACAGCCTCTGCTCCTTTCCTTCGGCTGACGCCTTGAAGTTCGGGTCTTCGTTGGACAGGATGAAAGCCGCTCGTCTCCTGTCCTGGTACGACGGCTTTCCACCCCGTTTTGCAGAGACGCTGCCCGCCGGGGCTCCCATGGGTTCTTCGGTCCCGGTGCGCTTACCAGCCGCGATTACGCTCTGCTTGGCAGCCACCCCGGTATCCGCTTCGCCCTTCGGGTATTACTAACCGGAGCGACTGCGCCTCAGTTCCGGGTTCACAGTTGTGCGAGCTGACCCGTCATCCGTTTGTCCCCCTGTAGCACCCGATGGCTGACGGCCAACCGATCGAGATATTATACTGCAATTAGTTTTATACGATATTATACTGCGATATGATACTGCGATAGGTTTTATGCGATATTATACTGCGATAAGTCTGAGGCGAGTTATTCGACGATCGACAAAAATGGAGAAAAGAGTGAAATAAGTTAATAAGAGTACCCCAAGAACCGCGCCAAGATGGATAAAAAGATAGATTCAGAAATGCATAAATTGTCGTGTTTCGATGAGGAAATAAAGGAACTCAATCTGTTCGAGCCGTATCAGGACATAGAGGAAGATATGTTCGAGCCGCCGCAATTGTCGTGTTTCGATGAGGACATAAATGAACTCAATCTGTTGGAGCCGTCGCAATTGTCGTGTTTCGATGAGGACATAAATGAACTCAATCTGTTCGAGCCGTATCAGGACAAAGAGGCAGAGGAACATCTGCCGTGTGGACCGCTGGACCGGCTGGTTAGTACATTGCCTATGGATGTTGACGACGACGACACTGAAGGTGATTAGATTGTGGCAATTACATTGGAGCAGGTGAATCAGACTTTTCTTCCTCCAGGTATCGTCGGTAACGATGATCTGGTCAACGATATTGGTCGCCTTCAAGCGAGCAATGAATTGCACAAAGGTACAGGCCCCCGAAAATCTGGTAACGGACGCATTGGAAGAACTGAAAATGCAAGGAAACATAATGAATGGACGCATTAACATGACTGTAAATTTACAGAAACTAAGCGACTCAGAATTTTCCATTTACATGGATGAGTATCACATGCCGTGGTACCAATATGCAAAAAAAGGACCGGTACATAAATGGAAAATTCTTGCAGTCGCTGCAATCCCAATTAACGGGAATGAAATTCATTATTTGTATTTCCACATTTGTCCCGTTTCCAAGACATCTGCACTAGGCAGGAATGCGGTCAAGGGAGGACTCGATTTAGTATTGAGGGAGGTTGAGAGTGGGGGCTTGTCAAGCCAACTGTTGGCAGTTGGATCCGACCACTGCTTGGCAAATTTCATGCCGTGCAAAAGTGTAAGGGGAAAATTCCCCATATTGTGGGATCTGCCCCACCTCAAAAAGGTTATCCTAAAAAATGATATACATGAGGATGTGTTGTTGTCAAATATGTATGTCAAGGAATACAGGAAATAAAATTACAAGAGTATCTTTGAGGCTACGAAGTCGGTAGACAACTTGCCCGACTACCTAATGTCTGATAAAGTTAAAGAAATCATTAAAAATGAAATAATGAACTTATTACGCGCTGTTGAAAAACATTTCGAATTTATAAACGAATTAATATGTTTTAACAACATGAACAGCAATACCTTCGAGGAACGTGGCAAGCATTTATCAACAATTTTTATAAACATAATGAAAGTATCGCTTAAAGAAGATTTCAACAGAAACCCAGTATATTATGCTACAACTGTAGTGTTCATGGCTCTCCAAATAATGGACCAAAAAATTAAATTATTAAATAAGACGTTAGAAAATATTTTGTAGTATGTAGTATAATTATATTAATTTTAATAATAATAACAATAATAATAATAATAATAATAATATTTTGTTTTTTATTTTATTTATTTTATGTAGTATGTATTATACATGTACTATACATAATTAATGTATTTTCAGCTGTAGAATGTAGAATATTTTCAGCCTGTACAAGATTTTCAGCTGTAGAATGTAGAATATTTCAGCCTGTACAAGATTTTCAGCTGTAGAAGCCTGTACAAGATTTTCAGCTGTAGAAGCCTGTACAAGATTTTCAGCTGTAGAATGTAGAATATTTTCAGCCTGTACAAGATTTTCAGCTGTAGAATGTAGAATATTTCAGCCTGTACAAGATTTTCAGCTGTAGAAGCCTGTACACGATTTTTAGCTGTAGTGTTCAATTTTTGTTTGTTGTTTGATTGATTTTTGAATTGATTGTTGTTGTTTGATTGATTTTGTTGTTCTGAAGGCTTGATCCACCGGTGACCAGGGACGCAGGATGGCTCTAAGCTATAGTATTTATTGTACGAGTAATAATCAACTAGCACAGCACTAGCATTTAACCCGTATTCAGAGCAGACTGTAAGTTTAAGTTAGTCTGAAATTGTTTTTATTAACATACGAATAATGAAATTGAACAAAACCCTTAATAATAATAACCCCCCGAAAATCTGGTAACGGACGCATTGGAAGAACTGAAAATGCAAGGAAACATAATGAATGGACGCATTAACATGACTGTAAATTTACAGAAACTAAGCGACTCAGAATTTTCCATTTATATGGATGAGTATCACATGCCGTGGTACCAATATGCAAAAAAAGGACCGGTACATAAATGGAAAATTCTTGCAGTCGCTGCAATCCCAATTAACGGGAATGAAATTCATTATTTGTATTTCCACATTTGTCCCGTTTCCAAAACATCTGCACTAGGCAGGAATGCGGTCAAGGAAGGACTCGATTTAGTATTGAGGGAGGTTGAGAGTGGGGGCTTGTCAAGTCAACTGTTGGCAGTTGGATCCGACCACTGCTTGGCAAATTTCATGCCGTGCAAAAGTGTAAGGGGAAAATTCCCCATATTGTGGGATCTGCCCCGCCTCAAAAAGGTTATCCTAAAAAATTATATACATGAGGATGTGTTGTTGTCAAATATGTATGTCAAGGAATACAGGAAAGAAAATTACAAGAGTATCTTTGAGGCTACGAAGTCGGTAGACAACTTGCCCGACTACCTAATGTCTGATAAAGTTAAAGAAATCATTAAAAATGAAATAATGAACTTATTACCCGCTGTTGAAAAACATTTCGAATTTAGAAACGAACCAATATGTTTTAACAACATGAACAGCAATACCTTCGAGGAACGTGGCAAGCATTCATCAACAATTTTTATAAACATAATGAAAGTATCGTTTAAAGAAGATTTCAACAGAAACCCAGTATATTATGCTACAACTGTAGTGTTCATGGCTCTCCAAATAATGGAGCAAAAAATTAAATTATTAAATAAGACGTTAGAAAATATTTTGTAGTATGTAGTATAATTATATTAATTTTAATAATAATAACAATAATAATAATAATAATAATTTGTTTCTTATTTTATTTATTTTATGTAGTATGTATTATACATGTACTATACATAATTAATGTATTTTCAGCTGTAGAATGTAGAATATTTTCAGCCTGTACAAGATTTTCAGCTGTAGAATGTAGAATATTTCAGCCTGTACAAGATTTTCAGCTGTAGAAGCCTGTACAAGATTTTCAGCTGTAGAATGTAGAATATTTTCAGCCTGTACAAGATTTTCAGCTGTAGAATGTAGAATATTTCAGCCTGTACAAGATTTTCAGCTGTAGAAGCCTGTACAAGGTTTTTAGCTGTAGTGTTCAATTTTTGTTTGTTGTTTGATTGATTTTTGAATTGATTGTTGTTGTTTGATTGATTTTGTTGTTCTGAAGGCTTGATCCACCGGTGACCAGGGACGCAGGATGGCTCTAAGCTATAGTATTTATTGTACGAGTAATAATCAACTAGCACAGCACTAGCATTTAACCCGTATTCAGAGCAGACTGTAAGTTTAAGTTAGTCTGAAATTGTTTTTATTAACATACGAATAATGAAATTCAACAAAACCCTTAATAATTTGTTGTCAGTAAGTAAGTAGTATATAATGGTTATATAGACAGTAAATATTGTATAAACGAATATCTTCACTGTATGTACCATTTTGTACCAGAGTAAATATTTTGTAATTGCAAATGTTAGATTTATGCATTCTTGAATTTTCTATTTTTTTTCTTTTCGTTATAATAGCTTTAGTATCTTTAATTGGTTTTCTGTTTTCGTTTTGTTTTTTTTTTTGCATTTGATATGATTCGGTTCAAAATGTGGGTGTTGTTTACGCACATATTATGGTTAATGGTTCTTAATCTTGTTCGTTACTCTTTTATTACCCTTTTTGTATATCTTTTGTTTTATAAATTAATCTTTAACTAAGCTGAGGAGCGTAGCGTATCGGATAAAATCAATCAAAAGTTGATGGGTCTAAGGGGCTAGCTAACGAGGCAGTCAATGGCAAACCATGCGGCAAAACTAAAAAAAAAACTAAACTAAAAACGCAGAATCATAGACGAGGGGGAACGTTGTGATTTGCTGCGGACACCGCAACTCTACAGTTATACCCGATACTAAGTCAGTATGGCTCTCCTCCGGCAGACGCCTCTACAGAAAATCAGTCTGAGCGTGACGTCGGGCGCTGCGTAGCCACTGCAAATTGATTTGTTGCTTTTGGCCATACAAATTATCTGATCTAAACCAGATTCAGCAATCTGATAGATATGGTCGTTATCTATGATTCTGCGTTTTTAGTTTTCTCGAATGTGCAATATTGTGGATGCAACAGATTTTCGTCTTTTGTGGGGGCGGAAGGGGGTGGGGCGAAGTTTTGAAATATTCTTGTTGCAGTGACATATCACAGAAGTCTGGATCCAAAACATCGTTGCTCTCGCTCTTATAGTCTTTGAGCACTACGCGCTGAAGGGGACGGACAGACGGACGGACGGACAGACAGACAGGGCTCAATCGACTCGGCTATTGATGCTGATCAAGAATATATATACTTTATATATATACACTCAAACTGTGACATCATCGCCAGAACGAACGAGAGTTTTTGAAAAACGATTTTCGAATGTGGGCCGGCAATGGTCACGATCACTTTTTTGATGCCCTAAAAGAAAACGCCGAAGGTGGCTCGTTTTCTCAAGTGTCTATTGTTTCTTTCAAGAAAAGAAAATAAATAAGAAATAAACGAAATAATCGTGCCTGACCGTCAGTCGATCCCCTCAGATAGTGTGAAACAGCAGTAAACGGAGTCCAGTTCCATGTTTACCCAATCGGGTTCGGGAGTAATCCAAGCCTCGCTTCATTTGCATGGACTTTTGGCGTCGAGTGCTTCCGTCCTCACATACCACATTACACATGTACCGAGAGCTGAATTTGCATTTCTTATTACCAATTACAATTAAATAATCCATCGATTAGGCGATATGTGGAGAGTCGAGCGACCAGGTCTCAGTTTCCCTCCCTCCCCATATACGACTACTACCTAAATCGTTGGCTGGATTCATTCGTTTGCCGATCTGGCTCCGCCCACAAAGCTTTTGTTTATTCGTTTTCTACTTTCAGCGGGACACAAGGGCGTAGTCCCAAAAGGGGTGCTAAATCAAAGTGATCTTTAATTAATTTTTTTTTTAATCTTGCCATTTTCAGGGCTTTTGGAAGTTCCGGGGAGAATCGTGAAAGTCCCAGTACTGCCGCCTCGTCTGGGCTTAATTAAATTATTCGAAATTATCGAAACGTGCGGGCACTGACTGACATCCCCCCCAATTCTCCCACTCCACACACACCCCACTCAAATCTTTGGTTGTGTGTTGTACGAGTACATGATGTAGGCCAGCCAATTGTTTATGAAGTGCACAGCGAGTACGAGTAGTACATATGTATATACCCAATATAGAGCATGTATATGCGATGCATGTGTGTGTATCCACTTTAGTTAAGTTAAGCATGTGTCCATGTGTTTGTGAGCTGTCCGTATTTCGGTGCCAGCTAAACATTTCTTGTATACAACTATATTTTGTTGCTTTTTATCTGCGGATGCCACTCGGAGGCGGTTCAGCATGAAGTCATGCTTGGTCTCAGATCCAGCCCCATCTTTTCACGCATTCATCTTAATTACGAAGTTTTTATGATGACAATTTCGGGGCTGCGTTTCACTACAAGTCAAGTATATATTTCACTGTAAAAAAACTTCATTTGTAGATCAAGATTGTAGTTTTTTTCTGCCACACCCGAGTACTTTTTTCTTCATACTAGAATTTTTGGTTATTTCCCTTTGTTTTTCCAGTTTTAATGCCAAGTGCAAACAAAGCGACTCGGGCCAGACCATCGAATGTTGTTCATTAAGTGCAGCAAAACGCTGAGAATGCATAAAAAAAACGAGGGGGAACGTTGTGAGTTGCTGCGGAGACCGCAACTCTACATTTATACCCGATACTGCAAATTGATTTCTTGCTTTTGGTTACAAAAATATTCCGATCTGATCCAGATTCAGCAGTCTGATAGATATGGTCATTATCTATGATTTTGCGGTTTTAGTTTTCTCGAATCTGCAATATTGTGGATGCAACAGATTTTCGTCTTTTGTGGGGGCGGAAGGGGGTGGGGCGAAATTTTGACACAAAACGGTCAAGGTCCGATATCACAGGAGTGTGGATACCAAATTTGGTTGCTCTAGCTCTTATGGGTTCTGAGATCCTTGAACTCATATTTTGCTATTGGCAAAACCGACCATGAAACCTGTGTGTTAGAGAGAGACAGAGCGAGAAAGAATGAAATTGTTTTCTTGATTTTGGCTATAATAATTATACGATCTGGTTCAGAATTTGCCCTCTAGAAGATATAGTCATCTTCTACGATTCTGCGTTTTTGGTTTTCATATCGTCGAAATTGTGGATGCCACAGATTTTCGTCCTTTGTGGGGGCGGAAGTGGGCGGGGCAAAGTTTTGAAATTTTCTTGTAGCAGTGACATATCACAGAAGTCTGGATCCAAAACATCGTTGCTATAGCTCTTATAGTCTTTGAGCACTAGGCGCTGAAGGGGTCGGACAGACGGACAGACGGACGGACGGACAGACGGACAGACGGACGGACGGACAGACGGACAGACGGACAGACAGACATGGCTCAATCGACTCGGCTATTGATGCTGATCAAGAATATATATACTTTATGGGGTCGGAAACGATTCCTTCTGGACGTTACACACATCCACTTTTACCACAAATCTAATATATTTGAGTATCGGGTATAATAATGCCATAAATTGGATAAACAATCCAAGCACAGTTTGCCAAAAAACAGACTTTATGGACAAGCAATTTAGTTTAGTGTTTACTCTGCTCTCCTCCTCCCACGCAGCTAGATGGTCTCTCGATCTGATCACATCACGTATTCGGGAAGGGTATGGTAAAATATCATGTGAGAATGTTATAACGTGTAAGACAGTACGTATATAGTATAAATTATTGACAGACGATCGGAGAAACGCGGCTGATCCTGTGCAGCTGGACATATACATATTCAGTTTATCGCGTTAAAAACTTTACATTAATCACGTCTGTCCCCCTTCTACTTACTCTTTCCGAAAATTTGTCATTTGCTGATTTCCCTTTTGCAGCTGCACCAACACAAAGAACTTTAGTAGATGATTCGGTGTGCAGCTCAGAGCCAATTTTGTTGGGCAATTTCCTAGGCTCCAGCTCTCTCAGTCTCCAAATTCCAGATGTTCCCACAGACAGAAAGAAGAACAGGGCTGAAAGGTTTATAAATATAAATTCGCTCAAAGAAAAAATGAGAAGTCGAAACAGTTTTCGAATCGCGAATGAAGATAATCTCATTATTATTTTTCTTTTAAAACTAGAAATAATGTCGTTGGACTCCCTTTCCTTTGTGACACACTTTATTCTCAAATTCCAGAGTGATACGAGTACTTTTTTTTTACCAGTGTTATAGTATATACATATGGTAAATATACATATGGGGGAATAAAATTCCACTCCAGACTCCGTATACTCTGTGATTTCGACTGGTTTCCGTAGATGAAGCAAATGGTTAAGAGTTTAAGGGCAATTTGTGTTTCCGAAGCTTTTCGCAATAAGTATAGATTACCTTGACTACATCAATATTTCTGAAAGTAGTGCTCTTAATTGCTAGGGTCAGATGCGACTGAGAGAGCAGTTGCTCACTTTTGAAATCGTTTGCTGTTAAGTTTTCTGTTAATTATTGTGATATTACGCCATTCTGTCAACCGATGTCTTAGTAAGACTTTGGGTTGAGCTTCAGCTTGGACAAGTTGTTTGAAGTTGTTTGTCAATTGCTTGGGCAAATACTCGTACTCAGGTGGAAAAACAAATACCAGAATGGGGAAGAGGTTAAGATGGGAGACAAGAAAATATCAAATAAAGGGCCAGTTAAGGAAGGTGATTGTGCGATTCTGTTTATCTTATCAACGACAAATTTTGACCCCAGGGGCGTCATTTACAATCCTCAATTTGTTTGCATACTAAAGCAACATTTGCCGAAGAGCTACCTACAAAAGAGAAGACGATGTTTCCTGATTCCCAATTCGTAGGCTATTGATAAACAATCAGTGGGGGAATATTCAAATTAGCCAGGTCTCATGTGTGATTAGCCGATTTCTCACACATTTCAAGCATCAAAGCAGACAGCAGACAGAACGGAACAGAACAGAACAGAACACAACAGAGCGGAGAAGACGTTGAGCTGACGGCTGGAGGGATCAGATCCCACAGAAGAAGCCGCCTTGAAATTTACGAAAAGAGCCGCCTATAAATCGCAAGATTTCAGCACTGCCCAGGGCTTTATCTAAAGCTCCATTCGGAACAGTATTCAAAGCATAAAGCGTAACCAATTGATTGCTAATTGATATTGATGTGTCGATTATTTTATGATTATTCTTTATGATCGTTAAATTTTGATATACCAAAAGGCGAGCGAGATCGAACACCAAACTTGATTCAAATTTGTAGATCACTTTGAACAATCAAGCCACTCCCTGAGTACTTCTCAGGCCTTGTCTTACCTTGTCTTCAGTTGGATTGTTATAATTTAATAACTACACGGGAGGGCAAATTAAGTCTGTATTTCGGATACCACAAAAACCACTTAAATACGCTTTCTTTAATTGCCCCCAAAACGAAGATTTGGTTTTTATTTTTCGAGAAACCTGTGGGGTAGCTTTCGGCTGCGGATGTGGCTGTGACTGTGGCTCTGACTGTGGCTCTGCCTCCAGCTGCTGGCCAGCTCCATGGACAGACAGTCATTTATGTGAAAATCATCGTAGCATGAAGCGTTGTCAAATACCGTTTGTTGCGGGGGTCGGTCCACTCTCATGCTTTTGTTTCGGCCATTTCAAGGTCTGTACAGAAACCGTCTGTTGGGTCAGACCTCCCTCCATTGACCAGAGCAGAGCTCTAACAATGCGGGTTCTGGCATCATTTTCATAGGAACTGTATGAGAAGTTACTCATACGCAGCGTGGGTTGGATAAGATTAACGAAAGCCCACATAGACATAGCTCATTCTCCCCATTCTCACTTGACTCTTTGCAGACAGCAGAATGAGCTCTAACAACTGCGGTTTCATCGATCCGCAGGGCCAGTTGAGCGCAGCCCTCGCTAATCGGGACATACGGGAATTCCACACTGCCTCTCCGAATTTGGTGGATCAGGGCGAGTTCACGCCCCTCCACCATGTGCTGAAGAATATAAAGATTGAGGCAGGCACTAAGCTGGAGCTGATCCGACTTTTCCTGAAACAACCACAGCTGGACATTGACAGCTATCGGAACGGGCAGGTACGCCAGATGCTGAGAGATCAGTATCCGGAACTGCCGTGGCCGGAGCTGCGCGAGGCCGGAACAGAGATCGACTGCGAGGGACTCCTCCGCACGCTGCGGGACGGAGACGAGAACCAGTTCGAGCAACAGTTCGCGGAGTACCACCAGAACGTCAGCGGAAACGCAGACAACCAATGCAATGCCAACCAGGAGGAGTATCAGTCCCTGCTGGCGCAGAGTATCAAGCGGGGCAAGCAGCGAGCCTTTGAGGCCATCCTCGAGACGGGCATCAACATTAATCCTTCAAAATTGAGCGACATCAGCCCCGTGGAGTTGGCCGTAATCTGGGGCAACCACAGGGCGCTAGAGAAGCTGTTGTAGCATCCGCAGCTGGGGCTGACATCGCATTCCAAGCTGCTGAACGCGGTTATCAGTCGCCTGGGTGAGCAGCCGCTGGACGACTTCTGTGACCACCAGCGCTGCTTCCAGCTGCTGCTCGAGAGCGATCGTGTGGACATTAATGAGGCGGACAAGGCTGGCCTGGTGCCACTCTCCTATGCGGTCAAGTATCGCAACACAAAGGTGGCACAGGAGCTTCTACGGCAGGGAGCGTACATAGGGGCGAGAAGCGCGTTCGGAGATCTTCCCATACAGGAGATGGACCCGAAAGTGCTGGAGGAGCACTTCGATTCCTGCATCACCACCAACGGGGAGGAGCCCGGTGACCAAAGTTTCGAGATCATCATCAACTACAAGAATCTGATGAGATTCCAAGGAGCTGCGTTACCTGCTGCAGCACCCGCTAATCTCGAGTTTCCTCTTCCTCAAGAGGCACCGCCTCTCGGTGATCTTCTATCTGAACTTTCTACTTTACTCCCTCTTCACTGCCTCCATTATCACGCATACGCTCCTTACTGGCCGTCTTCACCATTCTGCTGGTGTCCGTGGAGTTCTGCCTGCTGGTTGGCTCCCTGCCAGTACTCTCAATTTCGACGCACATGCTCATGCTGCGCGCCGTCTCCAGCAGCTTCATCAAGAGCTTTGCTCTCTACTCGATCTTTGTGCTTACGTTTAGTCTGTGCTTCTCCATACTGTTTGGCAAGCCCCAGGTGGATTCCTCCTCTCCGAAGGACCGCACGCCAGAGCCAGCAAAGGAGGGAGAAGATGATGGTCACTTCAACACATTCTCCGTGCCCATCGAGGCGCTCATCAAGACGATTGTGATGCTCACGGGAGAATTTGATGCCGGTGACATAAAGTTTGACAGCGTCTACACTTACCTGATCTTCCTGCTCTTTGTTCTTCATGACCATTGTGCTGTTGTCTCCTGAATGGTCTGGCTGTCAGCGATACTCAGGTGGGTTTATATTTCCTTTTCTTCCACGGCTTTATCCAACTGTTTTCTCCCCTCTCTTTTCCCACAAGCCATCAAGGCCCAGGCGGAACTGAACGGCGCCATTGTCCGCACCAATCTGCTGACCCGCTACGAGCAAGTTCTCACTGGCCGAGATGGACACGCTCAGACCTCATCGTCCCAGTTGAACAAAGGCAGTCGGTTAGCTCGAGGAAGACCATGAGCTAGTCACCGGTTCAATCGTAATTTTCTTCATGCTTTTCTTGAGTTTCACGCCCTCGTGGCTTTTCCCACACTTGGGACCCCACTAGGCAGAAAAGCGACAGGAGAGAAAATCTTCAGTGATGAATCGCCTGATCGGATCGGGTGAATGGGGAACGTGGATTGTTAATAGTTGGATTCATCTTATTCCAGCACCTGTGAGGAAATATTCGTTCATGGGCTTTGTTTTGTATTTGTATTTCTATTTACTTTATGTTCCCTGTGCTTTCGATATTTGCTGCCGTTCTCTGTGTTGTGCCGCTCTCTCCAGATATTCGTACTGAATGATTTCCAGAGCCAGTTCTGAACGGCTCCAAGTGATAGTTCAGGGCCCACTTCGATGTTGTGTTTCGAATCACAGGTCAGGTGACGTACTTTCCCTGGCCAGAGCTGCGACTTGCAATAGTTGATCGACTTTGTTGGTTTGGGATAGGACTTGCGATAAATACCATGTCACCATACTCCTTGGTGTGGCCGAAATGTTGGCTACCATTCTGGGATTAAGGGTTAAGGAGAGTGGTAGGGGGGGGGGGGGGGGTATATTTTTGCTTGGCTTTACATCTTCCTTAAGCTGCTGTTTTGTGTCACAGCCAACCTGTCATTTGTACATTGAATTGCTGCTCAAGAGGTCTCTTTGGAGTCCTCTGTTCCCCGTGTACAAATTTACATAAAATCACAGGAAGCACTTAGGATTAATAGGGGGCACTCATCCCCCTCTACTCCCTCTCCACCTTTTGGTGGTGTCATGGGTTAAGCATTTGCTGTGTTCGGCATTCAATTTGTGGCTTGATTTCTTACCTTTTATGATGCGCTATACGGCTGTAATCCTTGTAGGACATGCACTTTGTTTATCCATTCAAAGGCGCTAAAGAGGGTAGTCCTGTAATCCAAAAGGGCATCCAGTATATCCAGAGCGAAGGTTAATCCATTCGATGGAGCGCTCAAGCAGACCAGCCAGGCGGTTGACCAGAAGCTTAACGAGGCTTAAAATTTCCAAGAGGCCGCCAGCCGGCAAGTGTCATTGCAGTCCCTCCAGTCGACTCCACTCCAGTCCAGTTTTTTCCCAAACTGTGCGACGTGAATAACTTTGATGATTTCTTGGCCCAAAGGCGCCCACACAATATAAATACTCCTCCCTTTTTTGTCAATAAGTTTATTTTCAGTCGTTACATTTACGAATAACAGGCGAGTTTTTCTACTCAAATCAAATATTAAAATTAAAAACGAAACAGTTATTGGTTGATGTCCTTCAGCTTCTCTGGATCAGTCTACTCAAGCCAAATCAAATATTAAAATTAAAAAATGATACAGTTATTGGTTGATGTCCTTCAGCTTCTCTGCATCCGTCTTGGCGGCCCACAAGCGGCACCCAATTTTTTTATAGTCATCGTTGCACATGACTATCGCCCTCAAATACTCGGCCGGCACCCCAGTTTCCTCTGATAGTCACTTTTTTTTTTCCTTAAAAACGGCAGCAATTTTTTGCATTGTCTTCGAATTCCTTGAAACCATACCTCTTATTGCTGTGTAATGTTGGTTCATTACGTGGTTTCCCAAGGTGCTCAACCTTCCAATCATTTTGCCGCATAGTTTGCACTTGCTGCCATGCACGGGGGGCGAAGCCTTAGGGGAAATCGGTGTTTTCAAATTGTCCTTTCCACTTTCAGTACTAAGAATGTCTTCAGTAAACATGTCTGGAGAATTAAGAAGTTATTATATGTATTTTTTAAAAATTTTACTTATTTACTTACTTAAGTCCGGATCCTCCCGAACCTCCTGCTCCTGCTTCTCCTCCACGTGTTGCACTGGCTCAGACGAATCATATATTTCATCAGAAATAGTACACTCCATATCATTGACTGTATAATCAGAAATATTGTGTATATTGTCAGAAATGTTGTCAATATTCTCCTCAATATCGTGAGTTGTGGCCGACTCCTCCGTATGACCGTGCATATTGTTTTCAAGATCCTCAATACCCTGAGTTGTGGCCGACTCCTCCGTATCACCGTGCATATTGTCAATATCCTCAATATCGTGAGTTGTGGCCGACTCCTCGGTATGACCGTTCATATTGTTGTCAATATCCTCAATATCCTGAGTTGTGGCCGACTCCTCCGTATCACCGTGCATATTGTCAATATCCTCAATATCCTGAGTTGTGGCCGACTCCTCCGTATCACCGTTCATATTGTTGTCAATATCCTCAATATCCTGAGATATCATCAGAACAGAAATATTCTGCACCGGAGTAACAGGCTCAGCATACTTCGCGTGCGTCGTCCCCGCTGAATGGAATACATTATTAGAAGAATATAATATAAATGTAACTAATTTACTTACCCTTACGTTGATGGTCCAGAAAAAAAAGTACAAATTAATCACTCCTGCTGCACTTATGTCGCAAACTTGGGGTCCACCGAACGACAACGTCATGTTGGCAATTTCCTGTGCTTTCGGGCTTTGCACTTTCCGGCCTTGCAGATGGTCCCAGTATATCCCGCATAATACATTAACAAGGGCACTGTCCACTCCGTCAATTCTTACACCTCCCAAATTAATGTACATCTTTGTCTTATTTTGTGTTCTTTATTTATGTTTTAAATAACGGGGCATGTATGGTTTTGGTATTTACTCATCGATAGTATTATAAGAAATACCAATGTACTCGATATGCCAACACACATTTATTCGAATACGACGATCAAGAAGGAAGAACGTTTACAGATATTTTGTTGCTATACGATACGGACCGATAAATATCACATAATTCCGCGTCTAGTTTCCTGATTTCAACATGTATAAAAATAAAAATAAAATAATTGTAAGGCAACATATATTAACCCTAACCGATCGAGATATTATACTGCAATTAGTTTTATGCGATATTATACTGCGATATGTAGTGGCCAGTTGTGACTCTAAAACTCCAGAGAACAGCTTGGGAAGTACGGCCCTCGCGTTTAACATTAACTCTGCTCTTTACAAAAACAAGATAAGAGATAAATTACAAGAGAGCAGTAGTTAAAGCTTCCATTGAAGAGCTTAATGTCTAATTTAGAGAAGCAGCGTGGATTAGTGGGAGTTATGTTTTAAAGCTTTACTAGAAATCATACGATTACTCCGTTAGTCGTGGAAGCTATGTGTAAGCTTTGCTTAGCATCGTACGAGATTACTCCGTTATCTAGGGAAGCAAGGTGTAAGCTTTGTCTAAAATCGTACGATTACCCCGTTGGTTGTGGAAGGTAAAGTTCCGATCGTAAGGGCTAATGCAAGTAATAGAACTTCTGGCTAGATCATTGCTATAGTGAAGCTGTGCGAATTCGGATGTGTCTTTTTATACAAATATATATAAAGTGACATATCCATAATTCCCCACATCACATACACATTATGTTTATGTACAATTCATCCACCCCATCCACACAAGTAACAGGACCCCACTCAAGAATCAATAACTGTTTGTTCCCATACTTCAATCTAGGGCCCCCCATAATATAAAGAATGGACCACATTGTTTCATAAACATTAGAATCACGCCACTCTCGAGAAATGGATTCTTTAGAATCACGCCACTCATGAGGACCAATCAAAGCTAGACATAAAACCAAGGAGTATCACATTCCTAGCTCCGTCATGTAATGCAACACCGATCGCCAGCAGTGGATGCCTTTCATCAAAGCCGACGCATCCCCAAATATCGATCCGGGCAAGTACGCCACCGACACGAAGATGCAGCCGAGGAAAGTAACGCCCGAAGCCAGAGTCGGGAGTTCCAAGAGAAGGGCTCATGGAAACTAGCCAGCAGCAGAGAGATCAGTTCCGTTTGAGACAAGCAGACGTAAAGTTAAGTCGGGGAATTCAACCAATCTTGTGACATAAAGAAATTAAGTACTAAAAATAAAATCTTTTTTAAGAACTAAATTTCGAGTTGCGGATATTTAACTGGCGCAGTCGGTAGGATTTCGTTTAAAATTAACTCCTATATTTCGGTAATGGTCAGCTTGTGTAATTTCTAATTACTGTGATCACGTAATCCCGGAATCGTTAATAAAATTGTGAAATCCGCCAAAGAACCTATGTGTTACGAGCACATGCGATTTGCAAAACTTAAATTAAGTGAACTGAAGTAAGCGGAGATAGTGATCCACCAAGAACAGTGAAACACTAAATACAAAATCAAAAAACTTACAAGTGAACCAAAATAAAGTTAAAAACTACTGAAAACAAAACAAAACCCAATCAACACCAACAACATGGCGTTACCACCACTATCATTGAGCGAAATCCACTTGAACCAGGCACTGCTGTCGATCAGACAAATACCTGCCTATGACGGTTCATCTGGACAGCTAAGCTCATTTATCAAACGAATCGAATATGTATGCGGATTATATCCAACTGAAGATCTTCGCCAACAAAGGATCCTATTAGGAGCGACCGAGATCCAACTGTCAGGAGAGGCACAACGCATATCGCAAATGATACAACCCAACACATGGCTCGAACTGAAGACGGCGCTGATCAACGAGTTCAAAAATCACACACCATATGAAGAACTCTTACGACAACTATACACCACCAGATTCAACGGCAGTCTTCGTAAGTTTATAGAAGAATTAGAGATAAAAGCATTATTAATAAACAATAAGCTAAACTTAGAAAACATACCAGAAAATAATGTCATTTATAAAAACGCTTTGAACAACACAATTAAAGATGTCATTACTCGAAAACTTCCTGACAGAATGTTCATGACCTTAGCAAGAAAAGATATTACCACATTGTCTAATCTTAAGAAGGCGGCACAAGAAGAAGGATTGTACGAAGCTAGTACAACAGATTCAGGTACAAATAAAGATCAATCGAAATCGTCTCAATCAAACCGAAAGAATGTTGGAAACTATTATGCAAATTATAATACTACTAACTATCACAATCAAACTCAGAGTTCATCTGGAACAGGTCAGACTAATCGAACAAATCAAAATCAAAATTCCCAATATCCTGGATTATACAATGAGTTCAAAAATTCCTTGAATCAAGGTAGGGCTCAGAATCCATTCAATCAGAAAATATCTCAAAACCAAGCTAGTGGGAGTGGACCCAACCAACCTACTAAAAGAGGGAGGGAGAGCCAGAGTGGCCCAACGAAGATGATAGGAATGTTTCATCAAGCCGCCTCGGAAGAAACCGAGGAGGACCCTATATAAACATTACCATTAATAAAATAATATTAAGGTGTATCGCTGACTCGGGATCATCGATCAACATCATGAAAGAAAATTATACAGATTCCGAGATAAAAGACGATAACCTTACGGTCCATACCATCAATGGACCTGTCCGTTTAACTAAGAGTATAATGAGGAATGCGAACAAAACATGTCCGTCCGTACAAAAGTTCTACATACATAACTTTTCCGAAAATTATGATATTTTATTAGGAAGAGAATACTTGATGGCAAGTAAAGCCGTCATCGATTACAGAAATGACACTGTAACACTAGGAGCTAGGTCGCACCCAATCATTCAGAGTGGAGAAGCTATTGAAGCCGGCAAGACCGCACAGAAGTGCACTGATCCCTCTACAAAAGAAGAGAAGATCGCACCTAAGTGCCTTGACCCATCTCCAGAGGGAGATCAATACTTCGCTTCCGCTCTAGACAGTGAATTAAGGGAATGTAATCAATTAAGATTGGAACACTTAAACGACGAAGAGAGGGAAGAGTTAAAGAAGGTCTTATATGAGTTTAAGGATGTGCAGTACAGAGAAGGTGACAATTTGACTTTCACAAGTACAATCAAGCACGAGATCAAAACTCAACATGAAGACCCGGTCTACAGACGACCATACAAATATGCCCAGATACATGATCAGGAGGTAAACCAGCAAATCAAAGATATGATCAGGCAGGGAATAATTCGAAAGTCGAATTCTCCTTACTGCTCGCCCATATCTATGATTCCGAAGAAGATAGATGCTTCAGGAAAGAAAAAATATCGAATGGTAGTAGACTATAGAAGTCTAAATGAAATAACAGTTAAGGACAAATTCCAAACTCCACGAATGGATGAAATCCTAGACAAACTAGGTAAATGTCAGTATTTTACGACAATCGATTTAGCGAAAGGTTTCCATCAAATACCCATGGAACCTAGCTCAATCCCCAAAACTGCGTTCTCCACTAAGCATGGACATTACGAGTTCACTCGTATGCCCTTTGGGCTAACCACTGCCCCAGCTACCTTCCAAAGATGTATGAACAATCTGATAGAAGAGTTAATCTTCAAAGATTGCTTTGTATACTTAGATGACATCATTATATTTTCCACTTCATTGGAAGAACACTTGTTGTCACTAAGGAGAGTATTTGGAAAGTTGAGAGACGCCAACTTGAAGCTACAAATGGATAAATGTGAATTCATGAAAAAGGAAACTGAATTCCTAGGTCATGTAGTCACTACTGAAGGAATAGTACCAAGTCCAGGCAAAATCTCTGCCATTGTCAAATTTCCAATACCAGAAACGACTAAGCAAATAAAGTCATTCTTAGGTCTGTGCGGGTTCTACAGGAAATTCGTTCCTAATTTTGCAAACATAGCAAAACCCACGACACTCAAACTAAAGAAAGGAGCTGTCATAGACGCCAAGGAAGAAAAGTACGTCGAGGCATGTGAGAGACTAAAAGTACTCATCACCTCAGACCCTATCCTTGCGTTCCCAGACTTTGACAAAATGTTCACGGTAACAACCGACGCTAGTAACATAGCATTGGGAGCGGTTTTGTCACAAGAACACAAACCGATCTGCTACGCTAGCAGAACCCTAAATGAACATGAAATAAACTATTCAGCAACCAAGTATTTCCGTTCATGCCTGTTCGGTAGAACATTCGAGATACAAAGCGATCATAAACCCTTGATTTGGTTGAACAACCTCAAGGAGCCAAATATGAAATTACAAAGGTGGAAAATAAAACTGAATGAGTTTGATTTTAAAATGAAATATCTACCAGGCAAAGAAAATCATGTAGCTGATGCCTTATCAAGGGTAAAGATTAATGAAAATCTCCTTGGAGAAGCTTCCAATAGCGTTGGTGCAACTGTACATAGCGCACAGGAAGACAATCTAAATCACATTGATATCCCGGAAAGACCAATTAACTATTACAATCGGCAAATTGAGCTAATAAAAGGCAATGAAGATAAGGTAGAAACAATTCGTTATTTTCACAAGCTAATCATCAAGATCACGTATAAGGAAATGACTAACACCTTAGCGAAGGATATAATAAAGGAATATCTATGCACCAAAAAGAGCGCATTATATTTCCATAACGAAATAGATTTTCCTCCATTCCAAAAAGCCTATTTAGAAATCATTAATTCTAAAAATATAACCAAAGCTATTAAATCAAGCACGAAACTCCTAGATATTCAGAATTACGCTGAATTTAAAGAAACCATATTAAAAAATCATAAAGGCTTACTCCATCCAGGGATAGAGAAAACCGTCAATTGGTTTAGGGGAAAATACTATTACCCGGATTATCAAAAACTAATCAAAAACATAATAAACGAATGTCCTACTTGTAATATTGCCAAAACAGAGCATAGAAATACGAAGTTGGCATTCGAAACTACACCTGAAATACTGAACATCAGAGAGAAATACGTCATAGATTTCTATATGGTAGGTAACCAACAGTTCCTATCATGTATTGACGTATACTCGAAGTTTGCCACTCTTGTAGAAGTAAAAAGTCGTGACTGGTTAGAAGCAAAAAGAGCCATCATGAAAGTTTTTAACGAGATGGGCAAACCAATTGAAATCACCTGATTCAGCTTTTATGTGCACAGCATTGCAAGCATGGCTGAATGCGGAAAACGTCAAAATAGAGATCACTTCCAGCAAAAATGGAATATCTGACGTAGAAAGATTTCATAAAACAGTAAATGAAAAATTAAGAATAATATCTAGCAAGGATAACCCAGAAGATAGATTCACGAAGTTTGAATTAATTCTTTATACTTATAATCATAAAGCCAAACATAATACCACAAATAGGACACCAGCTGATATATTCATTTATGCAGGCTCACCTTATTATGACACCCAACTAAATAAAGTGAATAAAATCACTCAATTAAATAAAAACCGCATAGAGTATGAAGTAGATACCCGCTATAAACTATCACCTCTAGTTAAGTCTAAGGTAACAAATCCTTTGAAAAGGACGGGCGAAATTAGACAGGTAGACGAAAAACATTATGAAGAAAAGAATAGGGGTAGGAAAATAACTCATTATAAATCAAAATTCAAGAAAAAGAAGAAATCTAATAGAAGCAAATATAATAATTCCAGAGAAACCGAGGAAGTTAATGGAATCGGCGAACTTCAACACAATTAAAATCCTCATCTTCCTCATAATTACCATCGTAATGGCACAGGGCCAAAACATAGAAATAAATCCTATAAAATTCCAAAACGGATATATGATATTCAAAACTGGATCGATTAACATACCTATCAATTACGAATACCATTATCTAACTGTTAATGTAACTAAAACCGAAAAACTATACCAAAATTTATTAATGCAAGCCACTAAATTCCAGGACATAATCCAAATAAAATATCTAGTAGACAAATTGCAAAGAGAAATGAACGGGCTAAAAATAAACAAAAGAAATAAAAGAGGCCTAATCAATATAGTAGGAACTTTATCAGGAAGATAAAGTCGATTTGGAACAAAAAATAGAAAATTTAGCCAGCCATAGCATTCAAATGAATGAACTAAATTTGGTAATAGATGCAGTTAATAGCGGAATAAACGTTATAAACAAACTAAATGAAGAAAAAGACAGGAATCAACAAATAGAAATTTTGATATTCAATCTACAACATTTCACAGAATATATCGAAGATATAGAACTAGGTATGCAATTAACTAGGCTCGGTATATTTTTAATCCAAAATTATTAAAACAAGACTACCTGGAACAAATAAATTCTGAGAAAATACTAAATATAAAAACCTCCACATGGCTAAAATCCGATACCAACGAAATTCTAATAATTTCCAACATTCCCAAAGACATTACAAAAGTACCAATCTATAAAATCGTTCCGTATCCAGACGAATTAAATAACATGTTAACAGATATGACATACGACAAGTACTACATAAAAAATGAAGAAGTATTTGTTAAAGAAACTAGTTTGAAAACCAATGACAATTGTATAAAAGGAATTTTAATGCAAATTCCCACTAAATGTGAATACTCCAAAACTTTTCAAAACTTTCAAATAAACTTTATTGAACCCAATATACTAATCACATGGAATCTTCCAAAAACAACGCTAAACCAGAATTGTGTAAACCAAGAAATCATAGCGAAGGGAAATACCATTATAAAAATCTACAACTGTTCAATCCAATTAAATGAATTTACAATATCAAACACAATGTTAGATTTTGCCCAGAATGTTTATGTCAACAACAACATAACTAAAATAAAACCACTGTCGTATGTCCAAACTAATGAAATAATTATGCAATACACCAAATATAGTAACCTATTACAAATAAGTCTACTAATTTCATTTGTCATAATTATATTAGTACTACTAAGTTATGTAGCTGTTAAATTTAAGAAAACTTCTAAAAGAGTCACGGTTAAATGTATTAACCCTATAATAGAAGCAGAAGAGGAACCAACCTCAGCCACCGCACTTGACACCCCGTCACTATACCCGAGGGTAATCGCCTAGGGACAGGCTAATAACAAACGTTGGGGGAGTGACATATCCATAGTTCCCCACATCCCATACACATTATGTTTATGTACAATTCATCCACCCCATCCACACAAGTAACAGGACCCCACTCAAGAATCAATAACTGTTTCTTCCCATACTCCAAGCTAGGGCCCCCCATAATATAAAGAATGGACCACATTGTTTCATAAAAATTAGAATCACGCCACTCTCGAGAAATGGATTCTTTAGAATCACGCCACTCATGAGGACCAATCAAAGCTAGACATAAAACCAAGGAGTATCACATTCCTAGCTCCGTCATGTAATGCAACACCGATCGCCAGCAGTGGATGCCTTTCATCAAAGCCGACGCATCCCCAAATATCGATCCAGGCACGTACGCCACCGACACGAAGATGCAGCCGAGGAAAGCAACGCCCGAAGCCAGAGTCGGGAGTTCCAAGAGAAGGGCTCATGGAACATAGCCAGCAGCAGAGAGATGAGTTCCGTTTGAGACAAGCAGACGTAAAGTTAAGTCGGGGAATTCAACGAATCTTGTGACATAAAGAAATTAAGTACTAAAAATAAAATCTTTTTTAAAAACTAAATTTCGAGTTGCGGATATTTAACTATATACAAGTGAATTTGAAAACGTTGTGCAATCAAACACGTGCCAAGTAAATTGAAGTTCTGGTGGACTACATTATTCCTTTTGGATTAAGAAAAATAAAAGGTATTTGGACCTTACAATAGTGACACAGCTTTAACAGTCTCGTATCATAGGGCTGGAAATCTTACTACGTTCGACACCTCCAAGAACGAGGTCGTCAAAGTCCATCGATTTCTTAGTAGATCTGGGAAAGACCTCGGATTTCCCAGGATCCAGCATCTACATAAACCAACGATAACTACAACCAAATAAACCAGAAAGAGCCGTCCGAAGATATACTAGAGTGAAACCCGAAGTTATGTGGAGGCATACTTGAGCTGAAGTACATTTTGGAGTAAGACGAGAAGAATGGTTTTCTTGCGAATTCGGAGAAACTAATATGCCGCACTCGTCACCCTTCTCGCTTATGAATTAAGCGCGCGGCTAAGGCTTTCGCATGTAGTTCTTCGCAATGTGTGGAGTGGCTCTCTAACTGTGAAAATAAAACATTATTCTGCGGCGATCCACACTGCCGCTTAATAGTCGTCGTGTGAAAATGTACCAAAGTATTAGTTTTGAGTCTCGTCATGAGATTTTCCATGTATTAAAGATTAGGCTACGCACTAACTATTTTGTATTGTCTAGATTTAAAAAGAAAAAGAAAAAAACCAATAATGTAAATAATTACCCATAATTAGAAATTAGCGCAAATGAAAACCACATTTTTTTAAGATCAGCCGTTGAGTGGCAAATCGTCGTCGCACGGGTATGGAAATGGAAAGAAAATCGGTGTTTCATCCGAATTAGAAGTGAAGACCTGTATATTCATAATTTTTCTCCCTTCCTCAGAATATGTTCTGAGGAACGCCCCTTGAGCTCAACGGAAACGCCCGATAATTCGTATAAAGTATGAGTGAGTTACGAAACTTCCTTAAACGGAATTCTCGAGTATTTTTTGGAAATATATATCTGTCTTATAAAACTTCTATTCCGGTATATAAAACAACCATATCCGTGCCATAATTTAAAGCGGATCGGCTACTAATTTTTCTTTCACGTTTGCCTTCTAGTTATATAATTATCATATTTTTCTCTTCTTTCCAATTTAATTTCTTTTACGCCATATTCTCTACACATAAGTCCTATATACATATACACATATAACTAGGTATAACTTGCTACTATTTCCTCCTTCTTTATTTAATTACTTTATGCTAAGTTTATACTTATCTGGAAAACCATGAAGTCCAAACCCTTAAATTTTGAATTATTAAATAATAATTAGTAGATAATAATGGAACATTAAACCTTTCGTGTTTGTCCTGAGTAGAGCCTGAGGAAGTCCGATGATCAAATAGAGATGCGCTCGATTAGGGTTATGCTGTCGATTAAACGGCATACAAAGGTAGGGAGGGTAGAGAAGGGGTCAAAGTCATCTGAGTTCCCCAAGAGCGACGGAATATAGCCTGACTATTTGTCGGTAGTCGGTTAACCAGTTAGTTAAAATTCACATTCTTTTCTTTTTGATTTCTTTTGTAGAGTTCCTTTTGAACATTAAATCAAGTGTACCTAAAACATCTTTGCGAATGTGTTCGTATATCAGATAGGAGAGTAGGAAAGATCCCACGACATTCCGGCAAGCTAGTTAGAGCATAGCTAGAGGTACACGTTCCGAAATCCTGCTATACTATTGGTGTCTGACCGTCAAAAAAAGTATGTACAATCTCCATCCGTACATACAATCTCACACCTCTACGAATATGAATTTCTGGCACATTACATAGATTGGCGCCCAACGTGGGGCCAGAGTACGAGTTACTACTGGTTAAAACCCCCAAAAACTTTGCTCGTTGCAATTTTAAATTCCACATTAAAATTAATACTTCCCGTCCAACTACTGTAACGGAGGATATTGATGGAATTTTGGGTTTAAGATTCTGAGTTTCGGAATGCCTAACCAAATAGAATCCGCCAGGTAGCAAGGGATGGAAACTGATATTTTTTTTTGTTACCAGAATTAATTTGCGAATATACGACAGCTATTCACAAAGGCGGATAGGTCGGCCAAATTATGATAGGATAACCGCAAAAGAGTTTATGAAGGAAGAGTATCGATGGCTTTCGGAAGTCTAATTTTCTAGATATAGATTTGGAAATTAGCCATTGCCAAGGTTACTGACCACATAAACATACCATAGATCAATTTAGATTTCATTGAGGTTATATTCCGGCGACAAGAGAAAGCGTATATCGGACGGAGTCAAGCTCGAAGAGGACAAATATTGGGTATTTAGGAAAATTTTGTAGAATTTATTGAAGCTTTGGTCCTATAATTAGGGATTTCCACATTTAGTGATCAGAACTCGTATTACTGGGTTACCTTAACATGTCACCAGTACAACGTACCCCAGGGGGCAAGGCGTCGGGTGACGTGGACGCCCAGATCTGTGGTATATGTCAAGAAGCCATAAGAAGAAGTCAACTAATATGTACTGCGTCTTGTGGGCACCGGTATCATGATACTTGCATGAAAGAATTCGTGAAAAATAACAGAAATTGCCCCGTATGTAGGGCGGAGTTGAATCCGGAGGAACTTTCGTTTGATGAGAATACTCTAGTAGCCGAATTACCACCCGACATGGGTTCGGGTATAGTGCCTGTTCGGAGCAGAACCCAGCCGATTAGCTGCTTGCCAAATAGCACCTAATTCTTGGCCCTCAGCCACTTATTTTGTTTGTTACTTATGTCTATGTCACTCATTTGTTTGTTAAAGCTTTGCGCTTGCTTGCCCTGCTAAACGCTCTCTGCCAGCTCGCTCTTCGCTATCTCCGCTTTGCGTCTGCCTACCGACGTCGGCCGAGCGAAGCTGCGCTTAGCGATCGGAGCGGCAATGTAAAGGGCAGGCAAGCCACACTTGCAATTTGGATGTCACGCATTAAAGAACATATCGTAATTTTATTTCTGCGCCGAGTTTTGTTTAATTCGAAATAATTAGTCGGCCGATTGGGGATAAAAAACATTATCTCCACATAAAATTTGGTGACCCCGACGTGATCTCTGAGTTGCAGTGTCAATTAATAATCATTCGCGATCGACATTCGTTAGCCCTAGCAAATTTTCGGCGGTTAAGCACAATTCGGTGCTAAAACACACTTACATACACCTACATACACGCATTGCTGGCTATTAATTTCTCTGTCGCGACAATTCGGTCAGTGCAGTGCGGTAGGCAGTGCAGCGAACTCACTAATACACACAAGCGGAGTACAAAGCGGAATCGGACAGCTCGCACAGCCGCACAGCTAAAGGCATTAGCTCTAATCCCTTTGCTTTCGGTTCCCACGTTTATACGTATACAGGGTGTCTTTTTCGGTCGTGCTGAGAGACTCTTTTAAAACCTCAACATGGCAGCACCTGAGCCTACCAATGTCGCGAACGCAGCAATGCCGAGTGATGTAGATTTCTACAAGCACAAGGCCGAGTCCATCGCGCGCCAACTAAAGGCCATGGATCGCTTTCTTACCAAGGAAGAGCTTGCCGAGTTAGATGAGGCAGAACTTCAAGCTCGCTTAGAGCAAATCGAGCGAATGAATGCGGATTTCGATGCCGCTCAAACGAGCCTTGAAAGGCTGGATTTCCTGCAGTTAGCCCATGATGCCCGGCTGGACTCTTCGAATGTTTATGTCAAGGTTAGGTCCAGGCTGTCGCGGGAGTTGATGGCTGCTCGCACGGTAAATGTTGCCAATTCAACGGCTCGGCATACTCTCGAGGGGAATTCGTCGTTGTTCGCCTATAATAGTATAGGCCGTTCTCGAATGCCCGAGTTGCAGCTTCCGCGATTCGGGGGGAACTACATGGATTGGCCAGAATTCCACTCGATGTTCTCGACAATGGTGCACAAAGACCATCGTATACCAATCATCGAAAAATTCCAATATCTTCGTGGATGTCTAGATGGTGCTGCGCTGGATACGATTCGTTCCTTGGAACTTTCTGAGGAGAATTACGACAAGGCGTTGAATTTACTAATGTTGCGATTCGATAATAAACTGTTACATTTTCAGGCACACGTCAAGGCTATTTTCGGGCTGCAAGGGGTGGAGAAGGGCTCGGCTATCGGCTTGCGCGCGCTCAGCGACAAAATCAATTCGCACTTGCGTGCACTTCAGACCTTGGCGACCCCGCAGGAGATATCCGATGGGTTGCTGATCTTCATCATAGGCACGAAACTGGACCACAAAACAAAGGAGAAATGGGAAGAGAACTTGCCGACGTCAGGATTGCCTCGGTGGTCAAGCATGGCCTCATTTCTGGAAGCGAGATGTCGGATGCTGGAGAATTTGGGATCAGCCATGGCAACAAGTCCTAGTCAACAGGTGGGAGAAGACAAACCTGTCACCCTTATCACCTCCAGTAACGACCATCCTAACCCCATATGTAACCATTGCAATTCCTCCGAGCATTACATATCTAGATGTCAGGCATTCCTGAATCTCTCTGCGTTTGAACGATACAAAGAAGCAAAGAAGAGCCGCTTGTGTTTGAACTGCCTCAACAAAGGCCATGAATTGCAGAGGTGCAGGTCAGGACTTTGCAGGCATTGCCAGGCCAAACATCACACGCTACTCCACATTCCATCGGGAACTGGTGCTTCATCTTCCTCTTCACCGGCCGAGGAATCGATCCAGCAAGAGGCCGCGACTGTGCTTCTAGCAAGCGGGTGTTCCAGCCCTCCCCCCTCGATCCAGAAATCTCAGCCTAGCCAGAACGTGTTGCTACCTACTGCCCTCGTCCATGTAACAGATCGTTATGGAGCACTTATCCCATGTCGTGCCATTTTGGATTCTGCATCACAGGCAAACTTTGTAACATCTAGACTTGCTGATCAGTTGCAGTTGGATCATCGCTCGTCTTATGTTCACATCTCTGGAATTGGAGATTCCATTCTACCTTCGAGCAAGTCTGTACATATAGTTGTACAATCCCAGGACGCAAGCTATCGAGCTTCCTTCGCTGCAATTGTCACCAACTCAATTACGGAAATGCAGCCTAACTTCGGCGTAGACGCAAAGGATTGGCCAATGCCGAATAATCTAAAACTAGCTGATCCTAATTTCTCCAAGCCCCAACGTATCGATCTGTTGATAGGTTCTGGTTTGTTCTTCGATTTAATGTGCGTCGGACAGATTCGACTATCAGCCCAATTGCCAACATTGCAGGAGACTAAACTTGGTTGGATAGTATCAGGAAGCATTGATAGCTCGGAGAATAAGCGTGCAGCTTTAGCCGCTTTTGAAAATTCCTCGTGCATCTCTATTGACGATTTTCGACCCACAACGCTGGAGTACCAAAACTTAGAGCAGCAATGCAGGAAGCAGCTGCTCGAGTGCCAGGTGCAAGTGGAAAAACTGCGATCGGAGAATCAGGAACTGCAGCGCGAACTTTTCCATATATTAAAAACCTACATATCCACGCCAAATGAAATTCAACTTTCAACAGTTTCTACATTGCCAAATTTCCTCCCATTCTATGCAATTACAGAGGTTCCCGATGATCAAGACGTAGTCACGACAAGCCGCCTTCGTAAAGAAGCGCCGATTGCTGCGTTCGACGATCATCCCAGCGTAGCCGCCAGATGCGCCCAAGCAAGCATCTTCAAGAGGGCCGTTGGAAAAATAGCGGTTCTGCCCCTTCAGGATGGATCTGTTGAAAGCCTTTGCCTTCCAACGGGGGGTGAATGTTCGGAGCAGAACCCAGCCGATTAGCTGCTTGCCAAATAGCACCTAATTCTTGGCCCTCAGCCGCTTATTTTGTTTGTTACTTATGTCTATGTCACTCATTTGTTTGTTAAAGCTTTGCGCTTGCTTGCCCTGCTAAACGCTCTCTGCCAGCTCGCTCTTCGCTATCTCCGCTTTGCGTCTGCCTACCGACGTCGGCCGAGCGAAGCTGCGCTTAGCGATCGGAGCGGCAATGTAAAGGGCAGGCAAGCCACACTTGCAATTTGGATGTCACGCATTAAAGAACATATCGTAATTTTATTTCTGCGCCGAGTTTTGTTTAATTCGAAATAATTAGTCGGCCGATTGGGGATAAAAAACATTATCTCCACAGTGCCGTTAGAAGGGGGATCCAACCCGGAGTCAAACGCTTCAGAGAGAGGACATCAAAAGTCAAGAGGGGCTAGGCCTAAACAGGGACGGGGAAATACATCGCGCAGAGGGAGGCATACTAGGTTGCAGTCTCAACAATTTCGGGATAGTTCTTTGGGCAGTATCAGCCATAGGTCGGGCGAAGGAGATATGCCGGAAAGAACCCTTGAGGTTATACAAGCCCTGATAAAAGGTGAGCAGAAAGATATGATGGTGGAGCTAAGTTCATTCGTTAAGAATTTGATCGAAAAAAATCTACGCGGACAATTAGGTAGGATGACTATAGCTTCAGATAGCACGCCTGTGCAAGCGACAAGGCAAAATCACGAGCCTAATATAACAGGAAACTCGTTGTCTTCAGAAAATGGAAGGCAAAGGGGATTACCACATCCAAATGTCTCTAACAGGGCAATAGCTCCTGGGAAGGCCGCTAATATCTTAGCCAGTTGGCGACTAAAGTTTGACGGATCCAAAGACGCTATGCACGTCGACGAATTCCTGTACAGGGTTCGTTCACTCACATCCTCCACTTAAAATAACGATTACGAATTACTCTGTGACAATATGCATCTGCTTTTCTCGTCTAAAGCCAGCGATTGGTTTTGGAACTTCCATAGAAAGAACCCACAGTTTTCTTGGCAAACTTTTTCTGCCTCGTTTAGACAACGTTTCGATGATGCTAAAGATGATTTCGACTTGTGGGAGTTGATTAGAAAACGCCGTCAGAGAGAGGGTGAATCGTTTGACGATTATCAGACGGCCGTCGAAGAATTAGTGTCCAGGCTCTCACACGAGGTTAGCGAAAATAAGTTAGTAGACATTTTAAAACGTAACGCAAAAACGGCCCTCAGATATGAACTCTTGCATCTCAAAATCAGCGATCGAACTGGCCTGAGAGAAGAAGTTCGCAAGCATGAAAACTTCTGTAAAGACAACCATAACCCTTTTCCACGAGGTAAATTCAGCAAACCGAATGTAGCAGAAATACTTACGGACAATGAAGATATGGAGGAAGAAGACGTTTCGCAGATTTATCGTAAGAAACTGGTATGCTGGAACTGCGACCAGGAAGGGCATCGTTTTGATGATTGTTTAGGAGAAAGGCGAATTTTCTGCTATGGTTGTGGTGCTAAGGATATTTATAAACCTCGATGCGTCAAATGTAACCCAGCGAAAAACTTGAAACGGGATGTACCGACCGGAGCCCAGTCAGTACATCCGACCAAGAGCAGCAACTAAACGAAAGTAAACCAACTACCTTAAGAGGGCTTTCCGAAGGGGGAGTTGACGTAAAACCGGATATGATACTACACCAAATTTGTACAGGTATAGATGTAGCGACTCAAACGATGGAGAGCAAAGAGTTAGATTCAGAAAATGTGAATACGTGGTTTAAATTGATAGTTAAGCCCAAACGATCGACGGTCCGGAGACGAGCGTTCTGGAAAAAAGTCCAATCTGTTCGAAAACGTTTAGTCTCAGCAGTTATTCTGAGTACAGATAACCGATTGTACACGGAGGTAATGATCGAAGGGCAAACTTATAAGGCTTTGCTGGATTCAGGAGCAACCATTAGTTGTTTGGGTGGGAGAGCAGCAACCTTTTTAGCACATCACCCACAATCTCAGAAGTGTTTGGGAACCATACGCACTGCCAGCAACGAAGCTTGTACCGTAGTGTCCAAATTGGTGGTTCCGATTGAATTCCGTAAAATAGTTAAGGAAGTAGAGTTCTTTATCATACCAGATTTAAAGCAAGATGTTTATTTAGGAGTTGACTTTTGGAAAGATTTCGGTCTTCTATCCCAATTATTGACCCGAGAAGGAACTGTGAGCTGTTTGGAGAATAGAGACGACACGATTATGAAGGAAACGCCTAAAATGCATTCCCTAAATGAAGAACAAAGGAACCAATTAGAGGCGGTAATAAGAACCTTCCCGTCATATGAATGCGACGGACTAGGTCGTACACACTGTGAGGAACCGTGGTTCCCACAGGCCGAGTTCGACCAAAGCATAGCCGGATAAAGTCGGTGGGACGGTCGGATAAAGGCTGATGGCTGGCTGGATAAGGCGAAGGTCAGCCCAGATACCCACGGATATCCGGATGCAGCGAAGAGGCCAAGGGCCCCGAGAGGAGAAGTGTCCCGCTCTCGGAGCAAGAGAAACGCGAAATGCAGAGGAGACGGTGGGATCGGGCCGGCAGCGATCCGCCACCGGCCAGGCCCCGTTACGAAGGCCGTGGAAACCAGGAGACGGCGATGGAAAACTACCAACGCCGAGTCAAGGGGCTATAAAAGGAGGCTGCGGCAACGAAGCGGGTCTCTTTTTCCGTGGAGAAGTGATCGCGCGCGCACGTTGAAACCCCGCCGAAACGTAAGAGTAATACCCGGTACGGTTCGAAGAACTGCAGTGAAGTGAATAGCAACAGGAAGACAGGCCCCGCCTGCCCCCAGAGTGAGTCTAAGTTAAGAGGTGATCCACAGTTGCCGGCGGAAGCTAAGAAGGGAGTGCGAGACGTAGAGTGCGGATTTGCGTGGCGGGCCAAAGCAATAGCGGAGGTCAAACTGCCCCAATCAATAGCCTCAACGCTGCCACACCCGACGAGAGCCCACGCGTGGTGGAGATCCATAGCTAAGCTGAATTGTAGCATCTAGCCCTAAGTCCTAATATAAGCACGAATAAAGAGAGATTCGATTAAAAAAAAGGAAGGTCTTATCATTTGTCGTTGGGGCAACAATAAAAATGCGTTGCGACGAATCGGCCGACCGCTGAGCGAGCCCAGCAAACTCAAGCGAACCAAGAAGCAGGTCCGTTACAACACCTAATACAACATTCTATGGTAATCAATGCCGAAGTACCCGTCAAACAACGACATTGGCCCATTTCCCCGCGAAAGAGAAAGTGATGTTCGAAGAAGTAGAGAAGATGATTAAGCTGGGCGTGATAGAACCTTCAAATAGTCCATGGAGTAGCAATTGCGTCCTAGTAAAGAAAGGGAACAAGAATAGGTTATGCCTTGATTCTCGAGAGATCAACAAATATACCCGAAAAGATGCATACCCCCTTCCCCATATAGATGGGATACTCAGTCGATTGCCACCTGTCAAATACATAACGGGACTCGATATGAAGCATGCTTATTGGCAAATTCCCCTAGAGGAGTCTTCACGCCAATAAACCGCGTTTACCATACCTAACCGACCGCTGTATCAATACAAGTTATGCCTTTTGGTCTAACCAATACCTCACAAACCCTCTGTCGTTTACCTTCTAACTTGCGTACGAGAGTGTTTGTTTACCTCGATGACTTACTAATTTTATCAGACGATTTCGAATCCCATTTAATGTTACTGAGAGAAGTTGCAGTACACTTTCGAAAGGCTAATCTTACGATAAACATTGCCAAGTCGCACTTTTGCATGCGTGAGATTAAGTATCTGGGGTTCATCATTGGATACGGACAGGTAAAGACGGATCCGAGTAAAATTGAAGCTATTAAAGAATTCTTCGTTCCCAAGACGGTAAAACAATTGCGACGATTCCTTGGTCTTGCTGGGTGGTACCGTCGTTTCGTCGACAATTCTGCAACGGTAAGTTGCGCCCTCAAGCGTATGCGTGGAACCCTTTGGCCAATCAGGCATTTGAAAAACTTAAACAGTGCCTGACGTCAGCTCCCATTTTGTCTACTCCTGATTTCTCAAAACCCTTTTTGCTGTTATGTGATGCTAGTACTGTAGGAATTGGTTGTGTGTTAGCCCAGAAAAACGAAGAAGGAGAAGAATTACGCGTAGCATTCGTGTCCGAGAAGATATCTAAAGCTCAGAAAAACTACTCAGTCACGGAATTAGAATGTTTAGCGGTGATAAAGGGAATTAAAAAGTTTCGTGCTTATGTAGAAGGTCAGGCATTCGAGGTGATAACCGATCATGCCTCATTACAATGGCTTATGCGTCAGAAGGAGTTGTCTGGTAGATTAGCTCGATGGGCCATAAAACTACAGGGATTCTCTTTTGAGATAACGCACCGGAAGGGCTCACTAAACGTGGTAGCGGATGCCCTATCGCGTAAAGAGGAAATTACTGTTTCTGAAATGGAAGATCAGGGTCCGATAGTTGATCTATCTGCCGCAGAATTTAAATCACCAGAATATATGACCTTAATTGATAATATTCGCGCTAAGCAAGACAAATTACCAGACTTGAAGATTCTCAATGATTTTGTCTACAAAAGAACCGAACCTGATCAGGGAAATAATGGTGTAGATAATCTATCTTGGAAATTGTGGATTCCTAGGGAACTCACCCAAGGTGTAATCTCGCGGGCTCATGATCCGCCCAATGCCGCTCACAGTGGAGTAGGGAAAACCATCGAAAAGATTAAAAGATATTTGTTTTGGCCAAAAATTAACAAGCAAATACGTGAGTATGTAACTCATTGTGAAGTGTGTCGTCACACCAAACACCCGAACACCGTGTTGAAACCACCCATGGGAAAACCAATGGTGTCTGATCGTCCGTTTCAAAAGCTTTATATGGATTTGCTGGGTCCATATCCCCGATCCAAGAAAGGGCATATTGGTTTACTTATTATCGTAGATCACTTCACAAAATTTCATTTCCTATGCCCCCTTAGGGTGTTTACTTCCAATCGGGTGTGCGATTACCTCGAAAATTATTTGTTCTGTACATTTGGAGTCCCCGAGGTGATATTAACAGATAACGGATCTCAATTCGTTTCTGGAGCCTTTCAGGCTTTTCTAACCCGCTTTGGGATACAACATATTCGTACGGCGATATATTCACCACAGGCGAATGCCAGTGAGAGACTCAATAGATCGGTGTTAGCAGCTATAAGAGCTTACACAAGCCGGGATCATTCCACTTGGGATACCAAATTACCGGAAATCAGTGCTGCTCTCAGATCCAACATTCACCAAAGCACCGGGTACTCGCCCTATTTCCTAACCTTTGGACAAAATATGATTCTGAATGGCAAAGACTATGAGTTGCTTCGCCGCTTAAGACTCTTATCGGAGGATACCCGCATTAGTTATCCGGAAGCACTACAAATTATTCGCGAATCGGCAAAGAAAAAGGTGAAAGAGTCACATGAACAAAATGCTAGGCGATATAATCTACGCTATCGGAAAGTAGAGTTTAAGGTTGGAGAGCCAGTACTTGCCCGCAATTTCTGCGAAAGCAATGCTATTAAAAAGTTCAATGCAAAGTTAGCGCCGGTTTTTATTTCAGCCGTGGTATCTAGACGACTTGGCTCATCCTATTATCAACTGAAGAACGAACAGGGTAAAAACTTAGGAATATTTCACCTCAAAGACATACAAGTGAAACACTAGGCAACTGTCCTTTTTCCGTTTAGGCTTCGCCAGTTAAAACTAGCGCTTCCTCAACTGTGGTGTAGTGGCCAGTTGTGACTCTAAAACTCCAGAGAACAGCTTGGGAAGTACGGCCCTCGCGTTTAACATTAACTCTGCTCTTTACAAAAACAAGATAAGAGATCAATTACAAGAGAGCAGTAGTTAAAGCTTCCATTGAAGAGCTTAATGTCTAATTTAGAGAAGCAGCGTGGATTTGTGGGAGTTATGTTTTAAAGCTTTACTAGAAATCATACGATTACTCCGTTAGTCGTGGAAGCTATGTGTAAGCTTTGCTTAGCATCGTACGATTACTCCGTTATCTAGGGAAGCAAGGTGTAGGCTTTGTCTAAAATCGTACGATTACCCCGTTGGTTGTGGAAGGTAAAGTTCCGATCGTAAGGGCTAATGCAAGTAATAGAACTTCTGGCTAGATCATTGCTATAGTGAAGCTGTGCGAATTCGGATGTGTCTTTTTATACAAATATATAGATCCAAGTGAATTTGAAAACGTTGTGCAATCAAACACGTGCCAAGTAAATTGAAGTTCTGGTGGACTACATTATTCCTTTTGGATTAAGAAAAATAAAAGGTATTTGGACCTTACAATAGTGACACAGCTTTAACAGTCTCGTATCATAGGGCTGGAAATCTTACTACGTTCGACACCTCCAAGAACGAGGTCGTCAAAGTCCATCGATTTCTTAGTAGATCTGGGAAAGACCTCGGATTTCCCAGGAACCAGCATCTACATAAACCAACGATAACTACAACCAAATAAACCAGAAAGAGCCGTCCGAAGATATACTAGAGTGAAACCCGAAGTTATGTGGAGGCATACTTGAGCTGAAGTACATTTTGGAGGAAGCCGAGAGGAATGGTTTTCTTGCGAATTCGGAGAAACTAATATGCCGCACTCGTCACCCTTCTCGCTTATGAATTAAGCGCGCGGCTAAGGCTTTCGCATGTAGTTCTTCGCAATGTGTGGAGTGGCTCTCTAACTGTGAAAATAAAACATTCTTCTGCGGCGATCCACACTGCCGTTTAATAGTCGTCGTGTGAAAATGTACCAAAGTATTAGTTTTGAGTCTCGTCATGAGATTTTCCATGTATTAAAGATTAGGCTACGCACTAACTATTTTTGTATTGTCTAGATTTAAAAAGAAAAAAAAAAACCAATAATGTAAATAATTACCCATAATTAGAAATTAGCGCAAATGAAAAACACATTTTTTTAGATCAGCCGTTGAGTGGCAAATCGTCGTCGTACGGGTATGGAAATGGAAAGAAAATCGGTGTTTCATCCGAATTAGAAGTGTATATTCATAATTTTTCTCCCTTCCTCAGAATATGTTCCTACGTCGCCCCTTGAGCTCAACGGACACGCCGGATAATTCGTATAAAGTATGAGTGAGTTACGAAACTTCCTTAAACGGAATTCTCGAGTATTTTCGAAAGATATATCTGTCTTATAAAACTTCTATTCCGGTATATAAAACAACCATATCCGTGCCATAATTTAAAGCGGATCGGCTACTAATTTTTCTTTCACGTTTGTTTGCCTTCTAGTTATATAATTATCATATTTTTCTCTTCTTTCCAATTTAATTTCTTTTACGCCATATTCTCTACACATAAGTCCTATATACATATACACATATAACTAGGTATAACTTGCTACTATTTCCTCCTTCTTTATTTAAATACTTTATGCTAAGTTTATACTTATCTGGAAAACCATGAAGTCCAAACCCTTAAATTTTGAATTATTAAATAATAATTAGTAAATAATAATACAACATTAAACCTTTCGTGTTTGTCCTGAGTAGAGCCTGAGGAAGTCCGATGATCAAATAGAGATGCGCTCGATTAGGGTTATGCTGTCGATTAAACGGCATACAAAGGTAGGGAGGGTAGAGAAGGGGTCAAAGTCATCTGAGTTCCCCAAGAGCGACGGAATATAGCCTGACTATTTGTCGGTAGTCGGTTAAACAGTTAGTTAAAATTCACAATATTTTCTTTTTGATTTCTTTTGTAGAGTTCCTTTTGAACATTAAATCAAGTGTACCTAAAACATCTTTGCGAATGTGTTCGTATAGCAGATAGGACAGTAGGAAAGATCCCACGACATTCCGGCAAGCTAGTTAGAGCATAGCTAGAGGTACACGTTCCGAAATCCTGCTATACTATTGGTGTCTGACCGTCAAAAAAAAGTATGTACAATCTCCATCCGTACATACAATCTCACACCTCTACGAATATGAATTTCTCGCACATTACAGATATGATACTGCGATAGATTTTATGCGATATTATACTGCTATAAGTCTGAGGCGAGTTATTCGACGATCGACAAAAATAGAGAAAAGAGTGAAATAAGTTAATAAGAGTAACCCAAGAACCGCGCCAAGATGGATAAAAAGATAGATTCAGAAATGAATAAATTGTCGTTTTTCGATGAGGACATAAAGGAACCCAATCTGTTCGAGCCGTATCAGGATATAGAGGAAGATATGTTCGAGCCGTCGCAATTGTCGTGTTTCGATGAGGACATAAATGAACTCAATCTGTTGGAGCCGTCGCAATTGTCGTGTTTCGATGAGGACATAAATGAACTCAATCTGTTCGAGCCGTATCAGGACAAAGAGGCAGAGGAACATCTGCCGTGTGGACCACTGGACCGGCTGGTTAGTACATTGCCTATGGATGTTGACGACGACGACACTGAAGGTGAGTAGATTGTGGCAATTACATTGGACCAGGTGAATCAGACTTTTCTTCCTCCAGGTATCGTCGGTAACGATGATCTGGTCAACGATATTGGTCGCCTTCAAGCGAGCAATGAATTGCACAAAGGTACAGGCCCCCGAAAATCTGGTAACGGACGCATTGGAAGAACTGAAAATGCAAGGAAACATAATGAATGGACGCATTAACATGACTGTAAATTTACAGAAACTAAGCGACTCAGAATTTTCCCCATATTGTGGGATCTGCCCCACCTCAAAAAGGTTATCCTAAAAAATGATATACATGAGGATGTGTTGTTGTCAAATATGTATGTCAAGGAATACAGGAAAGAAAATTACAAGAGTATCTTTGAGGCTACGAAGTCGGTAGACTACTTGCCCGACTACCTAATGTCTGATAAAGTTAAAGAAATCATTAAAAATGAAATAATGAACTTATTACGCGCTGTTGAAAAACATTTCGAATTTAGAAACGAACCAATATGTTTTAACAACATGAACAGCAATACCTTCGAGGAACGTGGCAAGCATTTATCAACAATTTTTATAAACATAATGAAAGTATCGTTTAAAGAAGATTTCAACAGAAACCCAGTATATTATGCTACAACTGTAGTGTTCATGGCTCTCAAAATAATGGACCAAAAAATTAAACGAGGGTGAACGTTGTGAGTTGCAGCGGACACCGCAACTCTACAGTTATACCCGATACTTAGTCAGTATGGCTCTCCTCCGGCAGTCGCCGCTAATATTAAACGACACGACAAAAAATGCGTGAGAGAGAGACAGAAAATCAGTCTGTGCGTGACGTCGGGCGCTGCGTAGCCACTGCAAATTGATTTGTTCCTTTTGGCTACAAAAATGATCCGATCTAAACCAGATTCAGCAATCTGAAAGATATGGTCATGATTCTGCGTTTTTAGTTTTCTCGAATGTGCAATATTGTGGATGGAACAGATTTTCGTCCTTTGTGGGGGCGGAAGGGGGTGGGGCGAAATTCTGAGATATACGTTTTATAGTGAGATCTAACAGAAATGCGGATACCAAATTTGGTTACTCTAGCCTTAATAGTTTATGAGATTTGTGGATGCCCCAGATTTTCGTCCTTTGCGTGGGCGGAAGGGGGTCTGGCGTAATTTGGACACGAAACGGTCAAGGTCCAATATCACAGGAGTGTGGATACCACATTTGGTTGCTCTGGCTCTTATAGGTTCTGAGATCCTTGAACTCATATTTTGCAATTGTCAAAACCGACCATGAAACATGTGTGTTAGAGAGAGACAGAGCGAGAAAGAATGAAATTGTTTTCTTGATTCTGGCTATATTAATTATATGATCTGGTTGAGATTTTACACTCTAAAACATACAGTCATCCTCTACGATTCTGCGTTTTTGGTTTTATCGTATCTTTAAAAATGTGGATGCCACAGATTTTCGTCCTTTGTGGGGCGGAAGTGGGCGGGGCGAAGTTTTGAAATATTTTTGTAGCAGTGACATATCACAGAAGTCTGGATCCAAAACATCGTTGCTCTAGCTCTTATAGTCTTTGAGCGCTAGGTGCTGAAGGGGACGGACGGACGGACGGACGGACGGACAGACGGACAGACAGACAGGGCTCAATCGACTCGGCTATTGATGCTGATCAAGAATATATATACTTTATGGGGTCGGAAACGATTCCTTCTGGACGTTACACACATCCACTTTTACCACAAATCTAATATACCCCAATACTCATTTTGAGTATCGGGTATAATTATTAAATAAGACTGTGGAGATAATGTTTTTTATCCCCAATCGGCCGACTAATTATTTCGAATTAAATAAAACTCGGCGCAGAAATAAAATTACGATGTGTTCTTTAATGCGTGACATCCAAATTGCAAGTGTGGCTTGCCTGCCCTTTACATTGCCGCTCCGATCGCTAAGCGCAGCTTCGCTCGGCTGACGTCGGTAGGCAGACGCAAAGCGGAGATAGCGAAGAGCGAGCTGGCAGAGAGCGTTTAGCAGGGCAAGCACGCGCAAAGCTTTAACAAACAAATGAGTGACATAGACATAAGTAACAAACAAAATAAGCGGCTGAGGGCCGAGAATTAGGTGCTATTTGGCAAGCAGCTAATCGGCTGGGTTCTGCTCCGAACATTCACCCCCAGTTGGAAGGCAAAGGCTTTCAACAGATCCATCCTGAAGGGGCAGAACCGCTATTTTTCCAACGGCCCTCTTGAAAAGGCCTCTTTGAGTGCGGATGACGGCTACTCTGATGGTTCCATCTTTTCCTGGGATGACGCTCTCAATGCGGCCAAGCGGCCACCTTAATGGTGGCAGCGTTTCCTCCTTGATCATGACGAGCGCTCCTAGCTTGATGTTTGGAGACGATGACCGCCACGTGCTCCGCTCCTGAAGAATCGAAAGATACGCCGTGCTCCATTTTCTCCAAAACGCCTGCTTCATTTGACACAGCCGCTGCCATCGACTAAGTAGGTTGACCCGGAGATGCGCCACATCTGGCTCGTCGAATGCAGCTTTCGGGGCTCCATTGAGAAAGTGGTTTGGCGTGAGCACATCTAGATCATCGGGACTTTCTGTAATTGCATAAATCGGACGGGACTTAACAAAGCTGAGATTTCACAAGCCAAGGTCTGAATTTCATCAAGAGTAAAAATGTAGGTCCCGACGATGCGATGAAAATGATATTTAGCTGCTTTAACAGCCGCCTCCCACAAACCCCCAAAATGAGGTGAGCGAGGGGGAATGAGTTTCCAATCGATTCCACTAGAAACGCAGAGATGTGACACAGCCGACGTATGAGGATCGCTGAGGAACATTTGCCGAAGCTCCAAAAGCTCATTTTTTGCTCCTACAAAATTTGTAGCGTTGTCTGACCAGATGATTCGAGGTTTGGGACGTAGACTTATAAAACGCCTTAATGCTGCCTGAAAGGATTCTGTAGATAGATCCCGAACGACTTCCAAATGAGTTGCTTTGGTGATAAAGCATACGAAGACAGCGATGTAACATTTGATAGGAGGCCTGCCTCTGACTTCCGACTTGTGATAAAAGGGTCCGCAAAAATCAACGCCCGTTGTGTGGAATGCTGGATTAGTCTCAGGCAAGTTTCCCATGGTATGTTCCCTCAGCACTGGCTTCAAACGAAAGCATCTAACACATTTGCGAATGATTCCCGCAACATATTTGCGTCCTTCAAAAGGCCAGAATTTTTGCCGAAGCAGTCCGAATGTGAATGTGAATGTTAATGTGCGCGTACAGCTGCGCCAGTGCAGTGTCCGTGTAATTGCTGTTGTTTGCCGCTGCCGTGGCGGCACGATCTACAAAAGTGTACACCGTGTTGACCGTCGAGTCGTCCGAGATAGATTCTTCAAGGGTTTGCTCCGGTGACATGGTTTTTTTGCGTTTGCGCTCAAGAAAGTACGCCCGAATATCGGTGGCTAGCTTTCCGGGAACTTCGAAGAACTTCTCCTCACGCGCTGCCACCGAATGGAGCATTTTAATAATGTGCTGCAGTAACTCGCGATGCTCTTCGGGGAGCAGGAGAAGGAGCAGCTGCACCGAGTTGAGATGTTGTTGGCGCTCTGCGGTAGCCGCCACCTGACCCCCATTAATGCCTGGCTAAGCGGCGCTATCTGAAGATGTGCTGGATAGTGGGCGTCTGTAAGCAAAGGCTCTGGCAGCTCGGCCAGAAAGCTCTTAAAAACAGTGGCACAGTCGTGAGCCGAGAATCCTGTCAGTTCCAAATCCAAGGGCTGGTCGGGCTGTATGTGCATTCGTAGCTCGTTCTGCCTGGAAACGGCTCCTGTCTTGCGAAATAGTCCCTCCTGGGTGAGATCTGCAGAATAGCATTTCCGCATTTAGAATAATTCAATTTTCCGGACTCTCCCTGTCACTTACTCTTCTCCAGCATAAGAAACTCTTTGAGCTCCTCCAGGTGCATCAGAAAGCCTGCATCAATTTGTTGCTGCAGCGTTTCAGTGGGACTGTTGCCCGCCGACTTACTGCCTGCCCCAGCCGTGCAGCCTGTGGCAGGTCCGCGATTCTTCTTGGAGAGGCGATTCCACTTCTTTATCTTGCCCTTATCTTCGTAGACGATTTCATGGCACGGCATGTCGAACCTGCAACCCATAAATCGGTAAGCACTATATTTCGATGGGATGGCAGCGTCGCTCGTGGCAACTTACTCGTCGGTGTTTAGTTCCAGCTCGAAGGAGAGGGAGCAGGCGCACCAGAGACTTGTATTTTTCGTAATTGCTGTTGCGCATGCGTGTCGCTAGGTCGCGGTCATTAAATTCATTGATGTTGGCGTATTCCATGTCCATTGTTATACGCAAGGGCGTATACAGGGCGACAGCAGTAGCCAAAGCAACAAAACAACAACAGCACAAACGAAAAGGACTTCCGTAGATTCGAATCCCAGCACTCACACGCTCACTTTAACAAATATTACTTTTCTAAAAGTACATTATAGAAGGTTTGTGGCCTGACAGCATATTTGTTGATAGCTTTTCTGGTGGAATTTAATTTCGGAAAATTGGGCGAGACGCGCTGCAAAAATTGAAATATTGAACTGGCAGAGCTGTCACTGGCGTCCAAAGAACATTTTGTGCGAAAACGCCATGTCAATGTTAAAGAATTATAAGCTGTACACTAATGCTTCTTTATTTACAGCTGAAATTAGTTAGTAAATCTCTTAAAGAACTCGAAATTACAAATTTCGGACCAGCCGATTGAGGCGCCCATACACATGGCGCCAAAGCTGGCCGATAAACCGGCTATATACTGTGGTAGGACCGATCCCTTGGACATGTTGTGTTCTGTTCTGTTCTCCGTGACGCAAAAAATGGAACTGAAACTGACACGCAGACCGTTATTTGGCTTGACAAATTTCCCTGCATGAGATAACCAAAGCGTCGACGCTGGCGTACAACTGGCACGCTGGCAGAGGGGGAAATACTTGAAGTTGGAGAGAGTCGTAAATCAGATTCTACAGTTTCCCTTTAGAACGGCGGCGGAGGCAGAGGTGTAGAAAGCGCGCTTTAACGTAAGCAAAAGTCCCCAAAAAGCAATCGGAATCTGAAACAGCTAATTAAATGACTGCTGATATGCCACCTCCACCTCCACCCACCCCCAATACACACACCCCGCCTATTGTTATAAGAACAATCAAGTGCCTCTATAACAATCTATATAACAATCCGTTCGCTGCCAGTCGGCTATCTGGAGCTACTGATTATACTTTTGCGCGGAACTTAGGCTCTTTATATTTCATCTTGCTACGCTACGAAAATGGTATTTATTACACACAGATTGAATCAGTATCGGATCACCGCAAAATTATATATCTGCTATAGGAAACATCAGCCAGAACTATAATTTGTACTGGATCGTGCTTTAATATCACTATACGCTCATACATAAGTACCAAATATAGATGGTTGGGTATGTTGCGTGGGGAGCCCAACATCCATTTTGAAAGATACAGATTTATTGGTCATCTGACTTTAGGAGCACATGCATGCAGGATACTTCCAATTCTAGAAATCTATGTGGAATTCCACTTACAAGAGTATTTAATTTTCGGCGTAAGGCTTCATTTCCGGGGCATTTTTCTATTTATTGCATCGTGTGAAAGTAGATAATAGCATTACCTACCAAAATAATTGAATGGGCGTAAATCGCCTGGAGAGCATCTAATCTGGCTCTTAACACACATCATCGTTCTCATCACGCCGAAAACACATGTAGGTAGGTTTCTAAACTGTGACAAAATTCCTATTCCAACGGTCACATGGCGGTCAATTTATCAGGAAAGTGGCGTCCTCATTGATGTTGATCGTTTGGATTTGAATTTGTATACGCGTGTGGAGGAGCATCGAACGGGCAGGGGACACATTCAACCAGGTGGCAGCGAAGTGGAGCGGCTGGCCTGCTGATAATCGTCTATCGTTTGATATGGGTTGAACATTTCAAGTGTTCCACTGGGGAGAATCCGCTTTGCACCCGGTTCCTTGTTTTGTGTTAATGCAATAGAGGTGTTTTTCCCTAGATAACATTCTATTTTGTTTCAAGTATGCACTGCACATACACACAAGCCATGGTTCGACGATAATTTACAGATTATTTCCACTCATCATATCCTCAGAATGGATTAGTGCTTTGGGTACATTCAAGTCTTTATTACGTCGCATACAAAAGTGTTTACAGTTTCAGGTTAGCCGCATTTATGGCATAGCTGCAGGATGATCCAAATGGTGTTATATAACGAAACGGCTGGGTGCAGTGATGGATTTCTACTTCTTACGCTCTGCCTCCTCCATGGCGCGCATCATTTTGGCATCATGCTTCTCGTGATGCTCCCTTATGGCACGCTGGAGCTCCTCGCGATGACCTGCAGCGGTGTGCCTGAAAGGAGCGAGTGGAATCAATGAGCTGTGTCCCAAAGGAACGCAACGGAGTGGAGACAATGTGCTACCTTGTCCGTTTTGCTTGTTAAACTGCTTGATGAGGCGACGCTTCTTGGAGGACTCCGGACGGCTCTGAATGTGCGCGTACAGCTGCGCCAGTGCAGTGTCCGTGTAATTGCTGTTGTTTGCCGCTGCCGTGGCGGCACGATCTACAAAAGTGTACACCGTGTTGACCGTCGAGTCGTCCGAGATGGATTCTTCAAGGGTTTGCTCCGGTGACATGGTTTTTTTGCGTTTGCGCTCAAGAAAGTACGCCCGAATATCGGTGGCTAGCTTTCCGGGAACTTCGAAGAACTTCTCCTCACGCGCTGCCACCGAATGGAGCATTTTAATAATGTGCTGCAGTAACTCGCGATGCTCTTCGGGGAGCAGGAGAAGGAGCAGCTGCACCGAGTTGAGAAGATGTTGTTGGCGCTCTGCGGTAGCCGCCACCTGACCCCCCATTAATGCCTGGCTAAGCGGCGCTATCTGAAGATGTGCTGGATAGTGGGCGTCTGTAAGCAAAGGCTCTGGCAGCTCGGCCAGAAAGCTCTTAAAAACAGTGGCACAGTCGTGAGCCGAGAATCCTGTCAGTTCCAAATCCAAGGGCTGGTCGGGCTGTATGTGCATTCG